>NW_024067021.1:0-423522 GCF_015039405.1 Cantharellus anzutake | reverse complement strand
TCACCCCCTTCGAGACCCAACGGAAAGGATGGACGGTCCTGATTGGACAACAAGCCACCAAGATCATCTTCAACCCATCCGCATCCCTCCCTCGTATCGCGACGGGTATACAGTTCGGTACGTCCAACGGAGCGAGGTACACTGCACGCGCTCGAAAACAGGTCATCGTTGCTGCGGGTGCTATCGGATCTCCTGCTTTCCTCCAGCTTTCCGGTATAGGCGATCCGGCCACGTTATCGCAATTTGGGATCAAATCTGTCGTGAACCTTCCTACTGTTGGGAAGAATTTACAGGAGCAGAGTCTAACTGCTCAAGGTGCCAGGGGAACGAATTTAACGTGGGAGGTAGTGGACCATCGGACGTCATTGCTTTCCCTAATATTTATCAAGTAAGTAATCAGTACATAGAATTGGAATGCGGCACCACTCACATTTCTCTTCTTCCAGTTATTCGGGAGCAGTGCTCAGACGATGGTTACGCATATCAAATCGTCCCTGTCCGCTTGGGCTTCCTCTCAAGCTAGCAATGCTCTTTCTGCGTCTGCTTTGCAGAAGATCTACCAAATTCAGGCTAACCTTATCATCAACAACAACGGTACGATTTTTGAACATCACGTTACTGTAAAAAAAATTGATCCCACGATGTTTACTCAACAGCACCTGTTGCTGAGATTTTCTCCGATACTGGATATCCTGATAAAGTTGGAACCGTAAACTGGCCATTGCTTCCCTTCTCCCGTGGTAACGTCAGGATTACGGTGCGTCGTCATCTTGCACGCATAGTGTTTTTTGACGTGCGTGAACGTACAAAGTCAAACAATCCTTTCGTGAAGCCACAGACGACCGTCAATTGGTTCGCCATCGACTTTGACTTGAGCGTCCAAGTTGCCATCGGTCGCTTCGTTCGTCGACTCTTCCAAACTCTCCCTCTCAGGTTTGTTTTGCGTTCTTATAGTTTAAATAACCCGAGACTAACGTAATTCACGGACAGCGGGTGGACGCAAGGCGAATCTTCACCTGGTTTGCCGTCGTACCCGATGATGCCCAGCATGGGTCGGATGCGGCGTGGTCGAGTGGATTAAGAAGACGTTCGTGCCTGTGAGCCATCCTATCGCCACATGTGCCATGATGGATCGAGCGTTGGGAGGTACGTGAATGGGCACGACTTTACCTCATCGACCTAAAACGGAAAATAATGCTTTTTTTTTTTTTTTTTTTTCTCAGGTGTTGTCGATGGTCATTTATTGGTGTATGATACGAAGAACGTTCGTGTCGTTGATGCATCGGTCCTTCCTCTTCAAGTGAGCGCACATTTGTCGAGTACGATATATGGAATTGCGGAGAAAGCTGCGGATATCATCAAAGCTGCCCATGATCGCCAACTGTCTGACCAGATGTTTATTCTTTTTTTCTCCCACTCTTCTTTTCCCTTTTTGGTTGGGGGGGACAATTTTTCGTTTTCGTCTTTTCATTACATTTGCTGCACATATTTTTTTCTCCGAGGGCATCTTTTCGCTACCTTACGAACGTTTCTTGCTCAAGTTGCATCGCTTGCATGATCAATTCAATTTTGGACTTTTGGAAATGTAAATGTTATATTCATGCGGTTGAACATGCATCGAGAATGTGATACTGCTCGTGGTTCTGCAGACGTGACGCGATAAAAGCCATGAAGTAGCTGTGATTTCATCGCTGTCCCTTTAATTTGTAGTGGGGGGTACCAGCCTCTGCGATGCGACTACATGTAGCTTACAATGTGGATCGCGGGGTCAAAGCTCCATAGCGCAAATCAAGTGGACAACACGAAGACCAACCCAATCCAACCCCCCAGGAACCGGGCCGCGCACATTGACCCAAAAACGAACAGATATCGGGAATATACATACCTGTTGCTGTTGCCCTTGCCCGGCGCCGCCCGCGCCCGTTCTCGGTCGATTGTTCCTCATGCACTCATGTTCCGTTCGACCTTTACCTTTTTTTGATCCAGTCCCCACAACCAGGGCTTTATCACATTCACATCCTCCTTCATCGGCTACCACTCAATTCTCCAATTGGATCCTTTTACTCCCATGAGGTTATATGTACTGGTGATGGTTGGGGGGTTGTTGCTGATGAATCCAGTATATTCGTGTATAATGTCATCGCTTTTTTTTTTGCCGATCGAGCAGATGTGATGTTGGAACGTGCTCGCAAAGGGGACATACATCACCCAGCCGATGGGAGCGGGTTCTGCGGTACTTTATAAGTGTTACGGAGCTGAACATGGAGTGGTCGACCCTGAGTCACTGCACTGCGGGAGGTCCGGTGAGAAAAGAGATGATCTTTTTCCCCATCGTCAACTGAGTCGTTGAAGTTTAGTTCAGTAGATAATGACTCCCATGCAAAGAGCCTCGCCTCGATGATTCTGCAAATCCAGCTTCTAGAATTCAATAGCCACAGTTAATCATGACTACTCTCGAGCAAGGTAGATTTCTATCGATAACCCCCAGCAGTCGGTTGTATCGAATTCTGACTTTCACATTTCTTCGTCAAAATTGCAAACCTCCTCATGTTCCGCCACCAAAAGGAATGGTTTTCGAATGAGGTGGATCGGAGACTCGGGCAATGCTGTGCACATTCCCGAACAACGTTCCGCAAAAATTACGGTCCAACGGGGGGAGGGGGGCGCGACGTCGCGATTCCCCTGTGAAAGCTCTCTAAAAAAAAATTGAACGAGATTGAAAGGGACGCCTCAGATGTGAATCTGATGCTCCCCAGAGACTACAGTCCTTGAAGCGTACCGGGGAACCAACGCTCATCGGGGAGAAGGAATCCGAAGTTAGAGTTCCATAAGTCGAAGACATGGCAGATCATCGTTGGTGAACTCTTGTCCATGTAGTAGACAAGAGTCATCTAGAGTACTCCGATTTGCGAACCGGATGCGCCCCCCCCCCCAGGAAAATCTCCAATGTTCCATTGAATCGCCAGAGAACGCACATGAAATCAACTTAATGCTCGGAGACGCCAGTAGCAACTGACAATGCCTAGATAACAGACGATGGAACCCACTTATACCCCAGTCTTTAACCCAATTCTGAGACCGTGCAGACAATCCCGTAACATTTCCACAGTATATAGCTGATTCCCGACATAAAGGAATCTTCAGTTCTCCCGGGAGACGCTGAGCAAGGGGTATCTTCCAAAAAGCTCAGGACATACGATTCAAGGAGGTTCTACGTAGGGTGCCTAATCATTTGGTGATGAACGAGACCCTCGGCGGACGAAAAGACGGACTGGACTGGCTTTAACGAGCGGCTCTCCGCAAGCAGGGTCACACGAGGTGTGCGCTCGGCTTTGACTCCTGACTCTTGACGGCCGTTCCACGCCGAGAATATTTTCTCGAGGCTGCAAGGTTGCCACACTAGCACAGTTGGCACTAAGTAGAGGAGACAACAGTACTAGACTCGCCCCGCATCCGCGCAGTTCGAGTCCCAGTCGGACGCATCATATGTAATCGGCTTTGGCTCAAAGATACAAATCAGCGTCTCAACACTGAAGCTCAAAAAGAACGCGCACAATGCATGAAGGGAGAACGTCCCTATCCTCGTCGGACCCTTTTCTTAACTTTTTGCTATACGACTTTGAGGCGATGTAAAAAGTTGGAAAGCCCGGCCCGAGCAATCCTTCCTTGATTGAATAGCGCGTTCAATCGGCTGCTTCATACAGCAAATTAGCGCCTCCAAGAATGTTTTAAATGCAAACCCGAGTCAGGACCTGCGAAGTGTTGCACGACCATGTTCCGCAGACTGATGGGTCGAGATAGCGTCCAAGCTAGCCGGCTTTCCTGGCCGAATACAGAATCTTCGCGCAGAGTGAATGTCTATTGTTCCCTTCCTAATGGGTCTCACTAGCATATCCCTAATGGGTCTTAGCATATCGCGGGGATCAGCAACCGCCTATCGACCTATAAGACGTTCTTCTTCCCATTTCCTCCATCAGGATATCCGTTCTCTATCTTCGCGGAGCCTGGATGACTACCGCAGTTTTCTGGGCGATAATTGTCCCCTATCTAGTGTATCGAGCGGCATGGATGGTCCTTCGAAGCTACTTCGTTAACACGACGACCGTGCTGAATGACCTTGAACTACTAAGGAAGACCCCCAGCGCTCAGAAGGTCCCGGGGACCGCTGTGATTGCTGGAGGCAGGTGAGCAATTATTCACCGCGACGCTTGCCCTCTGCAAACGCGTATAACTGAGAGATCGGTTCCTAGCCTAGCGGGATATATCTCGGCGCGAATTTTGGTAGATTACTTTGAGAAGATAGTTATCATTGAGCCTGAAGTTGATATCACGCTTCATGGCCGCGCTTCACAACGCGCTCATTTCCAT
Organism: Cantharellus anzutake; assembly: GCF_015039405.1. NCBI lineage: Eukaryota > Fungi > Basidiomycota > Agaricomycetes > Cantharellales > Hydnaceae > Cantharellus > Cantharellus anzutake. Next base: position 419,154 of record NW_024067021.1, on the reverse strand, counting down.
GGCTTTCTGTCAACATCATTGATCATTCTTCGCGGACTATTCTCAAATTTTGATGAGGAGGCTGCTAAGCACGAAGTGTATCTACTTCCCCCGTTCAGGCACTGGTGGATGGGAAATTCATACCTTGGTGACTTGGAAGCGAAGAGGTTACACCACGTTGCTGGCTCGCGATTTTCGTGAGTGCTGTCACTCCTTCGCGTAAATTGAACCGATACCCACCTCATCCAGTATGGAGAACCTTTGCCGCCACCTCTCAATTGCATATTGTGGTGAAAACCTCCAGGTCATACAAGGAGTTGTCATTGATGCGGAAGCTTCATCCGACGAGAAGACAGTTTGCTCGGTTTCTTTCCGTCGTACTTCGGATGATCCACAAACAATTTCAACTATACCATGCGCACTGCTTGCAGATTGCTCTGGTTCCTCCTCCATTGGCATGAAACTATTGCCTGCAGCTTCCGGGGCATGGGGCCCCTTCAAGCGTGCGTCATACAATCCCAAAGCTAAATACTACAGTACCACTTTTCGGCTGTCTCCTGAAACTCAAGAAAGCGTATCAAGATCGCTTCCTAAACGCCATCCGGACTTTGGAGAATGGGAACATTGTGGTATCGTGGGATTAGTTTCCCCCATGATCGAGAAGGTTGGACGAGAGTTATTTGGATACCAGAGAATCGATGGGGATCGACGTGAGTAATTACTTCTTCCCCGATTCAGATTTTTTTCAGACGAGTCGTTTTTCCGCGATCAGTACTCCTCCTGTACGGTGGATGGGATGTCGAGACGTGCCCTCGGACGATAGCTCAATACGTCGAATTAGCTTGGCAGTCGTATGCCAAAGCGTTCCCTAAGGAGTGTCATAGTAGAGACGAATGGTTTTTCAACACCCTCCAGGTCGCTGGTAAAGGTGAAAATCTGCTGGACGAACCTCTTAAATGGGACCACTACAATCTAGTATGAACATTTAGTCAACTTATGTTTCACTGATGGGCGGAGTTAATCAACAGAACAGCTGTTCTTGGAACGATTACGCTCTTAAATCGATCCCGAACAACTTTATTGCGGTCGGCGATTCCCTAATGCGTGAGATCCTTTTCCTATGTGTTTGTATTCTGTCTGTGATATGTGGGTTTTCCGTAGGTGTGAATCCGTTCTTTGGACAAGGCGTTACCAAACTTCTCTGCAATGCCACTATTCTAAATTCCACGTTGTATAAAATGCTAGGAAAGTCCACCGTGCCTCGGGCTGAGCTGCCATCGGGCTTCTCCCATACTTATTTCAAGCGTGTTCTTCCCATCGACAAGGGCATGTTTGATACGACCCGTATGTTAGATTATGGTTACAAGACGACCGTTCCGTCGGCGGGGGACACGTTGGAGTTTGGTGCTGGATTCAGGAAATATTGGGCAGCTCTTGTGAACTTTGTGGTCCACGTGAGTATTTGTTTCTTGGACGGTAGCAGGAATATGGTGAATGCCTATGTTCAATCCTTGATAGGATGCTAAGGCCTTTGTAATATTGGACGATGTGTTATGCGGATATCGACCCGCGATAGACTTGATGAGCCCATCCTTAATTCTCAAGTCGCTATTTTGGATGTGGTGGTCACCTCCAAAGTCTGTCGAAGAATGATACGGTTGTCCTTTGGGCCTGAAGCCTCGTCAGAAACTATTCCTTCTGTATTTTTCATTTCTCTTTCGCAGATCTGCGTCATGAGGCTAGTAATATTTGTAAAAATTAGCAATGCTGTGAAGCTTTGAATTTCGGGATGTCCGGGCGGCCAATTGAAATGTGCCTTTGTCCATTTCGAGTTCGTTAATGGACTGATTGTAATACCTGGCCTTTTGCGGCCCAATCGGAGCCCTCGATATCAGAGCCCCTTATGTTGGCGCAAAACAACGCGCCGCGATCACACATCACTAGCGTTGTCATTAATTTGCAAGTACAAAGGCGGTTTGAGGGACCCCCCAACTGTCAGGCCCCAACGCCCATCGAATTCGGAAGGGAAATTGTATGAGTGATGGTTACAGAACTGCAGAATATAGGCGTTAAATCAAGGAATCTATTTGAATTGCATTTCTGGGATTTGGGGCACGCATACTGGGCCTTATTGAGAGCAACGACGTTCCAAGCAGGTCACATCGACAGGAGAACGAGTCTGCCTGAACTAGCACCTGCAAATGACTTCATTTTATACCAGTCAATATCAGGCGGATTAGTACTCTGATCGTAGACCACTTACTTCAATGAGTATGATTCGTTCATCATCACAAATAATCACATCCTCGAGGTCCCCACGAAGTGGAAACCCAACGTCACGGTGAACCCGGGAGTATGGAAGACTACTCATGACGGTATCATCTTGAAATAGCTCCGGACAACTGATTACTGTAGGTGAGCTGCGATCGACGATAATCTGTGAACCACCCTGCACAAGACCCTCGCTGCTGCGTCGACGGCCTAAGTTGTCGTCCCAAGTCCATCTCCCTGGACTAAAATCGAGGACAGAAATAATGGATGGCATATTTCTGTATCTCCGAACGAATCTATTTCCCGAAAAGAAGCGTTTCTGTCTGAGTGAAAGTGCATTGTTTGCATTCGCCTGCAGTCGAGTGTTCATTGGTCCCCAATGGTGCCAGGGTATTGGCATCGCATGCCCCGCATATTCGTATGCCAAGTGAAGAAGCGTCCCTGAGTGCATGAATATGTCAAAGTTTCGAGCGATAGGACCGGAACTGCTGGAATCGTCACTATCAGAAGAGGCCTCCCCTTCTGTTGTCCAAAGTATTTGGATCAAGCTGGACCGGGAGGAGGGGAAAAAAGGTTTGCTGCGCATGTCTGGGCTACGAGAAGGTTGAATGACGATGCCACTTAAGATATCGGCATGAAGTTGTGGCAGCAGAAACGTGGCCATCGGTCGAAGTCCTCTTGTGTTACTATGGATTCCACACAGACGCAGTCCCACCTGATACTCTTGTGCACCATCGTCCCACGGGAGGTAGCAGGCTGTCAGTAATGTGGAAGGTGTAACAAAGCAGAAGGAAGCCATGGGGGCGTCCAATGCAGCGTGCTATACCTGGGGCTCAGTCTAAAAATGATCTGCGATGAGAAGGGAACTGACCGCCTCTATCATTCCAGAGCGCCATGACCAGATAGTCAGCCACGAGCCCGCCCCATGTTGGCATAACAATCCAAGCTTGTCGCCAAATATCCTTAACTGGTATTGAGCCCTGAACACTGGGAACGCCGTCTCCAATAATGATATGGTTGAGTAAGAGTTTAGGCTGTTGGATTCCAAAGACCGAATATGGAGACGGCCCCGGTAGGGATGGTCAGATCCTGGAGCGCTATAATCAACGCCATCATAACGGTGCCTTCAGTGGACCATCAGGACAAAAAAATACTCTCTTTCATCGTTTCGACTTACAACTCAAAGTACACAATCAAGTCAGCGTTAGGGTCGGTAGTGAAGGCTTCAACGGGGAATTCTGTCCATAAGACCTTGCTGCGGCACTGGTCATTACGAGACAAAGAAGGGAGTTGGCAAGTCCACAGGCTGTTTGGGCCCGTCGAAATGGTCAAGACTCCGCTCGCGAAATCCCAGTTGCCTCTGATGGAGGGAATAGGGAAATGGGACTCGGACCAATCGAGCCTGTTCCATCGGTTGATGTGTGAACGTAGGTGCTCAAGGATTGGTGCGATCCCTGTGCGTGCCAGAGCTCTTGGATCAGCAGAACGTTCATACGAAGCTCGATACAGTGCAATGTGATACTGCAGCTGGCCCGAGTTTTCAATGAGGTTCCGAAGGTGTTGACATGTCTAGCAACAGATGATTATTGTCTCGTATGTCGTTTGTACGAAGCGAGTGCACCAAACCTCACAGCATCGAAGGAGCGAGACACAGTCAAGATGAGATAGTATTTCCAAAAGGACCTCTGGCGCCAGTTGCAACAAAGTAGCTTGCGCCATGTCAGTCATTCTTACAACTGGCACGGAAGATGGGATACCAAACTTTGGCAGCTGCCATGCTTATAACACAGTATAGGGGCCTCCACGAGGCAAGTGATCCGTGATTATTCTGTCATGCATCGGACCAGAGTTTGGGTCAGCTTAATTCGAGACGGTCAGGTCATGATCACAAAAATCTGTGCTGAATTGATTCACAGTTGACCAGATCTGGGTCCTTTTGTCATTCTACACAGTAGCAGTACCAGCCACCATAGCGAGAATCTTTCCAATAGCCCTCCTAAAGGGATAGGATCGTGTCAATACTTTTGGTTTGGGCCACATCAATAATTGTGCCCAAAGAGGTTAACATTGCGCGCTCGATGACGGACTTCAGCGGCACGAATATCGCCTAAAGTGGTGGGGAAGAAACTAGAATGACTGTGTTAAGTGGGTATGCCTTTTTCTAACTATCCAAAGCCAGCACAAAGGCGTGGTTGGCATGACACTTGGAGTACGGGAATCAGGAGCAGAAACTTATTTTCAACGAGTCGTGCGACCAAACAAGGGCGCGTATGATTGGGGCAAGAGATGATAGGCGAGAAAGGGGTTGATCCAAGACCGCTGGGTTCTTGATGATCACGATAAGTCAGGGCAGACCCGAGCATCAATTGTTCAGAACCAGCGGGAGATATGTGCCTCTATGCTTTGACGACCACATCTTTAGGTTCCGTCTTGTCCGCAGACTCGCCGGCAAACGTGGGGAATCTATGCAGGCCAATCAATCACAGATAACATGTAGATACCAGCGTCCTACCTGGGTACGCCATCACGAGTCAATTCCTGGAAGCGATACACAATGATAGAACCAATCGATGGCGGATTGGCTCGTTGCTTGTCAGACAATCCAGACCCCACGCTGAATTTCTATTCGGGGTAGGGTCAGCGGGGCCGCTTTCATGAAAAAATGGAAAAAAAAAAATGGTCACCTTCCCAGAGGCCATCTCACACAGCAATGCGCCAGTTTTGCCGGCATGCTTACCCTTACCCTTTGTGTAACCTATCACCCTTGCCTCCGCGTCGTAAAAGGTCTGATGCCAAATTAGACTCGATCCTAAAGAGGAGAAGTAAAAAAATGCTCAACATGCCTTGACCTTGAGCAACGTGTTGGATCGCGTTCCCACGTATAATGACCCGGGTTCACGCAACATGAGCCCCTCTCCACCACGAGATTCCACCTCTACTCCGCGAAAAGCGAAAATGGTTATCCCTCATTTTTTCCCTCTATCTCTCTCCACATTAGCTCACCTTTCAGCATTTCCAACACATGGTCTCGATCCCTTACGATCGTCTGTTGCTCAACGATGACGTGGTCGACTTTAGATTTCCCAGTAAATCTTGCCCCCTCTTCGGATGTATCGGAACCATCCAGGAACGTTTTGCTCAGTATGCTCATACGTTGCTCAAAAGGCTCGTTCCCCGCACTAGGGACATCGAAGATATGGTATTTGACCTCCTTCCAAGATGGTGAGTTCGCCGCTCTAACAATCGACACAACGTCCTGGAAGTTGCGTCGCCCAGCAAAGAGCTATACACAATACAGTGCCATCAGCCATGAATATGTGAGAGCACTGTGGTGACTAACCTCCCCATCCAAGGTTATATTCTTTGGCAGCTCTACCGTAAATGCGTGAAAATGAGTTGGGATACGGCTGGAAATGCCAAACAAACCATCCAAGAACCATTGCGGTGCTGCAAATGGATTTCCAAGTCGGCTGATAAGACGCTTTCCATCATAGTAAGCTCGGACTCCGTCAAGCTTCTCACTCGCCCACCTATCCATCCCTAGTAAATTATGGTAGTACATGACCCTATGCAGTCTCACTTACCACCCAGCCGGATCCTGTCCATCAAGATCCCATCTGCACAGTCTCCATGTCAGTGCAAGCTACCTATATCCATTTTCTAGCTCTGAACTTACTTGACCGCAAGAAGCAGGTCTGGTTTCTTCTTCGCTGAATCGTCCTCATCGTCCTCATCGTCTTCATCGTTGGCGTCCTCCTCGCCTATCGCCTCACTTTCCCTTTCATTGGGACCCTTTGACCTCTTTCTCGAAGGCTGGTCACCTTCGCCCGAGGCATCTTCCTGGTCATTTTTCCGCTTCTTTGAAGTTGACGCCTTAGCAGCTTTCGAAGTTGCCGCTTTACCACCTTTCTTAGCAGTGCCTTTTGACTTCGAAGCCCCAGGATTTTTCCATTCCACTCGAGCATTTTCGTATTCCTCACCGAGCAAAGATTTTAAGTGTTTACATGACCTAGCGTCGATCTACGTTGACACGCTGGGTATATGTGAATAAGACACGGAAACCAATTGGACTCACTGGTGATGAACTCTAACACACGAGTGGACGAGTAAATCCCAGAAAAATACATAAATGGCGTAAATCTACCTGCATTCGCCAAGCCTAAATTAAAGCCCACATGAGCAGAGGGAGGAGGGTCGAGTAAGTGACCTCTTACTGGACATGTGCAGTAATAATGGTCTCCCGTCCTCTTAACCTTGTACTTGCTTGAACTTAAGAACCCCAGTCAGCCTCCGCCTCATTGTTCACATCAAGTGTGTAAGGATTAGAGAACTTGCCTCGTTTGGCTGCTCACTTCTCTCTCCTCTCCGTCTGCCAATAGGACCTTCGGTTTTTTCCCCTGAATATCCGCCAGACTGTCGGACATTGCACTTCACCGATCCCGGAATATACTATTGTATGTGGTTTAGACGCAGTAAGGGACGGATAGCGTGTAGAGGCGAGCAGTTGCAACTTGTTGAAGTTCGCGCACGTGGAATGCTCGGCACCGAGTTACCATAACGGCGGCCACGCGGAATGCCTCTTTGCTCGAAACACGTAGCCCTTGCTGAAAATTTACTTTATTTATGCAAACTAGACCCATCATACGCGAGCCAGAGGCCTCTAATATATTCATGAAGGCCTCTGCTACCTGTTCGTTCAACCTGCCTTTGTAATGCCAACCCAGCACTGCATGAGGGTAGGCAGGACTCCAGCCTCTATGACAAATCTGTAGAGCATGATGGCTCCTACTCATCTGCCACCTAGGCATACTGCAGTAGTCCGCGCGACCTCGAGGTCTACCAGCTGTGCGCCGACCACAGCTGCTCAATTTGGCGTTCCAGAGCCATAGGGATTTCATTCATACAGTACATTTCCAAGAATCTTGTTATGGTCTTTTAGAAAGCTCTCTTTTGATGACAAGGCGTTGGTCGATAATTATACGGCCTTGCGAGCCCTTGTCACCCTCTATCTCAATCCGCTTGAGGGCATGCAACCGCTACCCAGCAGCTCTCCCGGCCAGAATTCCACCCGAGCCCTCACTTGTGGTCCCGTTAATTAGGCTTCAATACATCTTTACTTCAAGATTGTACAGCATTTGCGGACTGGCACAGAAACGTACTTTGTCATGAAATACGATTTTCCATCCATCACTATGCTTGAGGCTGGTGGGCGTGACTAGGTGCTTTTTTGGCTGCGGTCAGTTTCGCTCCAGGCCCTGGAGGACAAGAGCTGGAATCCTGCCTGTCGGAGGACCCGTCCGATAGAATGCGTGCATGTCGGAGACGTGATTCATAAAATTATTCGCGTGGGGCAGGTCGAAGTAGATCGAACAAGAAGGGCAAACTGCAAAATTATGATGGATGAACATGTGCATGCAACCAGGAAGAGAGTTTATTTAGATAACTCCCTTTATTCCTACTGGCCTTCGGCATCCCTCGGCACCGGCCACACCAGCGAAAATAAAGGAACGAGACACTGTGTGATTTTGGGAGACCTGCATAACAATACACACCACACTTGATTCGGGAGTCCAATGCTGGTGGATTGGTTGTATCTATTGATCGAGCCTGCGGGTGGTGGCTTGGTGCGCATTTCGTCCGTTAGACGCTACATTTCTGTGAATAATGGTGGTATTACTATATCGACAAACATTCGAACCTCTCCCGAAGCCATCTCGCATCGAAGAGATCCAGTTTTATGCGCATTGCGGCCGTGCCTTCGGTATGGCCTTCACTTTTACTTCTGCCTCGTCCCAGCCCCTTTCCCGGGGCTGCTCTCTCTTTCCCAGCCCTACCCGGTCTTGCGCACTCTACTCTCTTAACAGCTTGACAGGTCTCCCGGACTCCCTCCCATTTGTAACTTTTTGGTTCCCGTCATCCACTTTTGCTGGCCGGGAATTTGGTTTTCCGGCTTTTTCTAGCTTAGGAATTTTAACGACGACACGGGTCATTCCGTAATCCTCTGCAAGTAAGTGCATGAGGTGTTTGCATGAGCGTGCATAATTCTGGTGATTCAGTCATCGGTTCAACTTCCAATCCTGAGAATCATGGTAAGACGTACTGACGCTTCACGAACCTGCGTTCTCCAAACCTGTGAGGTCTAAAACTCAGCAGACTGGCACTATTTTAGCACTTCTGTGCAGTAGCACTTGCCACGCAGCGGCACCAATCCAATAACAGCCGTTGCTCCTCCCTACAGTTGCGGCTTCGCCTTGGTTGACTACAATGTTGTGAACACGTGTGAGATGGTAATGACCGTATGGGAAGTCATTTGGGTATCATGGCGCTTCCCCTCCATCCTTCAACAGTACCTTTGGCTTTTTCCCTTCGATTCCTGCGAGCTATCGACAGTCATTTATGTCTGGTGCACTGATGGCCTGAGCTCTGAGGGCATTGGGTTCACCCGTGACCATATGTGGGGCTTTTGCTTGCGCGAGGTTGGCTTGTATGGCTTACCTCAGCTGCAGTTGTACCCTTGCTTACGTAATACAGTGGCGGCTGGCTTGGCGGAGACAACAAGACAAAGGAACTCACTCAAGAAGTGGTCCAACCCCCCATGATAAAGTCTACTGTGCATCCTTTCTGGTCTCTTGCCTTGACCGGCGCCACTTTCAGACTCCCTGTTCAACTGCAACGATCTTTTCTCCGTCACCTCTTGGCTTACATAATGTAATGTGAGTGCTTGGCGGGGACGACAAAGAATCAGATAAAAGGGACTCATGAGCATGGACCAGTGCTCCTCACGACCAACGTTTCCACACTCTTTTCTGCTCTTTCGCCTTGTCTGGCGACATTCTTGCTACCTGCAACATACACTCCCTATTCTTTGCAACCACTTTCACTTTTGTCATCGATCTCCTTTACTTGCAAACATCGCTTTGCACAATGAAGCCTTCGCTTTTCAATATTCTTCTCGTATTTTCTTTATTTTCCTCCGCGCTTGGTCACGGATACGTCGAGTGTACGTCAAGCCATTCGGCCGAGCTTGCTGGGCGTTTGTTATTGCCGTTCTGGGGCTAATTACATCTCGTTTCAACAGCGATCACCGTGGGTGGCAAGACCTACCCTGGAAATCGCCCCTACGGGAAGGGCACGACAAATACGCCCATCAGGCAGGTAAGCATAACATTTGCTTTCATTCACCATCCTGACACCTAGATATTAAATCATTATCCCAACAGATTACGACCGTTAACCCCATCACTGATGTTGCCTCACCTTCCATGACGTGTGGGATCGGTGCCAAGATTAACACTGCATTTCTTACCGTCCATGTCACTGCTGGATCGGACATCACCTTCCATTGGGTAAGCGGCCAAGGAAAATGGGGTCACAAAACGGGTCCGATCTTGACCTACCTCGCCAAGTGCGACGGCGATTGCAAGTCTTTTGATCCTAGCAAAGCTACATTTTACAAGATCTCCCAAACTGGCCGGAAACCCAATAGCATGGTGTGGTACCAGGAGGACATCGAAAATGGTGCAAGTTACACCACGAAGATCCCTAAAGGGATCCCAAATGGGAATTATATCATTCGCAATGAGATTGTAGCGCTACACTTTGCGAATAGGAGGGACGGCGCGCAGTTCTATCCTTCCTGCTCTCAGATCCGCATCACGGGCGGGAGTGACGCCCCTAATTTGGTGGATGTCACCTCTACCAAAGGTGCCCAGTTTCCTGGCGGCTATGAGCGGAACGGACCTGGGATTTACGTCCCAGATGTCTATAGAAGCAAGAGCTATACATTCCCCGGACCCCCTGTTATCACCTTCGATAAAACAGCAAGGAACAGGAACCCTAGTTCTTCATCTACTTCGAGCCCCAGTAAACCCACCAGCAGTATTAAACGTGTTAGCTCCAAACCTGTCCTCATTGTCACTACTACGACATCTTCCCTCAAGCCATCTTCGACACCACCAAAACACTGTATTCGGAGGTCGTCCAAATTGACCTCCGCAGATCGTCCCGCGAAGCGCCTGGCTAGCCCAGAACAGAAAGGGAACCTCAGTGTCATGCAAGAGCGCGCAGTTGGCCTCTAGATGCATCGAAGAACGGCTGTTGCGCTCGGACATGATCCTTCATAGGCTTCGAAATACTTTCCTCGCTGCTCGATCTTTTTTTTTTTTTTTGCGAAGTTTTTGCTCCCGGTTTAGCTTGGCTCTGAAGTGCACTGGTTTGCTCTAGCCTTCGTGTATCATGACATTCACAGGATGAATATTGCTTGTGGTTTTTGTACCGTCTCCTTGGAGCGAGATGTAAAATCCTATTCTTTTTGAATGAATCCCATTGCAATGACTCATGCGACAGGTACATCGCTACTTCTCGTACAGAGCAGAGGGATTTCAGCTTCATTGATAGACATTATGTCACAATTAAGTGCCGGCTTGGGTCATACTGCATAGTACCATAGTGTGTCTTAATGCTCGAATTGCCAACCGTTGCAGATAAGTCAAGAGTCAGGCGAAAGAGACAGGTGAGAATGAGAGGGGCAATTAGGCAGACCCGGACGATGATGGCAAGTCGGTTACGGGGAGACCTAAAAATGAGAAAAAATGAAATCTATATGACGGTAACACAGTGGGTTGGATGCGCACTTGGTGGCAGACTTTGCCGGAGTCTCTCCACGTTCTTCGCATCCTTAACACAGATCGTGTACAAGTACTGTTTGGTCCGAAGCTTGAACTTTACGATTGTCTTCCCGTGGCTAGAAATCCTCTTTATCCGAATAGCTATTCCATCCAGCCCGAGTGAAGAAGCAGAATGGGAATGAGAATACAGATTAGGAAGAATGCACGGATAGTGAACCACAAGGACTCACATTCGGCGCCAGCAGAGCGAGTCAGCTGAACGAAAGTTTTTGGGCTATGAATCTCCTTGGGCTAAGAAAAATGCGAACGTCCGTACGAATCATTAGCTTTGGAGGGTCTGGAGGCGGCAGGGAATGTTTGTACTCGCCATTTTGACTTAGGTTGAGAGTCGACTGCACAGTTTGCCGGAATTTGCCGGTGACACTGCCACTCGCCTTCATTTATTTTGTATTTTGTATTTTATTTTTATGTTCACTTTTTAACCACCTGCAACGACTCGAGGGGTCAGGTTGTTCTTCCTCGAACTACAGCGTTGTGAATTGCCTCATTGGACCGTCAAACTGGTGCAGCATCTGCGGCTAGCGCCAATTGAATGTAGCCCACAGTTAGGCTCAGTTTATGTAAGCAAACGATGCGCCAATGAACACTTGAACCTCAGTGACTGAGTACATATTGTATTCGCTGCATCATATGAATTATATAGATTCACAGGATAGATGAGATGTATATCCAACGCATGGAGTACGGCTAGGCAGGATCCCCGCCTCGGCCCTCTAAGATTTTCCTAGACGCTAGTACTTAACCTGCCCCAAGTCTTGCCGATCTGATTCAGGATTCCAGTGGGGATCGACGTGGGCCACTTGTGTGTATTGTCAATCGAATAACAAACAAGTGCCATTGCACATAGAAATAGAAATGGCTGTTTGAGGAACAGGGAGGCAGTTCAGGCAAAAATGCCAGCCGGTCGATTCGGCCAATTCCGCTAGTATTAAGTCAGATCGTCGGGAGTCACGTGGCCGTAGACTCTTCAGCACTTCTGCCCGTCATGCAAGGTCCTCCAAACCGCTTAGGATTAGGCTTGAGGCCCCCAATGTCCTCGTATGGGCAGGGCCCGCCCATTGGATCTCTTCCGCCTTCAAATGTTATGTATGGGTATCCCCAACCAGGCGTACCGCCTTCAACAGAAAAACTCACGACTTTGTTCGTTGGAGGTATATCTGCTGGCGTTACGGACGATTTTATGAATTCCTTACTTTCTGTGAGTCGAAAAGGCTTCAATGAATGCTTTGAATGGATGGGGGGATTCAGTGGTGACCTTCTTTAGGCCTGTGGTCCTCTTCAAAGTTTCAAGCGATTGACGAATCCAAATGGCAAGCCTCAAGGTTTTGGCTTTGCGGAATTCGAGGAGCCAGATTCTGTCCAGCGCGCATTGACACTTCTTCATGGGAAGACCATTCCCGCCGTCGAGCCGGGTGCTCCCAATAAGAGTTTGGTGGTGAGTGCACCCAGTTGTCCCTCCCGGAGCTCACTTCATCCTCTTTGTGCTACCACTCGGCCAGGTGAGAGCAGATGATAAAACTAAAGCTTATCTGCAAATGTATGAGTCACAAAGAATTAGAACCGATGTGAGTTCATGATTTTTTCTGTACTCATCGCCTCCGCATTACTTACCTCAACCTTTCAGCAAGACGATGCTGCGGATATGACCGCCGAAACTCTTATCTCCTCCATCATTGACCAGTCGGCTGCTGCTGCAAGAGCCAGTGGCAATGCCGCCCTAAATGAGGCACAAGCTGCCGTTCCACCCCATCTGCGCGACCTGCAAGAATCTGATCTACCCGAAAACCAGCGTGGTCTTGTCATTTCCGAGATAGCCCTCTTCCGAGATAAGGCCATGAAGCGAGACAAAGAAGTCCCAGACACGACCCGAATGGCGTCGCGTGCTGCTGGGGTAGGCGGTTTCTCTCGTGGTGCAGGCCCAATCCCCAGTGGTCCTAAGGAGCGAGTTTGGGGTAAGCCCCAGGGAAAGCCGGCCCCGGAGCCCAGCCAACCGAGTTCGCGCAAAGGCAGTTGGGACAGAGGACCCATTTCGCGTGATCCCCGTCTGCCAACTGGGTTCGTCAAGGGTCATGATGCAATTCCTGCAGAAGATGGTAAATCTGATGAGGAGCTAGAGAGGGAGAGAAAAGCTACGAGAAGACGGGAGGAGGATGAGTCATTTAGAGATGTACGCAATTTCCGTCCCAAAATGGCTAGAATTAACAGTATTATCCCTAGCGTGAGCGACGGTACGAGGCACGTGAAGATCAGCGCCTTGCCAGCTTGGAGCGACTCATAATGCGCACCCAAGCGGCTGCAAAAGCCAAGGAGATCGACAGGGTGGAGATAAGAGAACGGCTGCACGTTTGGGATGACGACGAGAGCGATGAACTGTTCTACACAGACTGGTGAGTCTTCAGTCACGAAATTTCACGAGATCGAATTCGGACTTCCATCCAGTGCTCGATGGCGCTCCCAGAGAACACGCCACTTAGCCATCGAGCGTGCAGCTGATGAACGATCACGGGAGATAGAGGCCCGCCAAGCGGAACATCTCCGAGTCGAATCGGAGGCTTTCCTCGCGCGACAGAATGCTGAGATACAAAGTCTTGCAGAAGAACAACGCAAAGCAGGGATGCTTCTCGACGACAAACCTATCAAATTATCTATTGGCGGCACTGCAACAGGGGCAGGTAATGCCAGTGATGCGAACAAGAGTGGTCTGGCGGCTGGTGCGAAACCTAAAGTCACTGCTCCTGTGTTTGGTGCCGAGGACGAAGATGATGACACAGTGCAGAAAAAGAGGGCGCCATTACAGAAGATCGATTTTGGTGGCGTCGAGGCTTCTGGAAGGCAGGAGCGCTTGGAGACACTCAAAGCGTCTGTCAAGAAGGACAAGGAGTCCGTTTTCAAGGCCAAGATTCGCTGGGACGGTATTACTGATGTATGGAACTCTTTCTGCATTGGTAACTCCTGTTCTGATCCTCACCTTCATTAAGGAATTGATTGAGGGCAAGTTGGAACGTCTGATAAAGCATAAAATGATCGACTATCTTGGCGAGCTGGACGATGATGATCTGGTTATGTTCGTTATAGAGCATCTTAAAGACCACAAGCCAGCCTCTAAACTTGTCGAAGGACTGGAGCCGGTGGGTTGCCAACAAACTGTTCTTGGATGCCGTACTAAGTGCAATTTCCCAGGTGTTGGTGGAGGAAGCCGAGGAATTTGTTCTCGTCATTTGGCGTCAGCTCGTCTTCGAAAGTCTTTCGTACAGCGAAGGAATGGAAACAGACAACATCATGGTGGAATGAACGAAACGTGGCCAATGACGTCGCACCAGTCCGTCTCTTATCACTCACATTTCAGTTTGCTTTGTACATTACTGCCACTCTTTCCTCTACGTTCCGGTCGGTTCCTTGACCATCCCTCCAGCTAGCCCCTAGGCATCCAAGATTCCTGGGCCGCAGTGCCATCTTCATTCGAAATATCTCAGATGACCTCGCATATAGTGAGTACCGCAATATTATTCCATGCTCCGTCAACTACCTGTAGGAAGCACGCGTCCCACTAGGGACAAGGACATGGTGTTTGGCATACTCGTATGCCATCCTAATTAGGGTATTGCGATGCGGGAGGTTTCACCTGTAGTCCATACAACGCATACTATTGGAACAAATGCTCTCGTAGCTCTCTAAACGACAGTATTATTCAATTACATTATTACGCAGCATGAGTTTTGCTGTGGCAATGCGACTGTGGATCAGGATGATTCGAGTGTCGAGGCTCGGAGGACAAACCTGCTTTGCCTTCTTGTAAAAAACCTTGCTGGATGCACTCAATGCATTTGATCGATCGACCAAGTCGTCAAGTTTGGTACCTCTTTCCAGGACGGATTCGATTGTCTTGTGCTGTGCATCCAGGCGCTTAGAGTGGATTGTCCTAAAGTTTCGAGAAAAATACGCACCAGGATAATCTTTGTCTCATCCAATTCTTGCTGAACTCTCAAAATAGAGTCTGCTTGTCTTGGGTCCTGATATTTCTCAAGGTACGCCTGCAGCTGAGGAAAGGAAATGGATGATGGATTAGAGTATGCCGTTTTCGGAATAGTGGTGGCGAATTCATCCAATATTTTCTGGAGCAATGAGAACGCTGGTCTAACAGGGTATTCCTGGTCCGCAATGATGGTTGCTATTTAATAATAGGTCGGTTCTCAACAACTTCAGCGAACGACGCGTTGCTCTCCTCAGAGTCAACAGTGCAGTGGTGGGGAACACATCACTTACCAGCCAACTGCTCGGTACCACCCCTATTGTAAGCATGGAAAGTATACGAGCCCTCCTGAACACTCTGCCGTTGGCCCTGCTGGGTCCGTTCGACGACAGTCTTCGAGAAGAAAGTCATAAACTCTTGCACGCTTCCTTTCTGATAGAATGAGTACGAGGAAAGATCGGAGACTGTTGCCAACGAAACAACATTCCCCTTGGAAGGGCTTCAAATATGGAGATTGAATAAATCTTCATGATGATCTGCGTGAACGCTCAAGCTCAACGTTGGAGGAATTGCGATCGACTAAGTGGGGCAGTGCTATCATCGGCGGAATTTTGCTTCCGGCATGAAATGGTTCGCTCAAAACTACGCAAACATGCGCGCAAGAAACTGGAGCCGTCAACTTTTGATGCAGAGAGACCTGATCGAAAGAATCCCTCACTTGCCATAGATCAGGATGGTTCAGATGATGAAGCTCCAGAAGCCGTCGGAATCTCCGCCGCAAGAGCTGATGCCTTGAACCGGGAACAAGAAGTGCAAAGCTTTCACGTACAGTAAGCTGTCATAGATACCTGCGTATGTACGGAAACAATGATTATGTTCCCTAGAGCTGCAAAAAAAACGTAAGGAGGCCAACAAGGCACGCGCTCAAGCCCTACTGGCTAATGCTCAAAGGCGAAAGGCGGCCACAAACCAACGTAGCAGACCGGACCGTAATGAGGTCGAAGAGGATCCTGACACACTTCGCCTTCGAAGTCGGATGCAACGGGCTATGGAAGAAGCTGACCTGGAAGCAGAGATTTCTGACGACGCCTCAGAGTTCGCCACACCAGCTGATGGACCCCTCAACCTCTCGGAACGCTCAGGACATCCGAATCCAGTTGCTGAGTTCATTGATGCATATGGAGAAGGCGATGAAGATGGCGAAGCGTCTCACATGAAAAATTCTGAAAGTATGGACGACTTGCCAGTTATCCCGCCCACATCATTGGCCCCAAAATCTCTCTCTTCCCACTACCGAATGCCATTAGAACTTCCTGACTCGGTATTCGCTGAGGCCGCTGCAGAAAGGACACGTCTTATTACAGAGAGGGAGAGGGATGAACAACTGGAGCGTAGCCGAGCCGCCGCGGCGGAGTCCAAGATAAAGCGAAGAGCCACTCGGAGTAACAAAGATTTGATCGTAGGGTAAAGTATCTGACCATGATACCCAATTCTCCCTCTTATTTAACCTCCCCATAGTTCTCGAATTGTCAGGACGCTCCCAAACACTTTACTCCTGGATCCGGCTCCGGCAGCGGAGTCTGTCAAGAAACTGCTGGAAACTGCCAATCAGCCAAGGCCAAGGGGCTTTCAACGGAAAGCAGGTGCGCTAATCTGTATTGGTCGCCGGGGGACATGTCTAACTACGCGCTCAACCTTAGCTTATCTCGCGGCGGCAAAACGAAGCACCACTCTTCGCCCCGCATCGAGTTTCTCAATCTTGGATCGGCGATGAGTCCTCCGCACAACTTTCATGGCCTGCTGTGAGACTTTGAGCATGTGCACCTTATTGGGTTCTAGTTCTTATGCTTGAACATGAGTGCTCCGGGCTGGGATCTGAATACAATATGATGACCAGTTGTTGCTCAGTGCAATATTTGGGGCTGCCGGGTTGAGACGCGAGTCTCTAGTGATAATTGACACTTCTGTCCATACCGAACATAAAAGGCTGCGATTGGAAGATCTGCGTAACATTCCTCGGCGGCGGTTTGTTGATGAGGGCAATGTGCTAGGTGCGAAGGTTGCTTCCTGAATGGTTAGTACACTGGCGTGGGAGGGGTTCTTCCACAGGGAATGAGCTGTGATGCATTGAACATAGGCTTCGGGATGAGAACACACCTATGGAATCTCATTGAGGCGCATAAGTTAAGATCAGTGACCATAGTGTTGTCACCTGAGGTCAAAGCGTTGTATCGGTCGATCTATTTCTCTGGACGTCAGCACGAATAACACCCCAGTGTTCCATTGCATGTGGCGGCCAAGTCGAGAGGAATGGACCGCAACGTGCCATGCTAAGTCTGTGCACAGCTAAGAAATGGGCGTATATATCATGTTCCTGACAATTACCATGCAAATCTATGTATCCTAAATACTACCGAGCCGTAATGTGCTACCGACAGAGTCCGATTTCGATTACAATGAGGGTGGACTCAGGTGTATTATTTCTAATCTTCTTTTTGCTCCGCGAGTTCTGCTTTGGCCTTCTCTAATTGCTCCAGTCGCAGCTGTTCCGTCCGCCTTTTTTCTCGCCGCTTCCAACCCTTCAGAACGATTGGTTTCGGTGCGAGATCAGCAAAGAAGGCTTTACAAGCAACTTCGACCACCCAACATCCTGCAAAATCAAGGATCATCGCGGTGGTGAGGCTGAACTTGAACTATACCACATAAGCATTAGTCTCACTCATCGTCAATCAAAAGGACGGGCTCACGGAGTTTTGCATTTCCACGATCTGCAGCCATCTATTCAGCTCAGGAATGAAATCTGTCGCACCTGAGAAAGCGACGGCTGAGGCACCGACAAGGCCCCACCACAGGGCACTGTTCTCCCTGATGCCTTCACGGAAAGGACGACCCTATAGCACCAAACATCAACAGTTAAGAGGTTCGGCGACAACGCTATGCCAGCGCTTACCTGGAAATTAATGGCAAACGTTGAAACTTGTTGCGAGAGGCTGAGGAGGTATATGGCAGTGTTCAGGAGGTTAGGCTCAAACTTGGCATCAAGATCGATGGGTCCTCGACTTTATCAAGAATCAGAGAGACCATGTTTTAGGAGATGCCTGTTCGCTTACACTTCGAATAAATTGGACAGATTGGTGATATAAACCAACGATGCAATATGGATCGCAAATTGAATGAGAACGGAGAGGAGAACATAGAAGTTGAAAATGTTTCCGAGAGGGCGCTCGCGGGAAAGCTGCTCCACAGGCTGAAAATGAGACGTAAATTTCCGTTCCGGCACCAGGGAAATACCAACAGACCTTGGCTCGCGATATGCAAAGGAAACACACAGACATCAAAATCCCCGTTATCGTCACTTGATAATCACCGAACTTGATTCCATCTAGGTACTGAACGCTCAAGCTATACGCGGTGATGAGACAGTTCAAAGCCAAGATCTTATACATCTGGATAGTAGCAACTAATGTGCAGCGGCCTTGGCGAATTATATTTGTAACTGATCCAGTGATGAGCAATGTTGGGTCGAGCGATGGACGATCCATACTCACTAGCCGAAACATTGGACAATTTGGAAGTGAATGGAGCAGCGCAAGAAGCATCCCCCAGTTTAATTTTGGGAGGCTCGTTATCGTCATCTAAATCAGCCATTGTGTTTGTAATGGAAGCCAAATCGAACTTGCAGCACGAGTTGAGCATACAGCCTTGAAAATGCTAATGAAAACTTACTTTCTCCATTGGATTCTTCTTCCTTGCGTCAGCTTGGGCCTCCTTTGCTTTTTGCTGTGCCGCAACAAGCTCGGGATAGAGCGAAGCGATGGCTGGTGGAACAGGGGGAGGTGGCTGGTTGAATCGTTGTGAGATCTTGAGTTGACTCTCGTAAACGGACTTGACGCGCTCATTTCTCTGGTGCTCAGCAATCTTTTGCAAGTCTGCTGGAGTGCCATCAAGCAGTGCTACACCAACATCGGCCTGTTTGAGGGCACCAACGTCATTCGTTCCGTCTCCCGCCATGAGTGTAGTGTAACCAAGATTCTTCAGCGTGGTAAGGATATACTCTTTCTGAGTAGGCGAAACGCGCGCGTAGACCCAGGTATTGTTGACGAGATCGTTAATTCCCGCCCTCCCTTCATACTGCCTGAGAGCTGCACCAGTGACACAGATGTCGTATTCGTTGAACAACGACACGTCTATTGGTTCCGATGGGTCCACAGAAATGATCTTGCTCTCATCAACAGTCCGCCATTGCAAGTCTATAAGAACTAGCTGTATGGCATACCAACTTCAGTCTACAAGTCACTAACCTGTGGGATCAGTTGCACCCTCCCGAACATCGAGTATCAAAGCATCCCGATCGACGATCTCGACTTCTTTGGCAACGTGCACGGCGGTGAGAGGGTTATCACCTGTAATCATGATACACTATTATTAAAGTATGTTAGACCCAGGCCTAAAGTATAGAATAAATCCCGGCATACCCTATGAGACGAATCCGCCAGCATTTTCAGAGACACTACGGCATCCTCCTTGAGCGGGCAGTGGAAGACCAAAAATCCCGCGAACCTGAGCTGGGATTCAACTCGCTCCCTCTGAAGTCGGTGGATCTAAGCAGAGATCATCAGGAAAGACCAGCTAGACGAAGTGGCGCAAATCACTTTATCAGCTCCCATATTTGGTAGTTCCTTCGTTCCGAGAGCGAGCACGCGACTCCCTCTACGAGTGTACCACTTGAAGGTCTCGTCGTAATCCTTGGGAATGCTGGAAAGCATACTCTTTATTGTCTCGGGGGCACCTTTTACAGCAACGAGGACTGCGCCGGTGGGCAAATGCGAAACAGTGGACATGCGCTTCAAAGCAGAGGAAAATTGGAAGCGTCGACGGATTGAAATAGACGTCCGGTGTGGCGCTGTCTTCTCCCTGGCAGTTACCACGTCTAAACGCAACGCATATTCAGTTAATGTAGAGAAGAAACCCAAATGCATACCCCTAGACACGGCCCAGTCGAGTGACTCTAAGGTCGTCTTCTCCATAGGGTCTCCAACGATGGTTCCATCATCCAATTGCACAAGGGCGTGGGCAGCGGCTAAACATAGTGTTGTGTCACGGCTTGCCTCTTTCACATTAACCAGCTTCCTGGGATTAGATGGGCTACATGGCGCAGTTAGTCATTGCACATCAAGGTGAGGCAGATGCAACTTACTCGACCCCTGCCACTCCTTCTAACACGAGATTTTCCGCAGTTATCGTACCAGTTTTGTCAAAACAACAGACATCCACTCTGCCTGCGAATGGAATACGGAACGGCTCGGTACAAAAGATGGCTGTGGAGATGGGACAGTAAAAAACAGTCCCAGATAAAGTGAGTTCAACTTACCAAACTTAGACAATGCCACTAGAGACGCATTGACAGCAAGTGAGAGCTCCATAGGTAGCTCCGGAGGGACAACACTGGTGACAATGAGAATGCAATCAAGGAGCAACTTTGACTTCTTCAAGCCTCGTTCAATTCCTGAGCCAAGCCCAGAATCAGAACTCTTATGCGCGGAGACAGAGACAGTGGCAATGATCAGTAACTGACCTCGGACCCAGACATACCAGCTTGCAGCAATAGCGAAGATGAGCAAGAAGCCAATGAATAAGAAAGACTCTAAATTATTTGCCGACACTCTCTCTGTGGAAAAGATCATCGTTCGAACGAGTTGTCCTTGTGACGTCCCAAAGCCAGTCCTTAACACAACAGCAAAACAGCCTCCGTCTGGTGTCGTGATCTTCCGATCTCCAAGACTCGTGCCACCACTAGCTTGAAGAATTTTAGTTCCAGAGAAAAGAATATTGCCCTTGTGCTGAGAATCAACATCGAGCCTTTCATCTCCTTCTAGGAGCTCAACGGACTCTTTGAGCAGAGGAGTGGATTCTCCGGAAAGCATTGCTTCGTTTACAATCACTGTGCCTTGGATGAGAAGTAGATCGGCTGGGACTGTGGTCTCTTCCTTCACCCCTCGGACTAAGTTAGGTCACATAAACAAATTAAATAACGCCTTTTGACAAGTGAGGACGCACCAATAGAAACGAGATCACCTGGAACAAGCTTGTCTGTTTGGATCTGTTCCCATTTGTCATCCCGCAGAACTTGAATAGAGAATGGCGTGATGGACATTGTACGGAATTCAGTTAATGTTCTTACTCGCTATAGAATTTGATTGAGCAGTTCCCTTATAGCAGGAACACGAAGAAACACGCACTTGCCAAACAACGGTGCATTCAAACACGACGAGCATGAAGGCAGTGAAGAGACTGTAGTACCAGTACTCATCCAAACACCAAAGTGCAACACAGAATAGCTGGAAGACGAAAAAAGGGGCGGTGGCATGTTCACCGAATAACTCCGTGAAGGAAGGAATAGGGATATCGAATTCATTCATCCCATAAAGTTCCCTCAACGAGTCTACGCTTGTGCCCGCCACACCAGAAGGTGAAGCGAAAGATGAAAGAGGAGGCCGAGAGTCGGATGGATAGGGGCGTGCTTCGAAAGAATTTGTGGTTGGGTTGTACACATACGTGTCTCTTTGATAGTTGAACGAGTAAGCCGGTATGAGCGAACCTGAAGACTGGGCATAAAGGAGCATGAGTATGCCATATAAAAGGCCTAGCTTAACACCCTCACCCGCTTCTTCGTTATGTGTACAATCTCTCCTTTACCTCTGTGTTTGAAAGGTACCAGACGGATGAGATCCGCTTCTTCAACGTTCTGTGCCTGCAGTGCATGTCAATGTCAGCGAGAAGTTGCCGTTAAAAGAAATATTGTCCATACACTGCCTGAGGTTATAAGTGCCTTCGCACCAGCACTCCATCTAGTCGCCAGGAAACTGAGCGCATGACCGGCACCGAGGGCCACGCATCCGAGGAACGTCCATTCCTCGCTCTTCACCCAGTCATCATATTTAAAGTAATACGCATATGCCCAAATTGGATATAGTAAAAGGAAAGGAACGGCGTAAGCATGCGCCCACAGTGGCCGGGAAGTGTGAAGCGAGGCTCGCTCGATGTCTTGCGAGGAGACGTGTATCGCCACCCTACGGAGCAGGCATTGAGTTTAATGAAAAATGCGACAAAGAGATGGTGGGCGCACATGGTTGTAAGCCAGAGGAAACTGCAGCAGTCTCTTTTAACGGTGCGTGAGTGCAACTATGTGCAACTGTCAGAGCAGACACGCAACCACAATTGGGATAGAATACAATCTCGGATGCAAACTTGCTAAACTAGCGCCTGGGTGGAAACATCCAAGTCTATGGGAGGAACGAATGACCTGCTATGGTCGCTGGCGCTCTTTTGGGGGGTAACGCACCTTCTCAACCGCCTTGTCATCTCAAAACGATCGAATGCATATTACAATGTGCTTCCTCTCACTTCTCGTGACAGGACATCGGCCCGTCTCCATTTCGTTTCTCCCTCGTTTTCTGGGCACAAATCTATTCTCGCTTGGGCTTTTCACCCTTCTCGCACGACAGCTATCGTGCATGACCTGAGGATAACTATACACACGACTTCCCTGAACTCTTTATCCCTATCACTTTCTGAAAAGCTATCCAATAGCCCAACTGTTCGTGCATTTTATGACGCCGGTTCCTTACTTTGCACCACTGCGTCGTTCTTATGCTTGGTGTGGCTATCGTGGTGCGCTTTTGGTACAATATGCAGTCTTGTTCGCGGAGCAGAAGTTCCCAATATTATACCACCAATGGGTGGGCTTCCCGATTCGCTGTGTATTGATCTCGATGGTCCCTTCAGCTACTTGAGGCTTGTCGTAAGATCTGGGACATATTTCCGGATGTCCCTCCACTCACATCGATTCTGCTTGTAGATACCAGGATTAACTGTTCCCCTATACCATTTTCCAGTTCTAATATCTGCTGGCATCTCTTGTCTCCTAACCCACGAAGCCGGACATGTGATAGCCGCGTCGCTTGATTCCATCCAAATAATCTCAACCGGAATCGGAATCGTAGTTGCCGTTCCGTGGGCTTACGTCTCCTTGCCCCCGTCATCCGTCTCTGCCTTGCCTCCGCGAGCGCGTCTACGGATAGCTACTTCGGGGAGCTGGCATAATTTAGTTGCATTATTGCTACTGTGGCTCGGGGCCTGGAGCGGAATCAGTGAAGCGTTGGGGAAAGTCATAGGGTGGCCATTATGGGAGTACACTGGCGACTCGGCTGCAATTGTGGCGGGAATTGATTCGGTAAGCGTTTGGTGCAAAGCTCTGGAAGTGGAATGCGACAGTTATTGAACAGCGTACTGGATTCAAATCAGGATTCGTCTCTTGTACAACATTTGCCCATTAGTTCGTCGATTGTAGCCCTCGACGATACCTCAATATTTTCCCCAGAATCTTGGCGAAGCTTCTTTTCTGATAAGGCTGGAAGCGCGAGAAATGACAGTGGCTGGTGTGTGATGGACCAGTGGTCAAACGGTCAGTTCGCTCCCGCAACCAACTTTGAATCCCCGCACCAACTCACTATTCCTGACACAGCTCACGCTTCCTCTTGCTGCTGGGATCCAGACTTCAATTCGAAATTATATTCGTCTATCGATATACCTTCCAACAAAAAGCGCCCGCAATTTGCCTGCTTCTTCCAGGGACCGGATATCCCCGGTATTCCAGGAGTCTGCCTTGACCCACTGCTTATTCTCGATCCAGCAACCCCACCTCCACTGCATCGAACTCTGGAGCGATGCAACCCACAACGTGCTGACTCATGTGAGGAAGGATGGTCTTGTGTTCGCCCTAGTCCGAAAGAACAACTCGTGAGGATATCTGTGAGGCCCCCGTCGTGGATCGACCCTCAGACTTTCACGATCGTGTGGAGGGGGCCCAAAGAGGAAGTGCTTGATCAAAGTAAGCGATTTATCATAACCCCATGACCTACCATTATCCCTATTTTTCCTTTCTATCGGGTATGGGAACCGTTCAACGCTTTGTTTCAGAAGCAGTATTCAGAGATTTCAACTGATTGCATCGGTCTCTAGTAGTGATTGGTAAATTTCAACCGCGGCACTGGATTGTCCCACCAAGTATTCCGTTAATTGTAGGCCTCTTCCAAGCGTGAGTTGTCTCCATTCAATGCCTTATGGAATGGAGCCTTCTCCATTTGTCCACGAAGATGATGTTACCATTTTTGTTAAAAACTGCCCTACTATGCATCACTCGCAACTACCTTGCTCACCAGATTATGCTTTCTTCCGTAGGTATGCATTCGCGATATCACTTTCGCTCTTCGTTCTCAACCTCTTGCCCGTTCCAATACTGGATGGTGCACAAATCTGGGAAGCCATTTGGGAATTGGCAGGAAATAAATCCCCCACACATCGTAATCCGATCAACAGAGACCTCCAGGAGGAAGCGCGCGAGACGGACAGGAGCCTCTCCCGTGTTGCAAGTCTACCCCACGGTGGCAGGATAAGACCAACAAGTCGTGGAGGGACCCGGACGGCTTGAACAACACGGCCAGGCAAGGGCTTCTACCTCCTCCGCACGTTAGAAGATGTTTATGGCCACTGGAGTGCGCTGTCTGCACTCCATCACATGATCTTGCAGCCCCTCCATCCCCATGAACAAAATCCGCTGCACAAACGTTGCCAGTTGCTATGAAACCGGAGCTTGTGTCGTGGCCCATTGAACGAAGTCGACTACAGATAAACTGGTGCCGCACCCGAGACCCCAACCTCGCGCCCTGGATTCGGGCAGCCGGAATCAGAAGGCTCGATTCTTTGAAGGATACCTGATACGAAACAGCTGGCCCAACTTTGCCCGAATATTTGTGATTGACACAGGCAGCCCTGGGAAGATTTTTGCCTATCATCTGTATATGCAGCCAAATTATCAACCTTTTGAGCTCGACCAGGAATGTTGAGAGAATGAAATATGGGATGCAGCTGTTTTGCACTGATTATCGACCGAGAATTCGGGCACTCGCTAAAAATCAATTCGTCTAGAGACCAATTATCGTATGCTCGTATCTCTCTGGTTGCTTCCTACTGTCACAGCTGAGCTTATACCTGGATGCACCCGCTTCATTTCCCCACACCCTTTTCGGAAGGATCTTGAACCAGTCGCTCGCACATCCCGTAATGACTTGCTTCAATGCAGCTGCTGCCGTCGAGGGTTGTTACCTGTTACCTCAAATCGAAGGACGGAATACGAGGGAGCTGATGGCATCATTCAAGCATAGCAACACCCAGGTCACACGCACCAGACAGTGTTAGCATGAAACTAGGCAGAAGAGGCTCCCCAGAAGGAAGCAAACTCTAGTGATGCCAACACGAAGCATGATCAGAGTATCACGAGGGTGTTGGCTTCTCTCTTGCCCTCCCTGCCCTGTAGTGCCTTGATCGGTTCAAGCGGTTCACCATTTGCTATCAGTGACACCTTGTAATAGTTCATGCTCGTAACGGATCAGCATCATGATCATGATAAGTGCAGACACCGACGCTAATATATTATCCCCCTGTGCCAACACACGAAAGTCATGCAGATCACACACAAGATGCTTGAAGATTGCCATAAGTTAAGGCAAGCAGCAGAATCATAGCGGGATTGTGGGCGTAGCCATAGAGATCTTTGATGTCAGAAAAGGAGAGTTCTTAACCACGATACCAGAAGTCAAAATGACATAACATTGCTCATCCAGTCAAGAGCAATACCCCACCCAGCGACGTGATAGGGCCCAGAGGACGGAACCTATTATATACGTATTCACAATACGGAACCACAACATGGTTTCCAACAAGGACAAAGGCATCAGTATGGCCAATCGCACACCGGTGAAAATTGCATCTCGATCTGTGGCTCAGCAACGGATACTTCACCTTTTACGATCGAGGGTGAGGAATCATAGGTCCCAGGGAAGAGTATGGTCCCAACCCCAATAGAGGGACCCGCAAACTTGTGAACGCTGAACCAAGGGTGGCGCCAACAATCCTAGTCCACGAATCAAAAATCGCCATGGATGGGTAGGAATAGACCAGTTATAGCGTAATTAGACGCTGTGACCCAGCTGTCGATCTGGGTAGGCGTGATACCCTTCACCAACCTCAAGCCATGAGCTAAAAAAGCACTAGTTGCGGTGCCTAGGAGAATTAGACTAGCATCACTTTTCCACAGCAACGTTGGTGTGATAGTATATCAGGACAATTATCAGTATAGAAGCAAAAGCGGTGATGGACCATGGCTGATGTTGTGGATGAGCGTGACATCGCGGGAACTATGCACCATTACAGGCAAACTGAATCACTGATTGCACACTGCCAAGTTACTCACGCCCTCGGGCCGCCGAACGATTCTGCAGCCTTGTTCACGAGCCTCTTCCGTTATTGGCACTTGCTTGGAGAGCTTCCTATTTAGCTTGGTAGAAGTGTTGGACGCGCTCACCAGGTAACGCTCATGCTATAAGTGCTGGGATAAACTCTCTTCACCCAAGCTTGCAAGATTCGGACCTCGAACACTCTAACCAATACTGTATGATGAACACGGTAAGCCGTATAGAACGTCCTGGACTCGGTATCCATCCACAGTGGGCAGACCTGGACAGCATATTTCAAAACGGCTAGGTCCGTGAACCAGCACGTAAAAAGAAACGCTAAACAACCTGCATCGACACTGCCAAGTGGTTGCTCACTATCATCGAGTCCCAGTGCAAGTTTAAGTAGATTTGCTGAAAGGCAGAAAACGCGGACGTGGATTGCAAGGATGAGTAGAGATATTGTAATCATAGCTAGGCTAGAACCTGGATTGTTGATTCTTGTGTCAGAACAAGTGGGAAGTATGCCGCCAGCATTCTTCACAAGACAAAGCAGTACCGAGAGTGTTCCAAACGATTCGACTACAGGGAACGGCAGCCAGACGGATAACTGGAGGCACTCTGTGTTGTCATTCAGGGCTGGAGGCAGCAGAAATAACTGGTCCAATGAGTTAGCAAGGTATAAACGACAACAAGGGGTGACCGGGAGGCGGAAGTGGCATGCTCAGAAGCATCTAGTGTGATTGAGGGTGAAGTCCAAACAATATCATTAACGCTCTTGTAATCGTGAGCCTCATTGTTCTCAAAACGATCACTAATCTCTAGGCAGGACCCAGCTCACTATTGGAAGATAGAAATGATCTTAGCCTTCCGCTGTAGAATTGAGAAACTGGAGGAGGTTCGCGCGCGCTTCCTCCATGTTATCTTTAGGTGGCCTGAGTTTGATCTGGGTAATGAACATCGGGGTTAACGAGAGCTATTATGATGTGAATGAACGGGCGCACTCTTTTCCCTGTCAGAACACTCCGCCTTTCCTGTGCCTTCGGGGACCTCCGTTCTTTGTCACGCTTCCTGTCTTTTTCCCTGTCCCTGTGATGGTCACTTTTTCTCCTCTTGGCATCTGAGTGTCGGTGATGGCGCTCGTGACTGCGACTGCGACTGCTGCTGCGACTGCTGGTGCCAGTTCTTCCTCTCTTGCGATGGTCAGAACCATGCCGACGGGCGCGTGAACGTTCATCATCCCGACTGCTAGAGGCAGGATGGCGATGGCGATGGCCAGAGGACTCAGTTGATTCTGACTCAGACGATGAACCGGAAAGGGAAGGCGGGCGGTTGGAGCGTGAACGGCGCTGCAGAAGCTTCAGGGAAGCAGTTCGTGAAGCAAGATAAGCCGCACTCACATGATGACGATCAGCAGCCTTTCCACGGCTTTCCCTTTCATGATAAGAGTGGCGACGTGAAGGAGATTGGCCTCGGTCTTTATACCTCAAGCTGCTCTCTTGTTCGTTCTCTTTGGCGGTAGTGCGCGAGCGGCTGTGTGAGCGGCCCGCGCGGAAGGACTGTGATGGCGATGGTGGTAACGCGATCTTTTACTTTCGGGACTTCGGCCGCGTTCGCGTTCGTGAGTGTCACCATGATGAGGACGCTCACGCCTTCGATGATATTCATCACCGTAGTCTAATCCACTCATGTTTGCCATGAATGAGAGGTTTTATTTTTGTCGCAGATGTTCGGATGGTTGAGGAATTTAAGCATGATGATCACCACCGATAATCAGGAGAAAGAATAGTGTGAGTCTAAGGTCGAGCGATGGAGAAACAAACAAGCAGCTCACCGTGTCCCCTAGAAGTGCGGCTATGACTGTCGCGAACCCTATTTCCACCGCCACGCCCGTCGCGGTCGCGATCCATGCGGTACTAGTCAGGTTTCAATTTGGCAAGCAAAGTCCAAGTTGCTTGTTAGCAACACGTGATCCTCTCGTTTCATCCGTCACTGCTTAGGTTAAACTGCAGCACGCTCATCGTCCACCGTCCTCACTGGGCCACCCCCCGAGGATCTCTGCTGCCTTTTCTATGACTTCAGGACGACGCTAGATGTTCTCAGTGAACCCTCTAACGCTCAAAGCGGCTGTCTCCCGTGGCTAAATACTCGCCTTTATGCTATTCTCAGGCTCGAAGGATGTAAAGATGTTACAAGGCGCTGGCGAGCGTCGATGACTCTTCAGAAAAGGGTTCTGTTATGTACAAAGAGAGAGAGAGCGCCACGACACAAAGACGAGAGGAACAATTTCCGGAAAACCGAGTGATACGAGGATGAGCTTAAAATATCGATCAAACAGTCACTGCGGCTGTACCATATTTGATCACTAGGATTCCAGTACGATCAAGGTCGAAATCGCTATTAAGTTTCTTCGCTGCTTTCCTCCCCCCAATTGCATTTCCGATCATGCACTCCAGCGCCGCGTTCAACGTAGAAAATTTGATCTGGTATGCTGGGTCCAAGAGCGTCGAAACGTACTCCAAGACTTCAGCAAGGTCTTTCATCTCTAGTTCGCCAAGGTCCTTCCCATGCCAAGCTAAGAGTGGAGATGAGTCGACCACTGGAATTGCTATTCCAGGCACTCCATTCATGACGTGGAACCACATCTTGCACTGGTCGGGCCTTCGACCTTGGGACCAAAGGCCTCTGAAAGGTGATATTCCGGCGATGCACACAAGCGC
The DNA here is from genome assembly GCF_015039405.1 of Cantharellus anzutake. NCBI lineage: Eukaryota > Fungi > Basidiomycota > Agaricomycetes > Cantharellales > Hydnaceae > Cantharellus > Cantharellus anzutake. The sequence continues at coordinate 390,236 of NW_024067021.1, read as the reverse complement.
ACGAGACGTTGAAGGGGTCTTGGGAGGTTGAAATGTGGGCGACGAATTTACAAAAGAGATGAGGCGTCCGAATATGGATTTGAAAAAGCCGACGAGTTGAAAGGCTAGGATCTGGTCAGCAGCGATGATTGGCCCGCGGAGTTGAACGAAGGAAATCTGGCGAGAAGAAACGTGAGATGTGTTCTCTCCGAAGGGGGTGCAGTGAACTATACCTCATTGATTCGTGACACCAAAGGTTGACGATGAGTGGAATACACGTAAGGGCAAAACCAACCCGGACCCGTGGAAACAATGCCCTTAGCCAGGTCAATTTGCGGAAAGATGGCATACGAACAGGCTCCAGCTTCGCATGTTCTTCAAACAACTTGTGACACACGCCGAGTTGGAACTTATGAACTGCCGTCGTCTCGAGTCCCCGGAAACCATCGGTGCTAGGGTTGGCAACATGCCATTCAACAGGTGCATTCTGACGGGCTTTTCCATGTGCCTCGCTGGCGCGAGCCACGAGTGTACCCAGACCAATATTCACAATCATGTGTGCTCCGTGAGTTGCCAGAAAGCCATCTGGATCCACATGTGCAACGCCCCGATTATCCCATTGATTACCCCATCGACTGGGAGCACATCTGAGATACCATCGACAAGACCAAGCGTTAGGATGTCCCGCCCTCTAACGTTCACCGGTTCAATGGGATTATTGTCCCTTTCCAACCCAAAAAAATATCGTCAGGCGGCGAAAGACGGCGAAGCACAGGACTTAACACACCCCAATGGGAGAAATTCATCGGAAGTTGTACGGTAGCCACCGTTCCTCGGACTGTGGCAATTACGGCTTTGACGGGAAGCTTGTTGCCTGCGAGGCGTTTGAGGGCGTTCGATTTCTGCTCTGACATCCTGGGGGAGGGATGATTGATGCCTATGGTTGCCCACCCGATTAAGTACCAGGAAATCACAGCCTGACAAGATATACACATGGGTACGTTCATGTGTAACCCCGTTCGAATGATTACATGTTTGGGATGAAAGTTTCTTGCAACGTTCTTCCGACACAACCAGACCTGAAATGTTAAAATCCTATTATAAAACATAGGTATAAAACTCTACGGTACAAAGATAGTTTCTCGATACTCTTTGATCGTATCGCTAGTTCTGACACGTGCGCCAAGTAATTGCATTGACAAATTGATCCCGACGAAGCAAACGCCAAAACCGTTTAAGTAGTCTTGGTACGTATCCACGATGAGATTTTGATACCACCCTCATTTTTGCCACGTGCAACAGTATCCAATACTCTAATTTTTCCCAGATGCCCACACTCATTTTTTTGAACTCATCATGTAGGGATTCCGTGCAAGTCCAATTCGCTACCTCAGTGGCTACACTCGCGAGATCAGATGTAAGCTTAGGGCAAAAACTGATGATTCCTGTGAGCGTCCGTCTGTGCGTATTTATGTACAAAGTGAAATGCATTGTGGAGTGGTCCCATGTGGGTGACTCCTGTGCGACTACGCGATCAGTGATTCCCTCCACATAAATCTTCCACATAAACACCAGCTATGTGTATATATGCCCGGCTTCGGTGATTCGTCATTACAACATATCTATCTGAACTATTTTGGTACAATGCTTTGGTTTACAAGCGCTGAAAGGAAAGTTTACCATTGAGGCATCAAAAATTGGCGTCTCAAACTGTAATAACTCTTGATTTGTACGTACGCTGTAGACTGCTCATTGAGTCCTATGGATTATACGGACATTTCCCTACAGGATTCCCGATGCTTCCGTTTTGAAGTCCATGTTGATGGACGCAGTCGAGGATGGCTTACATAAAAGCTACTTCAATTTTCTTTCCTCTCTCCTCAGTTCACATACTTGGACTGAGCTAGGTGAGATCCGCTTTATTTCTTGGAACGTAGTCTTCACATTTTATATATGTACTTGTATAGGCCGCCAGGTAATTATGAATCATACTAAGTTCACATACTTGCGTGGAACCGAGCACTAGTTATACACCACCGCTTGCTAGTTCATAATTCTAATAGTAACCATCAACTAACGATCGCAACCCTGTGGTGGCTTAGGGACTGGGACTTCCCCTGATGTGATTACACGTATTGTCCTAGGCAGGTGACGTCACCAGCCTAGTATTGTCCACGGGAGAGTTCCCAACGGACAAGCGCCCAACACTGAATGGAAAGGATCTTCATAAGATCATGATCGAATGATGGGTGTTCGTGCATTGCGATGAATACTTGCTCTCATATCACCCCAGTTTACAGCCGCCGTAACAAAAAAAAAAACAGCGCATCCCCGGTTTGAGTGGATATATCGCGCGGGCAACAACTGATCCGATTGATGATTTAGGTAAAAAATTGAGCGCCCACCGTATCCCAGTGGCACCGACAAAAATATTGGAGATCAGGCCCTTAACCACATGCCCATCACAATGGGCAAACACCGCAAACCTGCGGCAGGGACCTTATCGTTACAATGTCTAACTCGATGAGCACACAGATATCTCGACAGCAACACAAGTGCCTGTACACACCATCCAGGATGTTCTCCATAACCCACAAAGGCACCACCGTGAGAGACGCGTGACCGACCACACTCTCTCAGTAATGCACTGCTGAAGTTCCTAGATAGTCGATTGGTATGAAACCAGACCTCCTAGTCTCTGAGCTACAAGAAGCTGTCGATGAAGAGTTCCATCTTCAGACCAGTGAAAGCACAATTCTCTGTGAAATGGAGCACCGTGGCCCGTATGATACGTGCGCTGTTGAATGGTACACGTGAAGTAGGATAGATCGAGGCTTCTGCAATAGCTGCGAGCTTGAAGACCCCGGCACACGGAGCGCTAAAACGTCTGAGATAATATACTGTGACTTATCTCAAATTTGACCCTACGAGACCCACCTGGCTGTTTATTTTTGACGGAGGCCGTGAGGTTGAAGCCGGGCAAAGATATGACAGAAAAGACTGAGCCCTCCATTCGAGATCAGCAGCGCTCCCTATAAAGGGAAGCCCTTGGGAGGCGGCGAATAAGATATGCGTGCAAGCCCCTCACTCAGCATGCTTCTAAACCAAGAAATAACGTAGTCATAAGGCGGGGGCCTCGTGGCGCAACTAATAGTGAAGCAAAATCGATCCGCAGACTCGGGCCATCAGGAAAACAACGCCTTCAACCTAGCAAAGAGTAGCCGCACAAGCCTGATTCGTAGTAATGGGCAATGGGGAGGAACCGAGTGAGGAAAATACAGAAAAGGCCAACCCTTCCTAGTCAGGTTGAAAGCTAGGTTCGAAGTAAGTAAGCCTTCATAGCCATGAACAGAGTCCCTCAAAGGGAATCGAAGGGTTAACACCAAGGAAGCCGGAACTCTGGTGAGAACAGTGTCCGAGATAACGCTAAGTAGCAAAGTTTGTTGTTTTCTCCTGTTTGGTTTTTCGGCTCTTTCCTGTCTTCTCATCACTTTCCTCTCGTGTGTTGCTATTTTTTGCGCTTACCCGCCACCATCCCCTGTCTCCACCTCAGTATATTTCGCCCGGATCGCTTGCAAATCCATAGGCTTCGGTTGTCGGGACCGTGGCTGGTCGCACACACTCCATCTGCACCAAACTCCGTCATACACCTCCAATCTTTATCACCGTTTTAAAAAAAAAAAAATCGTTCACTCATGACCGCCCTGTAAAATAGAAAAGGGAGCAAGGAAAGCATATGAGCCTGAGGATGGTGATAAAAGCGGGGGCACGGTACCAGAGCCTTCGGGAACTGCCGTTTTGCAGATAATCAGCACGATAGCGTTGTACTTTGAGCCCTCCCAAGACCAAGGCTATCACGAAGTTTCCCTTGCGTATCCCTACCTCTGCTGCGATGGTTATTCGCACTGGCCCCAGTGCGGTTGCGCTAAACGGTGACATCTACTATCATATTATAGAGCAGCTCGCCGCCATTCAATTCTCTTCTGTCTGTTAGTCTTGTCAGCCGTGCCTTTTATAAGTTCACTACCGTTATCCGGTTTCGGGTCATTCAAATAGGTGGCTCCCAATGGGGCCCAGGGGGTGCGCCGGAGTTTGAACTCCACCTCCTCAAGCGATTAGAAGACAATCCATCACTCCTCTCATACGTCCGCAAAGTAATCATCGATCCTGCATACGTGATTGATGAGGACGGTGAGGAGGTGGAGAGGCGAATTCTAGAAAAGACCCTGCATCTGCTTCCCCGCATGATATATCTGACGGACCTTTGGTTCGTTGTGTTATCTTCTTGTCACTCCTTTTCCAATGCCAAAAACAATTAGCTTTCATATTGTACCTGACATTGAGCGCAACAACACACTTGAAGAAGGACAAATCCTCTCATCCCTTCGGAGACTTTCTATCGACAGTGTTCACACCGATGAATCGTGGCGTCATGGTATCCCATGGGATAGCCTTAAAGAATTACAGTTCACATACTTTTCTGATATCCTCCTTGACGTGGTTGATCAAATGTACTCCCTTCGTTCCATCAAGCTGACGGGTCAAGTTCCCCTTGGCAAATCATGAGTGAAGACCATTTGGGAGTCAAACGCCGCATTGCTGAGTTCCTTCGCGAGGTCCCTTCTGCCCTGGAAGAGCTCGACCTTGAGGAACTTACTGGAGATATCCCTGTCTCTATCTTTGCCCGGTTTGGCCGCTCGCTCAAAAGGCTCAGGCTCTCTACATACCAGAGGATATGGCAGAGGTGAGGGAGGGATGAACTGGAGGTGAACCGGAATGGTGGTGGAGTAGATTGGAGGTTGGGTGGAGTTGGTATGGATATGACAAGAACCAGGGAACAGCTTGGTGGTGGTCTTGTTAGAACCTCCCAACTGACCTTCCTTAGTTCTCTCCTTCAGCAGGTTGTTGTGTCCCCAAGCCACTTGGCTCAGGTGTAGAGTACTGTAAGTTTACTGTTCCTCCTGTGGGGAAGGATGGTTGCTGGCTTGTCTGTCCAGCATGGAGACTTGCATCTCTCTCCCAATATTTGGAAGCTTTTGCTACCTGCCCCACAGCTTTTGCAGTGATTCCTCAGGAGTCCTGAGTGGTTTGAACTGGGACTTCACAGAGGCAGCTTTGCCTAGTCTTTCCCAGGAGATGTTTCCCCTGTTCTCAGGGGAATTGTAATCCTCATGCGTTTTGCGATACTTGGGAGTTCCAAGAAATATCTTCACTTTTTTGCAAAGGTCTTTATGTACCTTGCCACTTTTAAAGGCAGCTTTGGCCTGTTTGTACCAGTGTATGAATGCTTTTCCATTCACACTTGTCCACCAAGTGTATGCAGCAATGTGCACCACTTCTGACCCTGCTGTTCTCCTCATGGGAAGTTGGGTCAATTATTATGTCAATGGGAGCGTCTCAGGGCACACCCTGACTAGCCTGGACCCGGGCCCACGTCCGGACCCGCTACACTTCCTGTGTGTGCACTTCCTGTGCTGCATGCTCTGCATGCCACATGATCCGGCCCCAGATCCTACTTCCAGGTATCCCCGGAAGTTTTTGCCATATTGGGGCCACTGTGGGAAAGTGAGAAGTTCACCTTCTTCTCACTTTCTTACCCACAGCAGAGTTGTGCCCCAGACAGGGCTGTTCACAGGCTAGGCTGTGGGCCATAGAGAAGGGTCATGGGGACCCAGGGTTTGTCCCCTGACAGAGCATTGACTTTGCTGAACTCATTGAGTTCAGCAGTCTCATATAACCTGTGGACACTTCCCTGCAGGGTAGCTTTCCCATAGGGTGCTGAGGTACTCAGTGGCCTGCCACCTCTGGCAGTGGTCCCTGCTTGGGGGTCTGCCATCGGTTGCCTACCACTCTCCCTCTTCCCCTTGACATGGGTTTGCCCTCCTGAGGGCAGGCCCTTATGCAACCCAGACAGGGTTGCCTGCCCACAGGGTGGTGGGATAGTCGGTGCCCTGCCCCTTGGTGTGCTAGTGTAAAGAAGGGGTGGTGATTACATTATTCCTTTATTATTCCTTGTTGTACTTTTGTATTTACATATGTGGTGTGGAGTTGGGTAAAGGGTTCTTTACTCTTCTCCACACCAACATCGAATACTAAGTTCTGTCTAACCTGGATATTGACTGACCTGAGGAGTGAAGAGGCACTAAGGTCAGCACCTACACCGACCTTACAGCTAGTCCCTGCTTGGGGTCACACCTCATGTGGCCTGGCACTGTATCCCCTCTCCCTGACCTGGGAGACCCCCATCATAATGGGTTTGGCAGCAAGGTCTGCCAGTGCGCATGCCTCTTCAAGCTTGCATTTTAATGTTTCGATCTCCCGCTTCTGGAGATTGACTTCTCTCTCAGAGAGGCAAAGATGCCTTCGGCATCTCTGTGTGCTCTATTATATTTGCACCTCCAATGGGCACAATTATCACAGGCATCATCTGACACCCTTGAGTTGTCAGACTGTGCCCATTTGGATGGCCTGGATGAGGAGCCACTGTCGCTGCCTTGTCTCCCTCCTACGAGGGACTTCATCTATTTCAACTCCTGATGGAGTTGACTCATTTGGGCAGCTATCGCTGATGTGATATAGCTGGACCTGGGCCAAATTGGCTGATCCAGGGGGTGATCTGGCCAGGGAAGTTCCCTGGAGGGTAGGCCTGGGGCAGCAGCAGCAATTGCTGCCCCTGGAATGGTGCTTGTTGTGCCATCAGTGCAGTTTGCACCACATATGGTTTAAAGCCCCTTTGGGGAGGCTGGGGGTATATGGTGCCCATTGGCATCACAGGAAGTTGTTGATTTGTGGCACTTATTTGTGCCATGTGGGTTGTGTATTCCATGGCACTTTGCTGCACCTCATGTTGTTGTTGGTCCAAGGAGCTTTGCTCCCCAGGTTGTTGTATCTTGATATCCGGTGGCTTGTTCAGATTGTATCAAGGGTTACCTCCCCAAGAGAATGACATCTTGTTGTTTTGTTTCTCATGGTAGTTGGAGGGGTTGGAGTTCTTGCATGCATGGGATTCACCACAAGTGTGCAGAATTACACATGAATCTGGTGTTCATGTGGTCTAGGCAACAATGTCACCTAGCCCATGTGACATCTGACTTGTTAAAGAAATGGGTTAAGGGCAATCCATTTCTTTCCATCCTTATAGACGACTTGGAATCGTCCACCTCATGTATGTAGCGTGGCCTAGTCGTGTAATTAGAATTGTCCGATAGCCTTGGAGCTTTTGACAGAAAGCTGAGACCTCGCAGTGAATGGGAGTCTGTTGCGACGGATACTTGGCGCTCGTTACGTGAGCGTACCATGTGCGGATGTATAGGATCACAGGTTGAGAGAATGTCCAGAACGGGACTAGTCGAGGACATAGGGCTAGTGGGTACTTGGTGCTTGAGGGAGCGTACCGGTAGCGAGTGAGATAACGGCTCCTTGAGGGAGCTTCCTGAGATATGGTTGACAGGTACTTGGCACCCAATTGGGTGTACCAGCAACGAGTGATGTTCTAGCTCCTTGAGGGAGCTACTAGAGGCTGGGTTGACGGATACTTGGCACCCAGATGGGCGTACCGGCAACGAGGTATGAGACCGTTCATCTGGCGAACAGTCTGTATTCGTGTCAACGGGTACTTGGCGCTCATAAGAGCGTACCAGTGATGGAGGGGTTAGTCGATCGTAGGTCAAACGACATGTGGTGGGTTCGATGGCTACTTGGCGCTCGCGAGAGCATACCAGCAACGAGGGGAACGGGCTTGTATCGAATACCAATCCATCCATAGAATTAACCAGATGCTCACTGAGTTGAGTCGCACACGAACTCGATGATCCATGGCTAGAGTTGTCAACCTTGGTAGGGATGACCCATATAGATGGTGACTGAGACATACACAATCTTACACAGACGATACAGTGTTGGCACAAGGAGGTTTACAGTTGTTGCACAGAAGAGGATGGTGTGTTATTCGTTAGGTTCTGTCTTTTCGGCTGTTGCCGTACATGAATGTGATGCTAACTATTGAATAAGAAATGATCGTGAGAAATCTCGCGAAATAGAATAAATAATCTGGCCAGCACCAAAACCCGATAAGGGAAAGCTTAGCATGGAGTGAACGTGTAAGAAAGGGGGGAAACGGGGAGAAGGTAACAAAGAGAAGGGAGGATATGGAGAAGGAGGACCCACTGTGGTGGATGTTCAGTCAACACGGTCGCGAGAGACTCCATTCCTATAACATGACTCATGGGGTTGTGTGTGGCTGTCCAGGCAAGTTTCTCACCTGGCTCTATTGGTGGCTGTCTGGGCAAGTTTTCTGGGTGAGTCGCTCACCCAGAATCTTCCCACGCTTTTGGCTGTGGGCAATCACCCTTCGGCTTCACTTTTTCCACCTCCATTTCTGGGAGTGTAGTGATGCCGAGAGTTCCCTATCTTCTTTGATAGGGAGATTTTCCGGTTCCCTCACATTTTGTAATGTGAGGCACTTGTCCAGGTGGACAAGGTTGTTACAATTTTCTAGGGGTTCCCATGTGGTGTCCCCTAGCTCCACTTGACCTTAAACCAGAGTTTGTTATGACCCCATGTGTGGTTTAAGATTTTCATGAACTACTGCTTCATGATTGGGGAGTTGCTAGTGCTTCCTGCAGTGCTGCAGGGCATCTTGGGGTATTTTCCCAAAATTTCTTGTTTGGATCCTTTAATGGGATCCAATGGTTAACCTCCCTCAGGGAGGCATCTCTAATGGCGCTGGTGCCATTACAGTTTCAAACTTTCTCTCCACCATTCCCTGAGTATTTCAACTAGTCATGGAGAGTCCTTCCAGATGTGGTACATCTGGAAGTTCTAGTCCTTCTGGACTAGGAATGGGCCAGCCTCAGGGTATCTCTTTTGGATTGCCCTGAGGTGTGTTTTTTTCTCACCTCCCAGTCAGGGAGGCTTCTTTCTTGGCAGTTCTCAAGTCCTTGCTCGAGTTTTCCACCCATGTGATCTTGTCGCATGGTTCCAAGGGTGTCTATGTTGTGTCAGGGATCAGCAACAACCCTGGACCCTATGCCGGCTGCGCATATGTGCGTGGGAAGTATGCCGGTAATTCCCGTCTACTCCACTTACCTAAGCCCCAGTGACCCGGATCATCTCGGCATTGTTCTGGAACATTCTATGATCACGTGATTCTATCGGCAATCCATTTGGTTTCCTTATTGCTGGACTCTACATGTATATAGCTGACCCTAAGATGGGGACATCCCTTTCCCCCAGCTTTAATCACAACTAGGTTATTGGAGCATCCTGGGCGAGCACACGCGTCCCCTGACATGTTGCCCTTGGATGCTTGTTCTCACTTTGTGAGATCAGAAGTCTAAGTTTACCTGGGTTTTTATTCAACCAGGGGCACCAAATATGGTGTCATATCTGTCGATGTTGATAACATTGAAGTAGTGTTTTTCAATGTGGTTGTTGATCTTGATGTCTATGTTTGTTCTGAACAAGATTTTTGATCTTGTTCCTTTCGTCCCCATTTGGAGGACAACTGGATTCTCCAACTGGAGAATTGGGATGTGGACTGCATGGATGAAAATCAGCGATATCACATCAGTTTCAGCCCTGCTGTCGAACAGCCATGTAGGCTTTTATGCCTGCTATTTTGACATGGGCCATCAACATTCTCTTAGTAGAGAGCAGTCTGTTTGCAGGATATTTCCCTGCATCTTTTGAGATGCAAAATTGGTGTCATTTGTTAGAACTGGGCGAGGGCAGAAGATTCCGGAGGGGAACCAGAGACTTAGCAAGGAGGGACCTTGGCCTCAGCGACTCAAGCAGAGCGCTGTGCCATTGCTGTTTGTCCATTTGGTCCTTAATTTCATAGGCGGCGAGTAGGAAGTCTCTAGGGGGCATTTCAGGTCAATTTTAGACTAAGGGCCTAAAACGAGTATGTACAAGCGCCGATATAATGGAGAGGGCAAAAGCACAAGGGAAACAAAGGATGGTGGAAGTGGAGCGGTACCGAAGGTCATAGGCAGAACCTGTGGTACATCCGAAAGGAGGTAAGGAGGGTGAAACCCAGAGGGCAAGAGGGTGAGGTGATAGTGGGATGATGACTAACTGGCTAGAATGGGAAGAAGCAGCAGTCCAAATAAGGATGAGGGGAAAATGCGAAAGATACATTACAAGCAGTGAAAGTGCCGAAGGTGATCCATGGAGCTTGGGGTTACGGAGCTTACAGAGGTTGCGGAGGCAGGGTTGAAAGTCCGAGGAATATTGGCAATGGTGTTTACGTAGTATGAGGTCACTAATGCAATGGACTAAAGCCGAGGTGGAGTACGGAGTCTCAGAGTGAAGGTACGAGTGGCGTCTGAGTACGAGGTATGGGACAGCGGCGTAAGGTCGTAACTTGGTGGAAGGTCAGTGGAAGAGGGCCAGAGGGAAGAGAGAGGAGAGAGGAGAAGTGGAGAGGAGTGGAGGAGAGGGAAGGTGTCAGGTCTGAAGGTGAGTATCGGAGTGGATGGGAGAAGGGTAGGAGAGTGATGGAAGGGTGGAGGTGCTGTGAGGAAGAGGAGGAGTGGGAGGAGGGTGGTGAGAGGAGTGGTGTTCGGTCCGAGGTGAGTATTGGAGCGGATGGAGAAAGGGCAGGAGAACGACGGAGGAGTGGAGGTGGCATGAGGGGTGAGAGGGGGTGTGGTGTCAGGTGTGGTGTCAGCTCCGAAGGTGAATATTGGAATGGACAGTGGTAGGGTAGGACTCTGGAGGTGGTGAAGATGGGGGTCCGGGAGTTGGGTTGGGATCGGGTATGTACAGATATGACATCATTGTGGTCAACAAACTGACATCAATTGGGCCCATTCTTATGGTCCCAACATTGACTTCCTCACCCTCTGAATCAGGTCAGCGCCAGAGTTATTCTCTGGTTTATCTTCCAATGAGTCCTCTGACTCTTCTTCTAATATATGGGCAATTTCCATGGCAGCTATCCACCTTGGTTTCTCATCACTCATTTCATGATGTTTAGGGAAATCTTTTGTTTGCCCTAATTTGCTGCTCTTGCCCCAAATTGAAACTGATTCTTGGTCAGTTTTCCTCAAATATTTCGAGGATGAATCCACTTTCCATCTGGGTTTGGGCTCTTCAGCCCTCTTCCCTGATGGGAGGGTTCTACAGTGGCTTGTGGTTGCCGTGGTGGTTGTTCAGGCGTAATAACCTGATTTGTATGCTGAAGACATCTTCAGCCCATTGATTATCTTGTCCATGCGAGATATTGCTCTTATCTCCTTGTTTGAGGAGAAGTCTGCTCTGATTCTATCATGAGCGATCATTTCCCTCTTCCATTCAAAGGGAATGTTGTTTAGGAACCTGGCATTGAAAGACACCTGGTCTGGCAGTGTCACCATTTGGGATGCTGCTTTTGACAGTTCTAAATAGAACTGTTTTAAGCCTTGTCCACCTCGTATTTTACATTGCAGTACTTCTTTGTTGCGTTTAATGTGGCAGATGCTTTTATAAAAGTTCTCATCAGTATGTTGAGAACTTCAAGGAACATGCCCTCATCTCCTCTGAGGAGAGTTTCATCTTGGAGTCTGATTCTGAGGTCGAATGCGGGTCCCCCTAGTCCAAAAATTAAGCAGTCCAAATGGACTTCATTGTCAGGGCACAGCCCTGACCCCACACACCCTCAGGTACCCTTCCCCCATTTTCCCTTATTTTTCCCTTCACTATTCCACAATCCCGCATGCATGCAGACCTGTGGGAACATTCTGGGCGAGTGTCACGACCCGACATATCCGACACTTCCCTCTACGCGTCCTAGTGTCACTTGGCCCGTCCCTCCCGCTATCATCATCATCCGTCCACCCATCCGTCCACCCGTCACCCTCATCTGCACTTCCTCCTCGCGCGCGTACCTTCCAACCTAGGTTGCCCGCTTCATTGTTGTCCGCCCCAGCCGGATGGCTTGCAAGACGGCCGGATGGCCTTTTCTCTTTTGTCCGCTTGCGGACTATGGTTCCTCCTATTGTTCCTTGCTTGCCTTTTGTTGACCAAGTTTGCCGATATTGATTATTTGTTCCTTTCTTCATTCATTAATATCGCGCTTGATCCGCCACTCCTTCCGGGCCGCTCTCATTTAGTTACTTGTGTTTATAATGCGTGTAGGTTACACCAGATGTACCTCAGTTCGTATATCGACTTGGATTCCCCCTCTAAACTTCTATCCTCATCGTAAGGCTTCTATCTGAAATTGGGACACCAACGTAAGAACGAAGCGCAGCGCTCCACCCGAGTCGCTGAAGCTAAAGTCCCGCCCCTCTGACCTTACGAGCCCGGATGACCTCGCGCGCCTCGCGGGTCACCCAGATACGCTTCTGGCACGTTCCTGACAGCGAGTTACTTGCCCAGAATCTTCCCACGGGGGAGTGCCAATTATGGAAAGTTGGCAAAGAGCCAAAAACTGTATAGTTCCTGGCTCCCATTTGTAGTGGCTTCACAGGAGTGTCAGGGCACACCCGCCTGACCCGGCCCCCCCGGCCCCACTTCACCCGGTACCCCGCCACCCAGTCTTCCCCTACCTCCTCCCCCCTTCTTCTTTCTTTCTTTCTCCATTCCACTCTCTCCTTACTTATCTCACCTTCTCTTTATTCTACACGGACGACCTTTCCTTGTATCAATGTACCATTGACCCACCTGCAGCGCGCTCACGACACGCCCAGCCCGGGCGCCTCGGGCGACCCCCGCTATGTCCAGCTCGCACGTTCACAGCGGACGCCCTCAGGATCCCCCACGGGGACACCCGGGTGACTACGGCTGTATGCGAGGATGACGTGGCACCCGTCATGTGACCTAAGCCGCATGTATATAAACATACCTGAAGTGGAACCGAAGAAGTAGCCTTCTTCTCACCCTTTTCCACTTCAGGTAAGTAACATAGTATTCCCTTTTAATAATAATAACACCCTTTTCCACTTCAGTCTAAGTGGCCAGGGACTGCCTCCTGAGCTGGGCCCACCAGTACGCACGCCCGCTCCACACCCTGCGAGGCTTCTAGTGTCGGGCGTCTCACCCGGGCCTCCTCTACCCCGGACGCGTCCCTGACAAGGAGGTTGAGAAGGTTACCCTTCTTCTCAACTCATTTCCTGTGAAGGCTGGGGCTAGCCCCCTCAGTGAGTTTGAGGATCTTGGACTGGGACTAGATACCCCAGCGACTAAGAGGATCCTGCTGGGCTCATCACGGAACAAGGGCCAGGCCCTGACATTCATCAAACTGAGGGCCTTTGCATCCTTGTGAGGCAAGGAATCCCAGTAGTTCTGTGAACCACTTCCAGAACAACTCCATGTCATTCTCCCCTGACCATTTCTTGTCAGGGAAAGCCAGGCCATTCTGCAGAGCCTCTGTGTCAGGTCACAGTCCATGTATGTAGGGGTCACGTGACCCAGGAGGTCACGATCATCCTACCCACTGTGAATCATACATATTTGATACTCACAGCTGGGTTCTAGGACACCCACCTTACACTCTGGCTTCACTCCCTCTGGGTATGGAGTGAGTATTCTTACTTCAGCCATTCTTATGGCCTTTTCGTACCATTTTTCCAGGTACTCCTCTTGTTCCCCTGCCTTAGCAGGGTACTGTCCAATGGAGATTTCGCCTTTGGAGGGTTTTTCGCTGGGAGAGACTGTTCTCTCAGTGGTTCTTTTGTTTTGGGTGGTTGCACCAAAGGCTGGATAGAAATTCTCTCATTCTTTTGAAAGAGCGAGTTGTTACCTCTCTGTTCAAGAGGTTTGGCCAAACCTTTGGTATGTGCTAATCCTTCTCCTGATTTCTGAACGATGCCTCCTTTTGGCATTGTCTTCTCCTATTTTCATGAATTTTTCACGAGTTTTGGTTTTTTCCTGGCCTATGGCCCAGGGGTATTTTTTTTGTTTCTTCACTGTTTTGTGAGAAATTTATTTCTTTCAGCAAGTCAGTCAACATGTTGATCATGTTGGCCATTCTTTCTAGAGTTATCTCTAGACGAGCCATACTATTGTGGCTTGTTTCCTTGATCTTTTTTTTGGATCAAGTTTATCATGTTTATTATGCACAATTCCTGGTTATCCAGGAGGAAAGTAGGCTGGGCAAGTAGTGACTCTCCCCAGTTCATGTTGCTGCTTCTGGGGGTTCCAGAAGGGGTTCTTGGAGTGTAAACTCCACACTCACTTTGTCTAGGTGAGGGGGTTGAGGGGGTTGGGGGGCCCTTCCTTTTCATGGAAGAGTCTAATCGCTGATTTTTCCTTACTTTTTTGTAAGGCTTCCTCAATGAACTCTCTCATTTCAGTTTGCCTTCTCCTCATAATCTTGGAGACCTCCTCTGTCATATCCATCCATGGCCATCATCTTCCACTACCTCCGATCCTTCCAGACTACCTCCTATATCTTAACTTGTACATAGGTAACACCTCAGTGATAAAATCAACTAGAGTTGATCCCCCTTTACATAGTTCTCATTGCCAGTAAGTAAATTAGGGCATGGATGTGTAACTTGGCACAGCACTCCTGGTCTGAGTCGCTGAGGCTGAAGCCCTCCACCACAGAGACAACTCCTTCATCTTGATCTGGTCTCTAACACTTCCATGCTGCAGGAGAAATAACTGTTATGGATATAGACTAGAATCTTATGGTCCGTGGGTGGACCCAGGGCCTCCCCCCATTTTACTTCTCCATTAAACCCCATGCCAAGCTTTCCCACCGGGTTTTGGTGCTGGCTGGGGGATTTGTTGAGTTTCAAGGGACTTCCTTTGACCATTATAACTTTTATATTAGATAGTTAGAAGTCATATGATGTGTAAGGCAGATGCCGAAAATGTTTTCTCATTATCAAATACATAACCCACAAACCTTGTACCGTGATTGTTACATCCTCACCACTGTGTCACCACTGTAAACTCAACCTGTAACCCTGGAACCATGTCCACCTCCCTATTCCTCCTCTCCATGACAAAACCGCAACGAGGAGGGCATTCCCATGCCCAACCTCCTGCTGTCCGCTCCCACCAGTCCACCGGGTGGTCGAGTGGTTACTCCCATCCAACCAGAAGTATGAGGAACTGTAGCCTATCCCACCTCCTCAGGAGAAGGATACAGTCCAGGCAGCTCCAGGATGCCTGGCCATGCACCCGCGGGTCCCACTTCCCACGGTCACCCACTACCGTGCACTGGTCCACCAGCCCGCTTTCCCCAACAACTCCCACTACCGGTACGCTCCCATGAGCGCCAAGTCACCGATAGCCACCAACTGGGTGACTCCCTTTGGGAGTCCCAGTATCCCTCACTACCAGTACGCTCCATTGAGCGCCAAGTCACCGCTAGCCAGACACTCCCAGCACACCCACTACCAGCACACTCCCAGGAGTGCCAAGTCCCCGTTAGCAGACAGCCAGGTGGCTCCCTCAAGGAGCCCACATCATACTCGCTACCAGTACGCTCCCAGGAGCGCCAAGTTACTGTTGGCCGACACACAGGTTGTACTCCCATACCCTCATCCTATTCTGCTCTCCCTCCGATGGCTATGCAGCTACCTCCATTAGTGAGCTGAACGGCTCAGGTTGGGTTCCCCGGAACCCATTCCTGTAACAATAATGGTCACCCTATGAAAACTCATCATGAAAATATGCCAGGAAAATCACAAAACCCTCATACAACAGGTAGTGTCAGGGGACATAGCGTAAGTGGTTCTCTGTTACCCTATCGATATCGCATAAGACTATATCACCGCATGTAGCTGCATCAGCCCTCATATATCGTAAATCCCTCACCGTCTCCTGATCCAACTCTGCCCCCTGATCCAAGTGTTCCTTCACTTCATTTTCTATTGGATCATTGTTTAGTTCCTTTGATCCTATCTCTTCCGATTGACTGATGTCACTCATGTATATAGCTCTATGTGCCGCTGAGGGTTGGAACCTCAGCTTTGTCTATGACTAGGTTTTCGGGCGATATTCGACTCGGACTGACGAGCGATCCCTGACAGGTAGAAATGAGACGATAGAAGATCCTGAATTTTAACAAATTTTTACGACTACATACAACAAATAGGAAGATAGAAAATTAATAAAAGTACTTCAAGCTTAGCATCAACAAGACGAAATGCTCAGGAGAGTTTATAGCGAATATCAAACAAGGAATGAGGTCAATCAGGTAAGATCTGTCTATAAAACCAACCAGAAAACCTCCACAGAAACTGCTTTCCCATGTCTGCATGTGTAGCTGAGGCCGGAAGTACCACAGAACAAGGATTCTGTAGGAACCAATGCAAAAATCGATGTTGTATTTATAATAGGGAATGTAGATGCCTTTTATATAGACTCAATAAAGGTAAATCCAGGAAAAGCTACTGATAGACGATGGAGAAATGGCCAAAATTTGCGGGAAATGAGGACAACATTCAAAAGGAAAGCGTGAAGAACAACCAGTAATGACTGAGACGAGTTTGATAGCTCATTAGAAAGGAATGGATCTATTCTTAATCCACGCAAATTTTCATAGTAAAAGGTTCCCGCATCAATGAGGTATTCATTAATGGGATGAGCAACATTGAAGTCATAGCTCAAGGAAAAGTCAATGTTCACACAGAAATCCATATTTAAAACACACAACGAAATTTACATGGAAAATATGATAAATCCGAAACTACCACTATGCAAGGTTTTAGGCCAAACGGCCCTGCCGTTGTGAAGTTATGCCAGTGATGGGAATAGAGTATTCCACACTATGTCAAAGGACACGTGAGGGTGGCAATGCAAAGGGAACTGGCCATTGGAACTGAGATCCGCACTTTGGGAGATCGTGAAGACCAATTTCTGGCCAAATATGGAAGAATCCGGTCAAAACAAAGCATGGAGAATGTGAAAACACCTTAGATCATGAGGAAAGAAATCTGAAATAAATCATGGAAGCCTGTATTGAGGATACAAACACCCATGCATACAATAAATTTAAACAGAAATGGCACCTGCATACAAACGAGTACGAGAACAACACACATGATTACTGATTGTGCACGTTGTCACAAACGTCTTTCCTTTAGAAGTGTGAGGTCTCAGTGGGTAGCTCAGCACACAGAGCCGTAAGTGATACAATGGTGTGTATATTACGGTGGTGTGTAAGCAGTTAACTGGAGGTTACCACTTACCCACATGACTATATGTATCTTTGATTACATATGGCTCAGGGTTCAGGGCTATTGCCCTGACATTCTCCCCCCTTGTGTTGCATTTGCAACACATACAAGGTTAATGATGAAGAGAATAAAATTTAAAAATTGAGTTACATTGAGTTTGAAATTATCAATGAGTGTTTTATTGTCACCACTTTAAAGTGGGTGATTTGTACATGTCGGTGAAGGAGAGAGATTTAGGGAATGAGTGAGTGTGGGCCATTGCTTTGAAGTGAACAGCGATACATGAGTATCACAGAGAGGAAAGTAATGGAGTTTTTTTTCGAAAATGAATTTCGACCCAAAGGTTGTATGTCTTTGGTGTTCCTCACTTGTTCCATGAGGATTCATGTGCAAATGGTGTTTACACATGAGCGGTGGTGGATCTGGGTTTTTTGGCAAAGTAGGGATTTCCGCAATTGTTACTTGCAGTTCCTCACATACAATATTATGTGTGGGGCCTCAAGTTGGGGGAAGGTGTTTTCATGGGTGCCTCAATGGCATATTACCATGTCACTTTCCCTTTCCTCAAGGGTAGAGTTATTGCCCCAGAGGAGGGTTATCCATCTGGACATCCGATTGCTGCATCGGATGCGATGATGTAGCCTGGGCCACATTGTCGAGCTGTGGGCTCGACGAAGTGGGCACTCCCTGGGTGGGAGTGGGTTGTTGTGTTCCTGAGCTACTTGGCTCATGTGTAGAGTACAGTAGGTCTACCATTCTTCCCATGGGGAAGGGTGGTTGCTGGCCTGTGTTAGAGATGAGGCGCGGATTCAGATGACTCCGGAGTGGAATTGGAGACTTAGCGTGGAAGGACCTTGGCCTCAGCAACTCAAGCGGAGCGCTGTGCCAGACTGAGCCCAAAATGAGTATGTACAAGCACTGATATATATAATGGAGGGGGCAAAAGCACAAGGGAACAAAGGGGATCTGAATCGGAACGAAGACGTCCAAACAGGAACAATGGGTAGACAGAAGCGGAGCGGTACCGAAGGTCATAAGGCAGGACCTGTGATATGTCTGAAAGGAGGTAGGGAGGGCAAGGCCCAGAGGGGCAGGAGGATGAGGAGAAGTGGGGATGATGACTAACTGGCTAGAATGGGAAGAAGCAGCAGTCCAAATAGGGATGAGGGGAAAATGCGAGAGATACATTACAAGTGGCGAAAGTGCTGAAGGTGATCCGTGAAGCTCGGAGGTTGTGGAGCTTACGGAGGCGGGGTTGAAAGTCCGAGGAATATTGGCAATGGTGTTTACGTAGTATGAGGTCACCAATGCAATGGACTAAGACCAAGGTGGAGTCAAAGTCTGAGGTAGGGACTATGATGGAGGCTTGGAGCAAGGTACAAGTGGTGCCCAAGTACAAAGTGCGGGACAGCGGTGGAAGGTCGTAACTTGGTGGGAGGTCAGCGGAAGAGTACCAGAGGGGAGAGAGAGGAGAAAGGGAAGAGGGAAGGAGTGGCAGAAAGGAGAGTTGTCAGGTCCGAAGGTGAGTATCGGAGCAGACGGGAGAAGCATAGGAGGACGATGGAAGGGTGGAGGTATTGTGAGGGAGGAGCGGAGGAGTAGGAGGAGTAGTAGGAGGGTGGCAAGAGGGGCGGTGTTCAGTCCAAGGTGAGTATCAGAGCAGATGGAGATAGGGGAGGAGAAGTGGAGGTGGCATTGGGGGTAAGAGGAGGTGTGTTGCCAGGACCGAAGGTGAGTATTGGAATGGACAGCAGTAGGGTAGGACTCCGGAGGTGGGGAAGGAGGAGGTCCGGAAGTCGGGTTGGGATCGGGTTTGCATGGATATGACAGCCTGGTTGTCCAGTGTGGAGACTTGCATCTCTTTCCCGGTATTTGGAGGCTTTCACTTCCCACTCCGCAGTTCTTGTGGCACGTTCCTCAGGAGTCCTGAGTGGTTTGAACTGGGACTTTATATAGGCAGCTTTGCCTAGACTTTCCCAGGAGATTTTTCCCTTGTTCTCTGGGGAATTGTACTCCTCCGTGAGTCTTGCAATACTTGGGAGTCCCAAGAAGTATTTCTCGGTTTCCTTCGCTTTTTCGCAAAGGACCCTATGTACCTTGCCGCTTTTGAAGGTGGCCCCGGCCTGTTCATACCAGTGTATGAATTCTTTTCCACTCACACTTGTCCACCAAGTGTATGTGGTGTCGTGTGCCACTTCTGACCCCACTATTCTCTTCATGGGGAAGTTGGGGTCAATTTTTACATCGACTGATCGACTGGAGCTTCAACTTTGCCGAACTCATTGAGTTCGGCGGTCTCATATAACATGTGGACACTTCCCTGCAGGGTAGCTTGCCCATAGGGTGCTGAGGAACTCAGTGGCCTGCCACCTCTGGCAGTGGTCCCTGTTTTGGGGTCTGCTGTCGGTTGCCTACCACTCTCTTCCCCTTGACATGGGTTTGCCCTTCTGAGGGCGGGCCCTTATGCCACCTGGACAGGGTCGCCTGCCCATGGGGTGGCAGGATAGTCGGTGCCCCAGCAATGTATCCCCTCCCCCTGACCTGGGAGGCCCCTGTCATGATGGGTTTGGCAGCGAGGTCTGCCAGTGTGCATGCCTCTTTGAGCTCACATTTTAGTAATTTGATCTCCCTCTTTTGGAGATCAACTTCTCTCTCTGTGTCTTTCAGAGAGGCAAAGATGCCCTCGGCATCTCTTCGTGCTCTGTTGTATTCATGCCTCCAATGGGCGCAATTGTTGCGGGCATCATCTGATGCCCTCGAGTTATCAGACTGTGCCCATTTGGATGGTCTGGACGAGGAGCCGCTGTCGCTCCCTCATCTCCCTCCTACAAGGGACTTCATCTCTTTCAGCTCCTGGTGGACCTGACCTGTCTGAGCAGCTACTGCTGATGTGATAGCAGATTCCCAGCCTGCATTTGGCTGAGGTGTTGTTGGACCTGGGCCGAATTGGCCAATCCAGGGGTTGATCTGGCCAGGGAAGGTCCCTGGGGAGTATGCCTGGGGCTGCAGCAGCAAATGCTGCCCCTGGAATGGTGCTTGTTGCGCCATCGGTGCAGTTTGCACCACGTATGGTTGGAAGCCCCTTTGGGGAGGCTGGGGGTATGCGGTGCCTGTTGGCAACACAGATGGTTGTTGGTTTGCGGCACTCATTTGTGCCGCCTGCATCATGTAGTCCATGGCACTTATCTGCACCTGGTGTTGTTGTTGTTCTGGGGAGCCTTGCTCCCCGGGTTGTCGTATCTCGATATCTGGCAGCTTGTTTGGGTCAAATCGAGGGTTGCCTCCCCCCAAGAATGACATTTTTGTCATTTTGTTTCTTGTGGTGGTGGGAGGAGTTTAGGTTCTTGCATGCATGGGATTCGCTGCAAGTGTGTGTGGTTTTACACGTGAGCCTGTGGTTCATGTGATCTAGGTAGGTTACTCCTAGCCCATGTGATGTCTAGCACATGGTGTGGCTGTCTGGGCGAGTTGCTTGCCCAGAATTTTCCCATGCTCTTGGCTGTGGGCAATCACCCCTCAGCTTTACTTCTTCCACCTCCGTTTTTGGGGGCGTAGTGATGCCAAGAGTTCCCTATCTTCTTTGATCGGGAGGTTTTCTGGTTCCCTCACATTTTGTAATGTGAGGTACTTATCCAGGTGGACAAGGTCATTGCAATTTCCTAGGGGTTCCCATGTGGTGTCCCCTCCCATTTAACCTTAAACCAGAGTTCGTCGTGAACCCACGTGTGGTTTAAAATTTTGCAAACTACTGCTTCGCGATCGGGGTCTTCCCCAAAATCATAAAATATGTTTACTTCCCTATTTGGGAAGGTTTCTTGGTCATTCAGCTCGTGAGGTGTGAGCTGGGATACATGGAATCTTGGGTGGATTCCGTGTTGTTCAAGTTGTGGTGGCAACTTGAGGACGTAGTTTGATGTCTCTGGAAATGTTTCCAGAATTTCATAAGGCCCTATATACAGGGGCTTTAGTTTGCCTGCCCTCCCTTTGGGTAGGTTCAGCTTATCTGTGATAAGTATGCAAGCTCGCCTTTTCTCAAAGGCAGGTCTGGGCATCTTTCTTATTTGCCTGGATTGTTTGAGCAGCATGTCACGGCCATGCATCCTGGCCCATTAGCTGCCCATCCTGATGCCACCCGAGCCCGTTACCGCTATGCGAGCATGAGCGCGAGCCCTGACCTCAGCCTATCCTCCCTGACTCCCTGCTCACTTCCCTGCTTGCCCCTAGGCTCCCCTACACTTGGCTGACTCCCCCGCTGCTGCACCAACCTCCCCACCCTGAGTCCGCCTCCGGCACCATGCCCAGTGCGACTCCCCTACCCCGCCCACTTGGCCCCTACAGGGCCACTATCATCCCTGCGCCTGACTCCGGCCCAACTCCAAGTCCAGCGCTGCTACGATACCATTGCCACTATTGCGGCCCTACGCTCTTTCCTTTATTTATCTGTTATTGTTTGTTTTGACCCTCGGTCATTGCCGGCCACCATGCGGCCAACCCCGCTCCTTATTCTTGTTTGCTTCCGGACCCTTCGGCCTCCGGCCCGGGTCCGCTTCCATTCATTTCTTCCTCCTATATATATCCTGTATGATACTTTATTGTACCTTAGCTCTAATATCGATGTGACCACGACCCCTAAGTCCTGACCCCAACAAGGCAACCCCAGTGAGTCCGAAATGAGGGCCAAGAGACAGCTAGGGGGCACAGCACTCCCTTTAGAGTTGCTGAGGCCAAATGCCCTACCCTCGGGCCTTGTTCACGGCATCACGGCCATCGCGGCCTATAGCGGCCCGCAACAGCGACCCTTGGTGCCGACCCCGGACCAGTGTCTAACACAGCATGATTGTGTATTATTGCATCATGTGCTGCCATGAGGTTTTCCTTCGCCTTTTGGGTGAAGTTGTTTACTCCTGGGTAGTCCGAGGTTGGTGCTGTTAGGCACATCTTTGGCATATGGCCATAGATTAATTCAAATGGGGCAAATCCTGTTGATGTGTTTGAGCTCGCATTGATCATGAATTCTGCCATTGACAGCTTCGCTGCCCAGTTGCATTGATCTGGTCTGACCATCGCATGTAGTATTTGTACTACTTTTTGTATCATTCTTTCCGCTTGGCCATTGTAACGGGTCTATCAATCTAGACTCGCAACTTAGGTCTGGGGGGGTAGGTCTCTCTCTATCTCTCAGGTAGATATGGGTCCTGCGAGTACGGTGCTGATACTCTGTCCAACCTCTAACTAACTGTCTGTACAGTTGTCATGGAAGAGTCCGATACAAACATAAAAGGAAAGTCACATGCGTGAATGAATGAAAAGAGTAAGGAAAATAAAGCAAAAGTCATATCTCCTCAACCACTCCACCAAATTTGACGATCTTGGACTCGTCAGAACCACCTCCACAGTCTCTACAACTCCTACTATTACTACGACTCACCAATCCTAGTCCCTGATGCAGTAGGGGGTGAAATGTGTGATAAGCGTTGGTTTGACCTGCACGGACTTGTCCCCACAACACCGTCACCTTGTGGGTGGAATGCAGTTGTGAATTTCAACTGCACACCGAGTATTCAGTGTAGTTTGTGCCAAAGTTTTGACATGAATTTCGAGTCTCGATCTGATATGATTGAATGTGGTAGACTGAAGTCTTACAACTTCACGAAGGAATATGAACGCTAGTTCTAATGTGTTCATTGTTGTTTTTATTGGAATTAGGTGGATGTTGGATGTCAACCTGCAGATGATTACCCAGAGGTAATCATATCCAAGCTTGTTGGGAATGAACCTGTGAAGTCCATGGCTATTGATGACCACAGTGTTTCCAGGGTCGGGAGTGGGTGAAGCAGTCCAGGATTTCTCCTGGTGCTTTTCTTTGTTGTCTGAAAAGTTCTGCAAGACCTGCAGAACTTGTGGGTGTCCTTCCTCATCGACTTCCACCAGAAGTATCGAAGGAGGGTTTCCACTGTTTTCTTGGATGCTAAGTGTACAAGTGTTCTGTGGATGTTTTTGAGGATTATGTCATATCCGTGCATACCCGATCCCGACCCGACTCCTGGACCTCCTCCTTCACCACCTCTGGAGTCCTACCCTACCGCTGTCGTTCCGATATTCACCTTCGGTCCTGGCGCCACACCTCCTCTTACCTCCCATGCCACCTCCACTCCTCCTTCCCTCTCCTCCCCTATCTCCATCCGCTCCGATACTCACCTTGGACCGAACACCGCCCTCCTTGCCACCCTCCTACTACTCCTCCTCCTACTCCTCCGCACCTCCCTCACAACACCTCCACCCTTCCGTCATCCTCCTATGCTTCTCCCGTCCACTCCGATACTCACCTTCAGACCTGACAACTCTCCTTTCCACCACTCCTTCCCTCTTCCCTTTCTCCTCTCTCTTCCCTCTGGTACTCTTCTGCTGACCTCCACCAAGTTACGACCTTCCACCGCTGTCCCATACTTCTTACTTGGGCACCGCTCGTACCTTTGCTCCGAGCCTCTGTCATAGTCCCTACCTCGGACTTTGACTCCACCTTGGTCTTAGTCCATTGCATTGGTGACCTCATACTACGTAAACACCATTGCCAATATTCCTTGGACTTTCAACCCCACCTCCATAACCTCCGTAACCTCCGAGCTCCATGGATCATCTTCAGCACTTTTGCCACTTGTAATGTATCTCTCGCGTTTTCCCCTCATCCCTATTTGGACTGCTGCTTCTTCCCATTCTAGCCAGTTAGTCATCATCCCCACTTCTCCTCATCCTCCTGCCCCTCTGGGCCTCGCCCTCCTTACCTCCTTTCGGACGTATCACAGGTTCTGCCTTATGACCTTCGGTACTGCTCCGCTTCTGTCATCCCTTTGTTCCCATTCGGACGCCTTCATTCCGATTCGGTTCCCCTTTGTTTCCTTGTGCTTTTGCCCCCTCCATTATATATATTGGCGCTTGTACATACTTGTTGGAGGCTCAGTCTGAAATCGACCTGAAATGCCCCCTAGAGACTTCCTGCTTGCCTACTGTGAAATTAAGGACCAAATGGACAAACAGCAATGGCACAGCGCTCTGCTTGAGTTGCTGAGGCCAAGGTCCTTCCACGCTAAATCTCCGATTCCACTCCGGAATTGTCTGAATCCGCCTGTTCTAACAGTGTTGGTGAACCTTTTGGACATGAATGTGGCTGGGGGGCAAGTCTGCCACTTTTCACCTTGTCCAATTAGTGTGCCCATGCCTGCTGGGCATGCATCTGTTATGACCCATACATGGAGTTTGCTCCTCTCTTCTTCCGAGAGGCTTTCCAGTGGATTCCACTGGATGGGCTTCAGGATCGGAGCCCTGCATGTGAGACGTTTGATCTCATCAAAGCATTTCTGATGGAGTGGTGTCCACCTGAATGTCTGCTTGTTTGAGCAGATTGTTTGCAGTGGCCCTGTGTAGCCACTGATGTTCGGCATGAATATCGATAGGTTTTCTACCATTCCCAGGAATCTTAGGACTCCTGTGTGGTCTACTGGCTCTTGCCAGTTGCAGATTTTTTCCATTTTACCCACTTGAGCATGGATGCCTTGTTCGTCCACGTGGCTTCCTAGAATGCCTAGGATTGGAGCAAATGGCTGGAATTTCTTCTGGCTTATGTAAAACTTTGCCCCCTTGAGGTGAGTGAACAACCACAATAATGCTTTATTGTGGTTCTCCACCGAGCTTGTGCTGGTGAATATATCATCGAACCAGACGTGTGGGCATCTGCCTACTTCTCCTCATAGTTCCCAGGTCAACACATCCTGGAAAGTACAGGGAGCATTGCAGTCTCCTTGCTGCATCGTGTTTGAGTTGTACATCCCATGGGGCATAGAGAATGTCGTCCTATGGACATCATCTGGATCCATGCATATTTGTTCATACGTGTCTGACATGTCGATCTTAGATCGGTATGTTGCTCTGGCGACTGATTCTTGGATCAGTTGCATGTCTGGCATTGGTGTGACATCGAGGTTCGTGTTTGAGTTATGATTCCTCACATCTATTACCATGCGCAAAGATCCATCTGCTTTGCAGATACACAGTAGCAGGCATGCTCACAGGATACCACCATCCTGCTTTTACATAGCGATCTATTTTGGTCGCTAGTGCTTCCTGCAGTGCTGCAGGACATCTCGGGGTGTTTTCCTGAAATTTCTTGTTCAGATCCTTGAATGGGATTCGATGGTTCACCTCCTGAAAGCTCAAGAGAGGCATTTCTAATGGTGCTGGCACCATTACAGTCTCGAATTTCTCTCTCCACCACTCCCTGAGTATTTCAAACTCGGGGTTGTTCATGGAGAGACCTTCCAGATGTTGTATGTCTGGAAGTTCTAGTCCTTCTGGACTAGGATTGGGCCAACCTTCAGGGTACTTTTTTTCGATTACCCTGAGGTGTGTTTTAATCCCACCTCCCTGTCAGGGGGGCTTCTTTTTTGGTTGTTCTTGAGCTCTTGCTTGAGTTTCCCATCTGTGTGATCTCGTCGCACAGTCTTCACTGACTCCAAGGGTATCTATGTTGCCCTTGTTCACCGTTCTCACTTTGTGGGACTGGAAGTCTAAACTTACCTGGTTTTTGTTTAACCAGGGGGTGCCGAATATGGCATCATATCTATTGATGTTAATTACATCGAAGTAGTGTTTTTCTATGTGGCCATTGATCTCAACGTCCACGTTTGTTCCAAACAGGATCTGTGATCTTGTTCCTTTTGTCCCCATTTGAAGGATGACTGGGTTCTCCAATTGGAGAATTGGGATATGGATCATGTGGACGAAGTTCAGCGATATAGCCTCCTTTTTGGCTCCACTGTCAAATAGCGCATAGGCTTTTATGCCTGCTATTTTTATATGAGCTGTCAGCGTTCTTGTTGAGAGCGGTCTGTTTGCAGGGTATTTTCCCACGTCTTTTGAGATGCGGAATTTCGCATCAAACAAGGGGGTCTGGGTTTTGATGGACTTTTGGTCCTTCTTCCCTTTCTCCTGTTTTCCTTGGGTGCTTTGGTGTATTTTCCCAAGGCATCTTTTCTTGGTGTTTCCACCAAGGCTTTGGCGACTTTCTCGTCTGCCGTGTTTTCTAACTGGCACACTATGGCTAGTTTGATTTTATAATTTATGCCATCGTGATCAACAACTGACATTGGGCCCATCCTTATGGTCCCAACGTTGACTTCCTCACCCTCTGAGTTGGGTGAGTATTGAGGTCCTTCGTATGGGTCCTCTACTTCAAAGCTTACCAGAGTTGTTCTCTGGTTTTTTGTCTGATGAGTCTTCCGACTCTTCTTCTGATGTGTTCGCAATCTCCATGGTGGCTATGTGCCTTGGTTTTTCATCGCTTGTTGCATTATGTTTTGGGCAATCTTTCATTTGCCCTATTTTGCCGCATTTGCCGCAAATTGGGACTGACTTTTGGTCAGTTTTCCTCGAGTTTTTCGAGGATGTATCCTCTTTCCATCTGGATTTGGGCTCTTCAGCCTTCTTTCCTGATGGGAGAGCTTTACCATGTCTCATGGTTGCCGTGGTGGTTGTTTGGGTATAATATCCCGATTTGTAGGCTGAAGACATCTTCAGCCTGTCGATTATCTCGTCTACACAAGATATTGCTTTCAACATCTCCTCATTTGAGGAGAAGTCCACTCTGATTCTGTCATGAGCGATCATTTTCCTCTTCCATTGTAGTTTAGGAACCTGGCATTGAAGGATGCCTGGTCTGGTGGGCGTCACTTCAACACGGCAGAGGCTTTAATGAAGGTTCTCATCAATATGTTGAGAACTTTGAGGAACATACCCTCATCTCCTCTGAGGAGAGTTTTGTCTCAGAGTCTTATTCTGAGATCGAACATGGGTCCCCCTAATCTGCGAATCAAGCAGTCCAGATGGACTTTGTCAAATTGGGGACCTTTGCATCCTAATGAGGCAAGGAATCCCAGTAGTTCTGTGAACCACTGCCAGAACGATTCCATGTTGTTCTCCCCTGACCATTTCTTGTCAGGGAAAGCCGGCCCATATTTTAGAGCTTCAGGCTTCACTCCCTCTGGGTAGGGAGTGAGTATTCTCACTTCAGCCATTCTTATGGCTTTTTCATACCATTTCTCCAGGTACTCCTCTTGCTCCCCTGCCTTTGAGGGGTCACTATCCAATGGAGATCACTCCGTTGGGGGGGTTTTTGCTGGGGGGAATTTTCCTCGCAGTGTTTCTTTGATTTTGGGCAAATTCGTCTGAAGTTGTATTTGGTCTCTCATTGTTTTGAGAGAGTGTGGTTGTGTTACCTCTCTGTTCAAGAGGTTCATCAAAGGTGGATGTTTGGCCAAACCTTTGGTATGTGCCGATTCTCCTCCTAATTTCTGAATGGTGCCTTCTTTTGGCATCGTCTTCTCCTATCCTTGGGAAAAGGATCTCCTTAGTGTCTCTGTCGAGTCGCTGATGATACTCCAGTGTACTTTCACTGGTGGTTCTTTTTGTGAATTTTTCACGAGTTCTGGTTTTGTCCTGGCCCATGGCCCAGGGGTATTTTTTTTGTTTCCTCACTATTTTGTGAGAAGTTTATCTCTTTCAGCAAGTCCGTCTGCTCGCTGATTTTGTCAGTCAACGTGTCAATTGCATTGGCCATTCTTTCTAGAGTTATCTCTAGATGAGCTGTGCTCTTGTGGCTCATTTCCTCGATCTTTTTTTGGATCGAGTTTATTGTGTTTATTATGCACGATTCCTGGTTTTCCAGGAGGAAGTTTGGTTGGGCAAGCAGTGACTCTCCCCAGTTGACATTGCCACTTCTGGGGGTTCCAGAAGGGGTTCTTGGAGTGAAAACTCCACGCTCGCTTTGTTTAGGCAAGGCCATTGCAGAGGGTGCTTCCCTTTCATAGAGGGGTCTGTTTGCTGGTTTTTTTTCTGTAAGGCTTCCTCAGCGAACTCCCTCATTTCAGTTCACCTCCTCTTCATTATCTCAGAGACCTCCTCCGAGGTTGGCGACCTTGCCTTGTCTGGCATGGCATGGGGTAGTGTAAACAGCGGAAGTTCTTTTGGAGCTTCCACACTTTGGGAGATCCTGCTCTCAGGGCATTTTTTTGCACCTTCTTGGCTTCCAGCCTGAGAAGAAGTTGGTCTTCGTTTTCTGTCCTCCATTCAGACGGAACCTGGAACAGGTCCAGTAGTTTTTCGGATAGCCGACACGGAGGTTCTTCCCTCTGTTTCCCTTTGTCTGCCTTTGGGGCTTGACTTGGGGACATGGGGGAGGACTCCAGGGGATAGTGGGGCCCTGGAGTTTCCTGCGACTCTATCCAATCAGCTTTTCAGGCTGATCATTTGGCACTTATGTGTTTGTCACACAAGTCGATCACCTCCTGAGGAGGTGAGGGATCTTCCCCAGCTTGGGTTAGATCGGTATGACATGGAGTTCTAGGGGTATTGGGCCCCACACTTACTCCACATAAGTTTCCAAAACCTTCAGGGGCCAGCCCTGAGGTGGTTGCTGTTTTCGGATTGTGTTGATCCTTGTCATCATCTGATGATGGCTGTTGATTTGAATCTCTCATGATGGGAGATTGCAGTTTCTTGATAAACTGCTCGTTTCTTTTTATCATCGCTGCAGATGCGACCTTGCCCTTGTGGGCATGTTTAGGTGCCATTGGTGCTACCGAGTCAAGATGTTAAGATTGATAAGTTTAGTGGGTTGTGTTGTAAAACACACCTCATACACTTAAAAAAGTGTGAGGTCTCAGTGGGTAGCTCAGCACACAGAGCCGTAAGTGATACAATGGTGTGTATTTTACAGTGGTGTGTAAGCAGTTAACCAGAGGTTACCACTTACCCATGTGACTATATGTATCTTTAATTACATATGGCTTGGGGTTCAGGGCTATTGCCCTGACACACAGGCCTGCTCTGCCTGCAAGTCTTGTTTGAAGTTCACTGTGAGGGTCACTCCATAAATAAGGGATCTCCCCCAGATGTCAAGCTCAGGGCACAGTGCCCCCCTTGAGTCGCTGAGGCTGTGATCCCACTCTGCTAACCCTGAACAGCGCTGCCAGATGCACTGCATATTTCTGCCTGCACATCCATGCACACATGCTCCAACAGACCTCGGACAGTAATTCTGCCCATCTCTGACAAGGACCAGTGTTACCGATATAGAGTCTCCAACGACCATATCTGTTGCATTGTCAAAGACCTCCCCTTTCCATCACCCTCTCACTCTCTCTCTCACTCTCTTTCCCGATTCCCTACTATCCTCACCTGTTCTGTTCCATCCCCCCCCTCTTGCAAAGCTTTCCACATCGGGGTTTTGGTGCTGGCCGAGGTTGTTTGTATTTTGCAGGATTTCCCATGACCATTCCATTTGTAGACAGTCATGCATCATGTACAGAAACCACCAGAGGTGGTTCCCGCTAACTACTACAAGTCATGACCATGCACATGGTACGCTCCCCTGAGGAGCACCAAGTACCCATGGCCAACCTATCTATCCTGGCATCCCCGACTGCATGTAATCAAACCCTTAATAACTCATTCCCTTGTGAACCATGATCAATGGGGATTCAATTGTCTACTCTCATACATGACTGGGACCTCCCATCGATTACACATCCCATAAAGGTACATACAAGATCTTGCAATCATCTTCCAGCTACAAGAATGGTTCGACAAGGAAGAAGTTCTCCCCATCCTTGTAACAACCAGGATCCATAGAAGAACCTGGCAACTGCTGCACCCTCGGGACTTTCCAGGCCTGAGAAAAAGAGAAAAATCACACCTTTCTAACGGTACTAATTATTTGAAATTTGGTCCAGTGGTTGAAAAGTTATAAGTGCCAACATTTCTGCACCCTGCACCATCAAGGTGAAGCCTCGATATTTTCTTGGTCAGTTTTGAGAATTAGGGGCGGCAATAGGCATTCCAGATAGTTGTTGGTGAGATATACAAGATGAAAAAAAGAGCATGTGAATAGCTGCTCTAGGTACAGACTCGTACCCAGTCAAAGGAGCTCCATGGACATGCAAAATAATAGCTTTTTTACGCAATGTAAATAAACGTTCTCACACTGGTACTCGACTGCTTCCGATGCTAGTCATGTTCTGTACTCAATACAAAAGATCACATGGTATGGAGTTAAACAAATATCTGATCACCTACTCCGAAACTTAGCCTGCGACACTTCGCTCCTCCGACTGGGGCAAAATGTAGGTGGGATGCATCGGAAACACCTGACTCTCATGCTAAGCCTGAATGAGTTGTACATAGAGGTTGCGCAATGTAATTGTTAGTGTTGACACATGCAGTCATTATACCCAACCCAACCCATAGAGACTTGGAAGCACCTTGAGGGTTGTGAAATTGACAACCTGGGCATGTGCGGAAATTAACACTTCATATAATACTTCTATAGCATTCTGTAGTTGGTGCTTTGTAATGAAGCAGTACGAGCGTGAGCTGAGGCTATGCAGCCTCTTTTGGCTGCGGGTGTTTGATTCCCACTCAATGAACCTTTTTTTATGGTCTCAGGAATAATTGTAACAACCTCCCATTTACACTAAGGAGTAAAGAAGGAGAAAAAAAGGTTCACTGAGTGGGAATCGAACACCCACAGCCAAAAAAGGCTGCATAGCCTCAGCTCATGCTTGTACTGGTTCACTACAAAGCACCAACTACAGAATGCTATAGAAGTATTATATGAAGTGTTAATTTCCGCACATGCCCAGGTTGTCAATTTCACAACCCTCAAGGTGCTTCCAAGTCTCTATGGGTTGGGTTGGGTATAATGACTGCATGTGTCAACACTAACAATTACATTGCGCAACCTCTATGTACAACTCATTCAGGCTTAGCGTGAGAGTTGGGTGTTTCTGATGCATCGCCACCTACATTTTGCCCCAGTCAGAGGAGCAAAGTGTCGCAGGCTAAGTTTCAGAGTAGGTGATTGGATATTTGTTTAACTCCATACCATGTGATCTTTTGTATTGAGTACAGAACATGACTAGCATCGGAAGCAGTCAAGTACCAGTGTGAGAACATTTATTTACATTGCGTAAAAAAGCTATTATTTTGCGTGTCCATGGAGCTCCTCCGACTGGGTACGAGTCTGCTCTAGGTAAGGAGATATGGGAAAAATAAATTTTTGAGCAAAAAAATAGTTGATAATTTGATAAGTGGATGGAGGAAATAGGGAAAAATGCGGGGTCTTCTGGAGTGGAATATGTTGAGTAGATAGAACGGGAAAGTATTTTATTTGGAATTTTTTCATGAAGTTTCTTTTTGAGGGGGCAAGAGTGTGCAGAGGGTGCAGTGAGGGTGCAAGTGAAATTAAAAGTGAAATATGGGAATGAAAAAAATAGATATGAATATGGGGTTTTTTCTAGTGTGATATATTTGGGAGTGAGAATGGAATGAAAATTTTTAATATATTTTTTTGGAAAAAAGTTTTTGAGGGTGCAAGAGGGTGCAAGTGAAATTAAAAGTGGAATAACTTTTGACTGGATGGATGAAAATTGAAATGGATGATAGGGTTAGGAAGGAGTGATTTTTGTGAAAATTATAAAAGCAAAAAGAGAAATGGCAGTGAGAGCACAGCCACTTGGGAAAAATTTTAATAGCAAGAAGGTGGAAGGGACAACACAGCCATGAAGGTTAGAACTGTTGGGCAACTAAAGAAGAACTGAACTTGAGAAACAGACTTGAGGACCTGGATGCAACAAGGTGACAATGGGACAACTGGACAACTGGACAACTGGACAACTAGACAAGGCAAGAAGCAAAAATGTGAAAAGGTTGGGACTTGGGAACTGGAGAACTAAAAAAGTGAGAACTGAAGTTAAACTTGAACTTGAGAACTTGAGAACCTAACAACTGTTAGAAGAGCATGCGGAGTTGTCTGGAAGCGGAGAAGGGACTCAGGAGTGGAGGGACCTTGGCCTCAGCGACTCAAGTGGAGCACTGTGCCACTGCTTGTTGTCTAAGGTGGTCCTTAACTTCAGGTTAGCAGGGGGAGTCTCTTTGGGGGACAATACAGGAGTGGAGTCAGAGGACCCAAAGGGAACAAAGGGAACTGGAAGGAGAACAAAGGGGGACTGGATGAGGGAACAACCCCAAGGGTCAAGGGTTGGGACTCTATGGTGCTTCCCAAAAGGGCAAGGCCAAGAGGGGAAGGAGGGGAGGGGGTTGTGGGGAATGACAGCTGAGTAAAATGGAAAGGAAGCAGCTGTCCAAATAAGGAAGAGGCAACAAGAGGACCATACAGTAGAGACTGCAGGAGTAGGTTCTGGAGGTCTGGAGTCGGAAGTCTAAGTCTGGAATATTGGCAAGATGTAATAAATGGAATGCAATAAGGAATACAAGGAGATAAGATGGAGGAGGAGGTCAAAGTCTGGAGGTGGAGGTGCGATGGGGTTCCAGTACAAGAGTCCAGAGCCAGAGGCATGGAGCATCGCAAACTCTGGTCTGGAAGGTACGAGGTTGGGATCAGACCCGGAGTAAACCGGAGTCAGACCAGAGGTAGTGTTGGACATTGTGTTGGAGCCAGAGGTAGAGTGGGCTCTCAACAACCAACAGGGGGAGGTGGAGGTGGAGGATGTGGAGTTCTGGAGGAGGGCATGGAGGTCCAGAAACAGGAGTGGAGGTCCGGAGTTGTATGGATATGACAACAACATGGAATGGAACAAGGCAACAGGACAGGAGGACAAGAAGTGGATAAGTGGGTAACTAGAGAACTGTAGAAGTGGATGTGGATAAGGGAAGAAGAGGAAAACTAGACTCAGGGACTGTGGAACTGGTGGTGAGAACTGGAACTGTGGAACTAGGGAGGGGACCTGACAGCCTGAGAAGTAGACATGTAGACATGTAGACATGTAGACAAGGTGGGAACTGGAGAAGGGGGGAACTGAAAGTAGGGAAGAAAGAGAAGAGGGTGGTGGAACCTGTCAAGAAGACGTTCCTTGGATAGGTCCGATCACTATCCAGGTGACGCTGTCGGGTGGAACTCAATGTTCTGGGTTGTCTGACAGTGGGTCAGAGACAGACCGGAGGTGGGGCAGAGCTCCAAGGGTGATGAGGTGTTGAAGGGACTCAGCTTCAGGAACTGAGGCCGCCAGCAGAAGGGGGCTGGAAGCCCCCCCTCACTACTTAACAAAGGAGGCGTTAGCAAGGGGCAATTGTTTGTCATGTGATTCATTGGGTTTCATACCAAGGCGTCTCTAGGAGTGCCTGTTACTCAGTTCTTTGGAGCAGCAGATAAGTGGGATGCAATAGATGTCCTGGAGGGGGTTTTGGAGGACTCAAGACTGTTTATATTATAACTGGGGGGATTATTTACTAGAGGGGTATGCATGTACATATAGTAGAAAGAATTGGATCCGAAGGTAAACAAAGGTTATCAAGGGGAAGGGGAAGTAAATAGAAAGAATCCTCAAGACAAATAAGGAATAGGCGAAAAGCCTGAATTACGTCTGAGGTTTGTGGAGTGAGAGAATTAAAAGCCAACTGAATGGCAAGGTCTGGAAACGTCTATGAACAAGCAGGGAACTACAGAGAAAAGGCATCTGGAAAGGTCCGGAGCCCAGAAGTTGTAGTCCGGAAGATTGAGGTTGTAGAAAATATCAAATGATAAAACAATAAAGATTCTCAAGACTGGAGGTAAAATAGGAATGGGGAGGTACCAGAGGTACTGGAGGTGTGGAGACTGGAGGCAGGAAGGAGGGTGGATAGGCAAGTTGAGATTTATCAACAACAAGCAGGCACATCTCCTTTGAACAAGGGGTCCGAGGAGGTGGTGGTATGGTGGTGGAGGTCTGGAGGTGATGCAGACATAGATGGGAGGCAGAGCGGGATCCCGACTTCAATCCTCCTTCCTCCTTGGGCCTTGGCCCTTCACTCCTCCTTTGGGAAACACCATTGAGTCAAGCCCTTGACCCTTGGTGTTGTTCCTCCTTCCAGCTCCCTTTGTCTCCTTTCAGACTACCCTTGTTCCTTTTGATTCTGGACCTCTCCTTTATATACAATGTACCTAGTAACTTGTAACCTCAGTCCGAAATCGACCTGAAATGCCCCCAAGAGACTTTCCCTCTGCTAGATCCAAAATTAGGGACCCCCAGGACAACCAGCAATGGCACAGCGCTCCACCTGAGCCACTGAGGTCGAGGTCCTTCCACACTAAGTCTCCGATTCCATTCCAGGATCGTCCAAATCCACTGTATCTAACAGATATAAATGGAAATGGGAAAGCATGTGCAGCCTTCTCAGGCCTTACAGGCTCTCAAGGAGAAGTGCTGACACTCTCAGCAGTCTGGATGCTGGCTCTGCCTGCACTACCACCTACCACAGAGACCTCTTGAGGAGAAGTGCCAACACTGTTGCCACTCTGTACACTAAGGACCTCACTACCACTGCACTGCCAAGGCTTAGCTCTCTCCTCAGTACATAATTACTCTGCCCAAAGCACATGCATTCACCCTCTGCATCCAATACCCATTCCTTACAATCTCTTTTTCTTGTGTACCCAGTCTATTCAGTACTGTTCTGTTGTGTACAAGGTTGTCTCTTTATATGGATTGAATGGAATGAGGGAATGCAAACAGCTCAATAGGCAGACACAAATAACAAGTGTCCAATTAAGGACAGAGAGGTAAATATGAATGAATGGGGGAAGTTATGATAGTGGATCAAAAATGGGGATTTAGCAAGTAACTAGAATGGCTGCTGTGATGGGAATTTTTGTATCCAACTAAGTATAGTCAAATTGAATAATGGAAACATTGAGTACCATTGTAGGAGAAATAACGACAACTGAGATGAATTTGAAAGTTCATTGGAAGGAGGGAGATTGGATCTCAAGGTCCACAAAAATTCATAGAAAAACATTCATGCATTATCAAGTTATTCATCAAACAGTTGAATGGCTTTAAGGTCAACGTGCAACATTCTTGCAATATCCAGATTGAAAACCCATAACAAATTTGACATATAAAATATATAAAAAGGATCTAGCGATTTGCAAAGTTTCAGGCCAATCAGCCATTGTGAAGAATGGTAGTCATGTTTTTCTGACCTACTGTGGCCACACTATGTCAAAGCACATGAGTGGTGGTGTCAAGAATACCGGTTGGAAGATTGCAAAACCAGTTTCTGCCCAAAAATGGAAATCACCTGCACACTGAGTGTGGACACTTTGGGGATCAACTAAAGTCAGCCACATGATTACTGACAGAGTGCACGAACTTTTGCTATCTTGGTGAATATTGAGAACTAGTTCAACACAGTACATTAATGGAATGTGTAATCAATGAGTGATCCCAGTTGGGTGAGAATGGATGATCAAATCCCCATAAATCATGGTTCATGATGGAGTGAGCTATTAAGGGTTCGATTCCATGTAGTTGGAGACACCATGGGTACTTGGCAGTCCTCAGTGGAGCGTACCATGCACATGGTTGTGACTTGTACAACATGTGAGGTGTCTGTATTGTTGCTATCAGTTACTTGGCATTCGTAGTATGAACGTACTGGTAGCAGGTTGTTATTACGTGTATCCAGGAAGGTGTCTAATGGGGCTTTCAGTGACTTGGCGTTCCCAAAGGGAACATACTGATGGTGGTGGGGTGTGATGGAGAGAATAGATGGTTGATGGGCAGCTACTTGGCACTCGTGTAGCAAGTTTGCTGGTATCACAAGAACGTGGTGACATCCTATAGGATGCAGGTTCCAGTGGATGATACACAGGTCATGAGGCTTTGACTCACAACATTGAGTTCTCCTGGCAAGAGCTGCCAGAAAACTCAACATAACCAGACATATAGGACATGTTGAGAGTTGTACACACACACAGGTTCAGTTGAGTCACAGAAGGGAGGTTGTTACAGGGACAGCACACAAGATAGTTTGTAGCAGTTTGTGGTAGTTAGCGGGAACCGCCTCTGGTGGTTTCTGTACATGATGCATAACTATCTACAAAGTGAAATGGTCATGGGAAATCCCATGAAATACAAATAACCTCAGCCAGTACCAAAACCCCAATGGGGAAAGCTTTGCACGAGGGGGGGGAAGGGATAGAATGGGAGAGGATATGTAGGGTAGAGAGGGAGAGAGAGTGTGAGAAAGAGAGTGAGAAGGGGGGATCTTTGACTGTGCGACAGATATGGTTGTTGTCATATCCATACAACTCTGGACCTCCACTCCTGATTCTGGACCTCCATCTTCTCCTCCAGAACTCCACATCCTCCACCTCCACCTCCCCCTGTTGGTTGTCGAGAGCCCACTCTACCTCTGGTCCAACTCCAGTTTACTCCGGGTCCGATCCCAACCTTGTACCTTCCAGACCAGAGTTTGTGATGCTTTACACCTCCGGCTCTGGACTCCTGTACCAGAACCCCATCGCACCTCCACCTCTGGAACTCTGGTCACATCTCTGCCTCTGGACTTTGACCTCCTCCGTCTTATCTCCTTGTATTCCTTATTGCATTTCATTTATTATGTCTTGCCAATATTCCGGACTTAGACTTCTGACTCTGGACCTCTGGAACTTACTCTGGACCCTGCAGTCTCTACTGTATGGTGCCATTTAATCCTCTTGTTGCCTCTTTCTTATTTAGATGGCTGCTTCCTTTCCACATTAGTCAGCTGTCATTCCCCACAACCCACTCCACTTGTTAAAGAAATGGGTTATGGGTAATCCATTTCTTTCTGTCCTTATAGACGACTTGGAATCATCTACCTTGTGTATGTAGGGTGGCCTAGTCGTGTAATGAGTATTGTCTGATAACCTTAGAGCTTTTGACAGAAAGCTGAGACCTTGCAGTGAGTGGGAGTCTGCTACAACGGATACTTGGCACTCGTTACGTGAGCATACTGTGCACGGGTGTATAGGATCACAAGCAAAGGGGATATCTAGAACTGGACCAGTCGAGGACATAGGGCTAGTGGGTACTTGGCGCTTGAGGGAGTGTACCGATAGCGAGTGATATAACAGCTCCTTGAGGGAGCTTCCTGAGATTTGGTTGACAGGTACTTGGCATCCAGATGGGCGTACCAGCAACGAATGAGATTCCAGCTCCTTGAGGGAGCTACTTGAGGCTGGGTTGACAGATACTTGGCGCCCAGATGGGTGTACCGGCAATGGGGTATAAGACCATTCGTTTGGTGAACGGTCTGTGTTCGTGTCAATGGGTACTTGGTGCTCATATGAGTGTACCGGTGATGGAGGGGTTAGTCGATCATAGGTCGAACGACACATGGTGGGATCGGTGGCTACTTGGCACTCATGAGAGCATACTGGCAACGAAGGGAATGGGCTTGTATCGAATACTAATCTGTCCATAGAGTTAACCAGATTTTCACTGTGTGGTGAGACAGACGAGAGCCTGGTACCTGGGCGAGTGACATGAGTCGTAACAGAAAGTGTTTGCACATACCTGAGTTGAGTCGTGTGCGAACTTGACGATCCATGGCTAGAGTTGTCAACCTCAGTAGGGATGACCCATATAGATGGTGACCAAGACATATACAATCTTACACTGACGTTACAGTGTTGGCACAAGGAGGTTTACAGTTGTTGCACAGAAGGTGAGAGTGTGTTATTCGTTAAGTTCCATCTTTCTCGGCTGTAGCCGTACATGAACATGATGCTAACTATTGAATAAGAATGATCACGAGAAGTCTTGCGAAATGGAATAAATAATCCAGCCAGCACCAAAACCCAATAAGGGAAAGCTTAGCATGGAGTGAGTGTATAGGAAGGGGGGGAAATGGGAGAATGTAATAAAGAGATGGGAGGATGTGGAGAAGGAGGACCCACTGTGGTTGGCGTTCAGTCGACACGGTCACAAGAGACTCCATTCCTATAACACCACTCCTTCCCCTCTTAGCCTTGCCCCTTTGAGAAGCACCATAGATTTCCAACCCTTGACCCTTGGGGTTGTTCCCTCATCCAGTCCCCCTTTGTCTCCTTCCAGTTCCCTTTGTCCTCTGACTCCACTCCTGTATTATTATATATACACTCTGTACATAGTTTCCTGTACCCCTAGTCTGAAATCGATGACTAGAGAACCAGAATCGACTGGATTGTCCCCCAAGAGACTCCCCATGCTAACCTGAAATTAAGGACCACCTTAGACAACAAAGCAACGGCACAGCGCTCCACTTGAGTCACTGAGGCCAAGGTCCCTCCTTTCCTGAGTCCCTTCTCCACTTCTGGACAATTACATGCTCTTCTAACAGTTGTTGGAGATTCTGTATCCATAACCTCACCCCCCAGTCTCCTACCAACCATAATGCGGTCCCCAAGGGGTGTATCTCCAGGGTGACTGGCTTCTCAAATGCTTGTGATAGGGTTCCAGAGGGAGGGAGTCATACTGAGCTCCACCAGAGGTGGATGGGTGTGGATCCAATCCTGAATATCGTGTGGGCAGAGGGTAGGGCTGGTTTGAAGGAGGAGGATGAACACTCGTTGGGGTGCAGCCAGGTTGACAACATCTGTGGGATAGACGGTGACCTTCCGGTGCTATACAGTACCAGACTAGATGGGGAAGGATCGATATTCAAATCTCTCAGGTTAGTACAGGTGTCCCCTTGAGTAGTTGAATCTTGTAAGGTTGGTGTCCTAGAACCCAGCTGTGAGTATCAAATATGTATGATTCACAGTGGGCAGGACGATAGTGACCTCCCTGGGTCACGTGACCCTACATACATGGACTGTGACCTGACAAATCTCTTGATGCCTGTTGTGGAGACCTTCTATCCGCATCCCTGTCATGGTCGGATCTACTGGGTTCAGGGCAATATGAGTCCATCCAAGGTCGACGAGTTTCACTCCCCATTTGCCAATGAGCCTGTCCCAAATGACCCAAGACTGATCCATCTCTTTGGCTGGGATATGGATGCATCCTTTTCTCTTCCCAAGGCAATTCCCTCCAGTGGTTTTGGCTCAACAAACCCAAGGAGAGGATGAGGTTGTCAGCAGAAAGGGCAGATGGGGTGTTGATAGGAAAAACGTTCAACTGCAGTGCCACCACATTTGGAGGAGGAAGACCAAACTGCCCACACCTGGCCAGTTGGGAGATGGATGCAGGATTGAAATATCCCCAAGGTGTAACCCTAACGTTGGTGATGTCAGCTCATCAGAGCCATCGTCAAAGGGAGTCGGTGAATCTGGCAGAGCCAGTTGACATTCAGCGTCATCCATGACCACCTCCTGAGCTTTGTTGTGAGTCATGAAGTGTCCAGTGTCCAGGTAGTAGAATGTTCAGCTTAGACAACATCTCTCCACCAGCTTGAGGTTAGATGGGTCTTTGTTAGATTAAGGGGGGCCTGGCCATACGAGTCGGAATTCATAGGCATCCCTGTCCTCAGCACCAGGCAATGGCCCTGGTGCATCTTCCCATCTGGGCCAGTCAAGGAACCACAAGACTTTGGTCCCTTGGGCCAACGGGAGCCGATAACTGTGAGCTGCCTTGACATGTTCGCTCAGATCCAATTCTTTGAACAATCCATTCTTGATTACACAACACAGCAGCTGACAAGCTAGGTATACAGCAAACTCAGGTGAACTTGCCCATCAGTTGAGTTTTCTTCGAGGAAGATTCCTTTTGGATGTTCAAACCAGGATATCTTATGTCCGTCTTGGTGTCAGGGGATGACTCCCAGGTCCCCATGACCCTCCCCTATGGTCCACAGCCCTATGGTGTAACCAGCCCTATCCAGGGCACAACCTACTGTGGGTAAGAAGATGAGAAGGCTAACTTCTCATCTTCCCACAGTGGCCCTAATATCAGCAAAACTTCCAGGATACCCGGAAGTCACATGAGGAATGGGAATCAGGCCTGGAGCATGCGGCACACAGAGCATGCAGGGTGGAGCACACATGCGGGTCTGGGTCCGGGCTAGTCAGGGTGTGTGCCCTGACACTTGGATCTAGTATGTAGGTATAACAAGATAGTATGGCGAAGGGATTTGCCAGGGAATGAATTGAAAGGTGAAGATGTGACTGTCTAGTTTGTGCTCGCCACCTGACCTGGACTCGACCTCGTATATTACATCCCTTAGTTTGCTAGGCAATCATAACTTCATGAGGGCCTCCACCTTGAGCACAGCGGCCTTTGAAGCCTCCCAATGTTCCACCAATGGGGACAGAGATCGAGGTGGAATGTTCTGGTTCCCATTTACTCTCAATACTTCAGCCTCATTGAGATGATGATCCTCAGGTGGCAAGAGCCACAATCAATCCAGAGATCAAACACCGGATCTTAAGTGGTGCAGAGCTACATACAAGAATGTCGGGTCGAGTGGTCCCATCTGCCTGTTTAACCACATGGGATCAGATGGGGCTCTCTTGAAGGGTGTGGACGATGCTTCAGCTGCCTTGAGGCCTGGGCAGTCTTGTCGGTAATTGTCCATGATCGCAATGGAGTTACATGGGGTGGGCCTGCAGCTCATACTTGCCAGTCCAAGAGACATTGTCAGTTAGATTCATTGATGGGATTGTGAAAATGATGGAGGTGGGGGATGATCAAAGTGTAACCTGATCATGTGCCACTAATTGGCTTCATGCAAGTACCTGATTGGGAAGTGGGCGCTTATTCACGTCTGCTCAGGCCCAACTTTGACCTGTACCTTCCAAGGATCTCAGGGGCATTTGGGAGGTCTCTCTCGGTTGCCCATGCGTCTTCTTGCGCTCCATATCCCTTCCATATAGGAGTTTCCCTTTCCACTTCCTGTGCCCCACCACCTCTTCTACCTTGAACTCTTCTGAGGTTTTTATATCATCTCTGGGGTTGGACAGTAATGGCCTTGAGACGTCACCAGGGGAATGATAAGGCCTCAGGTGCGCTACATTCACCACATTATGCATAGGGTAGGAGTTGGGGAGTTTTAATTGGTAGGCGTTCTCGTTTATCACTTCCATCACCTCAAATGGCCCAATACGTCTCTGCATTAGCTTCCACCCCATGCCCTTCACTTCCAGGAGATTAAGCTTATGAGGGTCGATCAGTACTAAGTCTCCCACTTTGTATGTTACCCTCCAGTGTTTGTGTCAGAGTAAGAGTATCCCCAGGAAACTAGTTGATATCGAAGCTGGGGGGATAGCCCAGCTGGCATAGTAGCCTTATGTACATGAGTTCTGCTAACTCACGAGAGCGCAGTTACATTGGGAAGATGGTAACCAATAGAAACACGACATCAAATAGGAAGATAGAAGATGTGGGAAATGAGGGAATATTGGGTAAGGGGTGACATGATAGCGAATATAGCACAATGAGTTATATCTGCGTTCTAACTACGTAATTATCTCACGCAATCTCGGCTAACAATTACCTCATTGATATCACTTAGAGTAAAGGGGGGCCAGATAACCAGGCATCCCCTGACAGTTTGGTGTTGTGTGCCCTGCCTTGATGCAATTGAGCCAGGTGGATTGCTTCCTGTGCCCATCTTGTGCATGCATTCAATGCATCCACCCTTTCTTCCACTTTGATGGTAAGGGACTCTTTGGGAATAAGGAACGAGCTAGGCAGGCAGGGTCAGAAACTCATCAATAGCATGGCAGGGGCTTCTCCTGTAGTAGATGAGGGCTATGGTTGTATGCTAACATAAGGACATTGTCAGGGCACACCCACCTGACCTGGCTCCACCCGGCCCCACCTGACCCGGTACCCTGCTGTCCACCCCTCCTCACCTCCTCCCCCTTCTCTTCTCATTTCTGTTTCTTCACTCTTCCCATTTTTACATCCTCTTTATTTTCTCTTTATTCTACACAGACGACCTTCCTTTGTATCAATGTACCATTGACCCATCTGCAGTGCACCCACAACACACCTGGCCCAGGCACCTTGGGCAACTTCCCGCTGTGCCCAGCATGTGTGCTTGCACCAGATGCCCTCAGGATCTCCCATGAAGACACCCAGGTGGTTACAGCTGTGTGCAAGGGTGACATGGCACCTGTCATGTGACCCAAGCCGCATGTATATAAATGAACCTGAAGTGGGAGCCGAAGAAGTAGCCTTCTTCTCAACAGGTAAGTAGTACAGTATTCCTCTTTTAATGATAATAACAACTTTCCACTTCAGTCTAAGTGGCCAGGGACTGCTGTCCCATGTCAGGCTTGTCAGTACGCATGCCCCATCCGCACCCCACCAGATGGATGCTATACCCGGGCCTCCTCCACCCTGGACATGTCCCTGACAGACATCCAAAAATTCATGCCAGTCATCCCTGTCCTTATTGGCATAAGCTCGCAGCATAACTTCCAATTGCTGCTTCATTATCTCCATCTGTCCATCCGTTTGTGGGTGCACAGCTGAAGACATCACCAGCTTAGTGTCGAAGTGATGCGCTAAGGATGACCAGAACGTTGAGAGAAAACAAGGGTCCTGATCGCTGACTATTACTGTGGGTAACCCCACATGTTTAATTATGTGGTGCCATAGCAAGTCT
This sequence comes from Cantharellus anzutake, assembly GCF_015039405.1. NCBI lineage: Eukaryota > Fungi > Basidiomycota > Agaricomycetes > Cantharellales > Hydnaceae > Cantharellus > Cantharellus anzutake. Next base: position 347,733 of record NW_024067021.1, on the reverse strand, counting down.
GCTGCACCTGTTGCATCTGTGGTTGAGGAACATGGGATAAAATGCCCATATCTTGTGAATTTGTCTATCACTGCCAAGATGGCATCTGGTTGTGTGGTCCCCTTAGGAGGAGGAAGTCCTGTCACAAAGTCCAAAGTTATGGTGTGATATGGCAAGTCTGGGACAGGCAAGGGCTTTAGTAGACCCGGTGTTTTGCCTCTGTCATGCTTGATCTTCTGGCAGATGTCACAAGTTCCCACATACTGTCGAGTGTCCTTCCCAAGGTCCTTCCAATTGTCCTTTCTATGCCTGCATGAGGAGTGTCATGAATTCCCTTGAGGATCGTGGTCCTCAGACTTCTTGGAATGCACAGGCATTGGTTGGTTTGTGCGTCATCCCAAAGTAGTAACCCTTCCTCTGACACGCACCACCTGCTACACCACTGTTAAGAGTTTCACAGTATATGTCCCCAAATTCTTTGTCCATGGAGTAGGCCTGATGGAATTCCTCAGCTGTTCTCATGGCTATACCCAGCCAGAGGCTTGTCATGCTCCTTTCCTCTCAACTTTCATCAACGATATCCATATTGTGTGATAGGTTCAACTTGTCCATGATGTTTGACCCTGCCCTGGTAACCACAACTCCTTTCACTGGGTCTGTTAGATTGGGCAGATTCGGATGACTCTGGAGTGGAATCGGAGACTTTGTGTGGAAGGACCTTGGCCTCAGTCCCTCATGCAGAGCGCTGTGCCATTGCTGGTTGTCCTAGGGGTCCCTAATTTCGGATCTAGCAAAGGAAAGTCTCTTGGGGGAAATCAAGTCGATTTCGGACTGAGGTTACAAAGTTACTATGTACATTGTATATAAGGAGGGGTCCAGAATCAAAAGGAGCAAGGGTACTCCGAAAGGAGACAAAGGGAGCTGGAAGGAGGAACAACACCGAGGGTCAAGGGTTTGACTCAATGGTGTTTCCCAAAGGAGGAGTGAAGGGCCAAGGCCCAAGGAGGAAGGAAGGAGGATGGGAGTGGGGAATGGCCAGCTGACTGAATAGAAAGGAAGCAGCAGCCCAAATAGGAATGAGGGAAAATAGCGGAATTGAATAGGACAATGCAATAGTTGCAAGGTCCGAGGTAAGTCCAGAAAGTTCGAACTTGGAAGTTAAACTCCGGAATATTGGCAAATGCAATTAAATGCAATGAGCTAACCAATACAATGGGTATAAGCGGAGGTTGGGTCAAAGTCCGAGGTCGGAGCTAAGACCGGAGGTTCTGGAGACAGAGATGCAAATGGGATTCCGGAGTGGAGGTCCGGAGTCAGGAGCATAGGTGTTGCATGCTCGTCTGGGAGGTGTCGAGGTTGAGGTCAGACCTGGAATGTTCCAGAGTCGGACCGAAGGTGGTGTTGGAGCTGGAGGTGGGATAACCTCTTGGGAGTTGGCAAGGAGAAGGTGACAGAAGGGAAGTAGGGCTCCGGAGTCAGTTTCGGAGTTCCAGGAGCCCAGAGCAGAGGTCAGGATTGTATGGATATGACAGGGTCCTTGCACAGGTATGTGCTCCAGCTTTGGATAATGTCCTCCTGAGCCAGCCTGGTCTCCAGACTGAGTAACTCTTCCACATTTGGGGATATCGCTTCTGGGGTCCAGGCCAGACATGACAAGGGGTCAACGTTAGAATGTGCGAGGCCTGGACGATGGACTATGATCATCTTCAGGAATGCTGCAAAGACTAGACCCCATGCCGCTAGACAATGGTTGTAGTTTTCGAAAGTCCTCACCCATTGTAGTGCTGCATGGTCTGTGATTAAGAGTAGGTCCTTGCCTTCAATGAACGGCATGAACCTGACTAACGATTCCTTAGCTGCTAAGGCTTCTCTCTCAGTTGCCAAGTATCGCATCTGGGGGCCCTTGCATGTTCGACTTGAATACACGATGACTCTTTCCACCTGGACAGTAGATTCCTCAAAAACTGGTGCCCACTGTGTAGGGAGGGGGCAGTCATCTCACCTGGCATTCAGCTTCTTTACCATCTCAGGGACCCACTCCCATCAATCATATGCAAGTTTCAACTTCTTGTAGGTGCATGTCCCTTTGAGATCCTTGATAACCATTGGTTGTATCTGCTGTAACGTGCCTGCCAAGGCCATGTCAGACACATCAGTATAGAGCCTGTAACCTAACACTTTCATAGGATGTCCCCTGACTGGAGCTGTGGCCAAGGTGTACTTCAGCAATGAAGGACCATGGCCTCAGTGACTTGGAGAGGAGCGCTGTGCCTATGTTCAGTAACGCTTAGGAGTCTGGTCCTTAACTTCAGAACAAGAGGGCGCGAACTCTGGGGGGATAGTCTTGTCGATTTTGCACTAAGATGCCATCAACTACAGTACAGGACTTATATAGAAGGCAAATGGGAACAAAGGGGAAAACCCAAGGGGGACTTACCCACTTGCCAGGTCAGTGAGCTTGTGAGAGAATCGCCTTATCGAGCATTGTGGAGTGGGTAGGTGAAGGGTGGAATTAGCAACAGCTACTGGGGAGTGGGAAAACCTTTGCAGAGTGGACAGAGGTCCTAGGAGGTCCGTAGTAATATTGGGTAGGTAGAAATATTAATAAATGTATAAGGTGAGGATAAGAGGCACCAGAGAAGGTACCAGAGATCGGAGGCGGAGGTGAACCGGAGGGTAAGCAGAGGTGCAGGGGGGAGGACTGTGAGGTCTGTGGGGCTCGCTCAGGTCACCAGGCCGTAAGTGTCACAAAGGTGTGGGTATTACGGGGTGATAAGCGATAGGTTTTAACCCGTCGCCTGTCACGTGACACTAATCTACAACAGGACTACATGTAATGGGGGCCCAGGGCTTGTGCCCTGACACTCTCCCCCCTTGCATTGCAGTTGCAACGCATACAAGATAAAAAGAAAAGGAAAGTTTAAGCTTAAAAGGAATAATGAATAAGGAATGTGTTTGCCACTTTAAAGTGGGCAACATTGTACATCAAGTTATAAAAAGAAGAAAAGGAAAAGGAGTGAACGTCTTTTAAAGTGGGCAGTGTTATACATAGGGATAAGTATATATGAAGTCCTTAAAATATCGGGTTTCCCAATGGGAAATTCTCCAAAGATGTTTTGCATCTTCAGCCTGTGTTTCCTCCTCAAATTGATAATTTAGGTCTGTAAAATATTGTTTTACAGTGCTTCGCATACTGTTTTGTGTGCAAGTTCTTGCATTTTCACCAGAGTGGAGTGGTTTCCACTTTGCCAGAGAAATTTGTGCTCTGGATTTTCGTTTGTTCATCTGGCTGTTTAGCTGGATGGTTTTCCATGGTTAGAGCCACCTTGCCAAGTGCGGAGCTTGACAGAGTACTAGTTGCTCCTGGTTTGGGAGCAAATGATTGTTCGACTTCATGGCCAGCATGAGTCCCCGGAACTTTGTTCCGGTGCTGTTTGGAGGCTGTTGCCTCTTGCCACAGCTCCCATGCTGTGTTCCCCAGTGTTCATGAGGATTTTTGGACCGAGATCTATCTTATCTCGGTTGAACGGTTCCCTGTTGCATTGGATGCCTCCCACCAAGGTTACTTGCCCATAGGGTGTCGAAGTACTTGACAGCCCGCCGCCTCTAGCAGTGGTCCCAGCCTGGGGTTTGCTATTGGCTGCCTACTGCCTTCCTTCCTCCCCTCAACCTGGGTCTGTGCTCTTGTTGGAGCACCACTCTGCAGTCCGGACAGGGTCACCTACCCACAGGGTAGCAAGAATTGTGGTATCCCATCCCAGTCGTGTTAGTCCCTGTCTGGGTTACACTTTCTGAGACCCAATATCACATCTCCTCCCCCTAACCTGGGAGGCCCCATCATGTTGGACTTGGCAGTGGGATTCTGCCTGTGCGCAAGTGAGCTCAGGCTCACATTCAAGTTCCTCGATTTCTGGAAATCGGTTTCTCTTCATTTTGGAGAGAGGTAATCTTTCGCACTTCTATGCGAATCTTGTACTCCTGCCTCTGGGTGGCACAGTTCTCATAGGCATTTCTTGGCACCTCTGAGTAATCAGGTCGTCTCTATTTGGATGGCCTGAGTGAGGAGCTTGTCTCGCTCTCTCATTTCCCTTTCATGAGGGATTCTGTCTCATCCAACTCCTTTCGGAGTTGGCTTGTGTTGTCCACTATCACCGGGGGTGATAGCTTGCTCTCAGCTTGGGTTGGGCCGAGAATTTGTTGGCTTTGGCCATCTCGAAAAGCATGTGGACACTTCCCTGTAGGGTGGCTTGCCCATAGGGTGTCATGGTACTTGGCGGCCCGCTGCCTCTGGTAGTGGTCCCCTTTTGGGGGTCTGTCATTGGCTGCCTACCGTCTTCCCATCTACCCTCGACATGGGTTTGCCCTCCTGAGGGCGGGCCCTTATGCAACCCGGACAGGGTCGCCTGCCCATGGGGTGGCAGGATAGTCGGCGCCCCACCCCTTGGTGTGCTAGTCCCCATATGGGGTCATGCCTCATGAGGCCCAGAACCGTATCCCCTCCCCCTGACCTGGGAGGCCCCCATCATAATGGGTTTGGCAGCAAGGTCTGCCAGTGCATGTGCCTCTTCAAGCTCACGTTTTAACAACTCGATCTCCCTCTTCTGGAGGTCGACTTCTCTCTCTGTGTCTTTCAGAGAGGCAAAGATGCCGAAGCATCTCTGCATGCCTTATTGTATTCATGCCTCCAATGGGTGCAATTATCGCAGGCATCATCTGACACCCTTGAGTTGTCAGACCATGCCCGTTTGGACGGCCTGGACAAGGAGCCGCTGTCGCTCCCTCATCTCCCTCCTACAAGGGACTTTATCTCTTTCAACTCCTGATGAAGTTGACCTGTCTGGGCAGCTACCACTGATGCAATAGCTGATTCCCAGCCTATATTTGGCTGGGTTGTCGGATCTGGGCCAAATTGGCTGATCCAGGGAGTGATTTGGCCAGGGAAGTTCCCTGGGGAGTATGCCTGGGGCTGCAGCAGCAATTGCTGCCCCTGGAATGGCGCTTGTTGTGCCATCGGTGCAGTTTGTACTGCATATGGTTTTACACGTGAGCCTGGGGATCACGTGGTCTAGGCGAGTTACTCGCCTAGCCCATGTGATGTCTAGCCCATGGTGTGGCTGTCTGGGCGAGTTGCTCACCCAGAATCTTCCCACGCTCTTGGCTGTGGGTGATCGCCCTTCAGTTTCACTTTTTCCACCTCCATTTTTGGGGGCATAGTGATGCCGAAAGTTCCGTATCTTCTTAGATCGGGAGATTTTCTGGTTCCCTCACATTTTGTAATGTGAGGTACTCATCCAGGTGGACGAGGTCATTATGATTTCCTAGGGGTTCCCATGTGGTGTCCCCTAGCTCCCATTTGGCCTTAAACCAGAGTTCATTGTGAACCCATGCATGGTTTAAGATTTTGCGAACTACTGCTTCGTGATCAGGGTCTTCCCCAAATTGTAGAATATGTTTACTTCCCTATTTGGGAAGATTTCTTGGTCATTCGGCTCGTGAGGTACAAGCCGGGATATGTGGAATCTTGGGTGGATTCCGCGTTGTTCAAGTTGTGGTGGCAACTTGAGGATGTAGTTTGACGTCTCTGGAAATGTTTCCAGAATTTTGTAAGGCCCTATGTATAAGGGCTTTAGTTTGCCTGCCCTCCCTTTGGGTAGGTTCAACTTATCTGTGGATAAGTATGCAAGCTCGCCTTTTCTCAAAGGCAGGTCCAGGCATCTGTCTTATTCACCTGGATTGTTTGAGCAGCACGATTGTGTATTATCGCGTCGTGTGCTGCCATTAGGTTTTCCTTCACCTTTTGGGTGAAATCATTCACTCCTGGGTAGTCCAAGGGTGGTGCTGTTAGGCACATCTTTGGCATGTGGCAATAGATTAATTCAAACAGGGCAAATCCTGTCGATGTGTTCGAGCTCGCATTGATTGCGAATTCTGCCATCGACAGCTTTGCTGCCCAGTCGCGTTGATCTGGTCTGACCATCACGTGTAGTATCTGTACTACTTTCTGTCGTGAATTTTGAATCTCGATCTGATGCAATCGAGTGTGGTAGTCTGTGAAGTCATACAACTTCACGAGAAAACATGAATGCTAGTTCTAATGCATTCATGGTTGTTTTAATGGGATCAGGTGGACGTTGTTGTGTCTGCCTGTGGACAATTCCTTGGATGGAATCATATCCCAAGTCTGTTGGGATGTGGTTGCTTCCCAGGTTTGGGTACTCCCCCCTAGAGTTTCCTCTAGGTTGTCGCTCCCCCCTAGAGCTTCCTCTAGGTTATTTGGTCTCGAGAGTATCTTGGGTTCATAGGCATGATGCCTATGATGACTCCTTACAACTGGTCTTCTAATGCCAGTTTGATTTGTTTGCGTTTGTGGTCAGCCAGAGGTCTCAGGCTGGCACCGGAAGCAAACTGAATTCCCCTATCAAGGAATTGTATTAGGGATGTTTTCTCCCCTATTGTTATCCCTCAGATGTTTATCCGAGTTTTTCCCCGCCATTGATAAGTGGGGTTAAACCTGAGACCACACAGTTGCCCTTTCGATTCGACACCATGATGAATGTCAGGTGACTTAAGCTGAGTTGCTTGGCTTTACCCGAAGTTACTCAGTCGGGGGCATGACAGGAATTTCTGTCATGCACTGTGACACATCTAAGTGTCACGCTCTGCAACGCAATTCAATGTCACACACTTGCGACATGAAGAAGATGGAATAGAGAACCAAAGTCTGAGAAACCAATGCTGTAGGGGCATTAGGACTTTGGAAATTAGTACAAAGGTTGTATTGCTCAAAACAGAGCAAATTTATAATATTTAAAATGAGTATCACAGTTATTCAGCTTTATCCCTGTTTGTGAGTTCAAGGAGTTTGGTTCCTTGAGCAATTGCTTTCCAGATGGTATTTATCTGGGAGTTCCAGTTCCTCTGAGCTAGGACTGGGTTGTTTGTTTCTTTGGTATTTCTACCAAAGCATCGGTGACTTTCTCATTCACCGTGTTTATGGCCTTCCCAAGGAAAGAGCCAGAGAAGAAGAAAAAAAAAAAAAGAGGGCCTGGAGCACTTCCAGACACAATGGAGTCTCCTCCGTCTGAGGAGTTAAACTATAGCATATTACTATAGGTCGATGGTCGGGTAGACCTTCAAAAACCTCTCGGTATGAGAGGAAGGCTGCCAATAGTTGGCAGCAAGATTGCACGGACTGGGTTGTCTGCACAAGTGGGAGTTAGGATCTCTACTTGATCTTATCTGCCAATTCTTGGTCCTCCTTCAGGTACGAGGAGGGCTGATTGGCCTTGTCAGCCAATCGTGCATGATGCAGCCCAGTATTTCTACTGGGGAGAGGGCGGATTGTGGCCACTAGCCAGCCGAGTATAAACTCCACCCAGAGCTCGTCTTCTTCTGGAGACTCCGGGGTGGTTTCTTCCAAAGGGTCCTCCTTCAGTGGGTCTCCCTCCAAGGTTTTTTTCTCGGGGGTGTTGTCTTCTGAGTGACTTTCCTCAGGGGAATCCCTCTTTGGTGTCATCACCAAAGAGTTGGTAGTTCTTTTTTTGGTCTGGCTTATCGCCAGTTTTAGTGTATTTTTTTCGTCATTGTTTTCAATGACGTCGGATCTTGGGGCCATTATTGTGGTCCCAACGCTGATGTCCTCGCCCTTTCTTCTGGGCAAGTAGTGAGGTCCCTTGTTTGGGTCCTCTGGTTCAAAGTCATTGGAGGTGTCCTCCACTTCGCAATCACCAGAGATATTCTCCGGTTCTTCTTCGTCAGAGTCGTCTCCAACTTCACCTTCTGTTTTGTAGTTGACTTCCCTGGCGATCCTGTGCCTTGGGTTTCTGTCTCCGACTAACTGGTGCTCAGGGCAGCTCTTTGCCCGCTCTGGTATTCCGCAATTATTGCGTACTTGTACTGGCCTTTGGTTGGTGTTCCCTGACTGCTTCAGGGAGGATTCGCCTTTCCATTTGGGTTTAGGGTCTTGCACATTGGCTCTTGCCTCTGCATGTTTCTCCTTTCCCACCTGGTTGGGCTTTTCACGATTTGTGGTCGCAGTGGTTTCAGGTCTGGCATAGCATTCTGGCCTGTAGGCTGGAGCTATCCTTATTTCCTCCTTGCATTCAGGGAGGATGTTTTCCAGAAACCTAGCATTAAGCGATGGTTCTGGGTAGGACTGTCTGGGTCCTTTTCCTGCATTGTACTTTACATTGCAGTATTTTTCCATCACCTTCAATGTGGCGGGCTCCTTGATATATGTCCTCATTAGAGTATCAAGAACTTCAAGAAATTTCCCCCCTTTATCTCTAAGGAGGGCTTCTTCACAGAGTTTTAGTCCGTGTGAGAGTGCAGGCTCTGCCAATCCACCAATGAGACAATCCAGATGGATTTCATCATAGTGTGCACCTCTATATCCTCGTGATGTGAGGAATCCTAGCAGTGTGGTGTACCACTGCCAGAAAATTTCTGTATCGTTTTCGCCTGACCACTTCATGTCAGGGAGTCGAGTAGGACCATTATTTAACCAGTCCCACTTCACCCTGTCTATGTGTGGGGTGAAAGTTAGAAGTTCGGCCATCCGTGTGGCCTTGTGGTACCATCTTTCGAGGTGCCCGTTATCCTCCAGCAATGTTTTGCTGGAAGTTTTCCTTGTGAAGTTTTCACGAGGGTTTGTTTGGTTCTCTCCAGCATTACTGGAGGGGTTTTGCAGAAGGTTACTTCCACTTATCCTTTGCCTGGGTGAAGTGACCAAGGAGGGCCATTTATCACCTAAGATGGGGCCTGGTGTTGATGGTTGCCTGCTCATTTGTGGGTTCTCCTTACTAGGCTCCTTCTTCTGCCACATTGCACTCCTACAGACTTCGGTGACCTCATCTGAAGTTGGTGACTTCGCTTTTTTTGGCAAAAGTTTTGGGTTCGGCCTTGGCAGCAGTGGCTTCCCCTGAGCCTCTGTGCTCTCTGAGCATCTGCCCTCGACCTTTTCTCCTATTATTTCTTGGGCCTTTAGCCTGAGAAGGAGTTCTTCATCACTTCCTGTCCTCCATTCGGATGGGACCTGGAAAAAGTCCAGAAGTTTCTTGGACAATCAACTTCGGGGAGCTTCCCCATCCTCCTGCACCTGGTCCCTTTGCTGTGTCCACGCTGGGTCTGAGGCCATCTGAGGACAGTCCGGAAGTGAGCTCAACCTGTGAGTCTGTGTCGATCTGGATGACATGGCCTTTATATCCATGTTGGAGTGTGTACACTCGTTCTCAGACAGAGCGCTGAGTGTCTCACAGTGGTTGTGAGATGGTGTCGGTGGTGTGAAAGTTTTTTCCACATTTCCTCCACTCAGGACTGGCTCCCTACACAAGCGGGGGTCGTCCCATGAGGGTTTTTGATGATTCCCAGTCTTATAGACTGGGGTTTGAACCGGCTCACGCCTAGGCGGCGAGCTGGATGTCTCACTATAGTTGCAAGACGGTAACGACGATGTGGAGGTTTTTTCCACATTTTTTGCAATCAAAGATGGCTCCCTGTGCAAGCAGGAGTTGTTGTTCGATTGTTTTGCACGATTCCCAGTCACATAGACTGGGGAGTGAACCAGCATGCTGCGATTTTGCGGGCTGGACGTCTCACAGTTAATGTGAGACGATGTAGACAATGTGGAAGTTTTTTCCACATTTTTTGCGATCACAAATGGCTCCCTGTGCTGGCAGGAGTTGTCGTTTGATCGATTTGCACAACTACCCGTCGCATAGACTGGGGAGTGAACCGGCTTGCTGCTATATCGCAAGCTGGACGTCTCGTGGCTGACGCGAGACGATTTCGTAGATGTGGACGATTTTTCCACATTTTTTGGAACTCCAAACGGCTCCCTGCACCAGCAGGAATGGTCATTTGGTTGTTTATGACAACTTCCAGTCGCATCGACTGGGGAGTGAGCCAGATTGCTGCTATATTGCAATCTGGACGTCTTGGGTTTAATGCGAGACGATGCTGGACATGTGAAAGATTTTTCCACATTTTTTGGGATCAAAAACGGCTCCCTGTGCCAGTGGGAGTGATCGTTTGATGGTTTTGTGTAACTCCCAGTCAAATAGACTTGGGAGTAAACCGGCTTGCTGCAATCTTGCAAGCTGGATATCATGCGGGTGACTCGAGACGATGTGGACAATTTTTCCACATTGCTTGGGGCCACAAACGGCCCCCTGCACCAGCAGGAGTTACTGCTGTTTTTGTCAGTGTCTTGCACCAAGTGAGAGGTTCCCTGAGGATAGTGGGGCTCAGGGACTTCTTTTGGCGTGTCTGACCCAGCCCTTAAGGCTGTTAGTGTGGCAGCCATGCGCTTACGTGTGTGCATGTTTGCCTCCTCACCCAGTGGTGAGAACTCTCTCTTTCTAGGAGAGTGTCAGAGACCAGATTCAAGACGAGGGAGAGTCTCTGTGGCGGAGGGCTTTGGCCTCAGCAACTTATGCCAAGAGCACTGTGCCTAGTGACACATCCGTGCCCTAACTTACTGACTGGCAATCAGAACTGAAGGGGGGTAACTCTAGTTGATTTTACTACTGGAGTGTAACCTATGTACAAGTTGGATATATATATGGTTACAGCGAAGACGGGTCTGCAATTGGCGGAGCCAAACGGAGCGGAGCTAACAGGGTTAAACATTAGCTGACTGAATATTACCGACGAGTCGGGTCATGGGGTTAGCGGAAAGGCAGGCGATAACCCAGAAACAGAAAGGAGGGATAGGCCTGAAGGTGGGCTCTGCAGGGCAGGCGAGTGTATTGCCCAGCGGAGGCAGGAGTGCGCTAGCGGACGTCGGAGCTGTCCGGAAGTCTTTGGGGCTCCGTACTTAGGGAGGCATTGGTAATAAATTGAAAGGAGGGGGTGGTGACCATCGAGGGGTACCGAGAGGATTGCGGAATACGGGAGCTCCGAGGTTAGTGAGGAAGGAGCAGAGGTAGACCAGAGGGATCGGAGGGAATGGAAGTCGATGGCCGGGGATGGATATGACAGAGAGATCATGTTGGCACATGGGTTCTAAGGGTATTGTTCCCCCATGTAAGTTTTTGGGATCCTCAGGGTTTGTCCCTGAGGTCCTACCAATATGTGGCAGGTCTTTGTCATCATCTGATGACGCAGTGTTTAGGTTATCTCCCAAATTGGGAGATTGCGGCTTTTTAACAAAGCCACCCTTTGTTCTCACTGCAGATGCAAGCTTCCCCGTTTGGGGGTATGACGGTGCCATGTCAGGCGCTGTCCCCAGAACAGATGTAAAAAGGATGTGTAGATTAGTTTTAATCACACCTCATGCACTTAAAAAAGTGTGAGGTCTGTGGGGTTTGCTCAGGTCACCAGGCCATAAGTGTCACAAAGGTGTGGGTATTACGGGGTGATAAGTGATAGGTTTCAACCCGTCGCCTGTCACGTGACACTAATCTACAATGGGACTACATGTAATGGGGGCCCAGGGCTTGTGCCCTGACAGTACCTGAAGTGGGAACTGAAGAAGTAACCTTCTTCTCTGTCAGAACTGTGCGAATCTTCGCCGATGCTAGCTGTAGGTGACCGAACGTTGCCCGCTGGTGGTAAAGGCGTCCTACACACGACCGAGCTTTAGTGAGGGATAAACCCCACCGATCTCGAGGCCGAGGCTACTTAGGCAAGTGAGCCGGGATTTCAGCTTCAACGACTCGAGGAGGAGCATTGTGCCTCGTTCTCGACGTGGTCCCAATACTTCAGAAGGTCGGAGGTCTTACAGGGGACAGAGGTAAGCTTAGGGGTGAATTCTAGTTGATTTCGAACTACAGTACAGGCATTAGTTACAAGCTGTATATAAGCGCTAGGGAACTGAATAGGGAATAAGTCGCCAGATCTCGCGGAGATTGCAGGCGGAGAAAAGAAGGAGGAAAACAAACAAGAAGCACGTGTTCAAGACAGCAAAGGTCAAGCGTGACCTTTGCTGCGAGATAACAATGTGCAGCGAAACATGGAACAACAGGTCGTGGTGCTCTGTGCCGCTAGGTCGTTCAACAACAATTAGGAGAGGGGTTGTGGAGAGGTGGCGGGAAGGGGTTAGGCGGTGACGGGCAGCGAGCGGAGTGTGCGGGGAGTGTTCGGGCATGGGAGAAGGTCGGGGAGGAGGTCGTCTGACCCCGGGGAACGCCGGGTCGTGACATTCTCACATTTTCCACTTCAGGTAAGTAGGGTAGTTCTTCCTTTTAATGACAATTCACATTTTCCACTTCAGTCTGAGGGGCCAGGGACTGCTGTCCCTTTCCAGACCTGCCAGTGCACATGCCCGGTTTGCACCCCACAAGGGCCCCTCTGCCAGGCGATACATCTGGACCCCCTCTACCCTGGACACGTCCCTGACATTCAGCCCTCCAATAACCTCTTCCAGGATGTCTATTGCATCCAACTTGTCTGCTGCTCCTAAGAACTGAGTAACAGGCACTCCCAGAGCTGCCTTGGTATAACACCCAATGAATCATGTGACGAACGATTGACCCTCACTAATGCCTCCTCCATTAAGTAGTGAGGGGGGGGCCTCCGGCCCCCTTCTGCTGGCGGCCTCAGTTCCTCCATCGCCAGCTCCCCTGGCAAATGGGGACAACGAGAATGTACCGGGCACAGTGCTTCGCTCCAAGTCGCTGAAGCTGAGTCCCTTCAACACCCCATCACCCTCGGAGCTCTGCCCCACCTCTGGTCTGTCTCCAACTCACTGTCAGACGACCTGGAACACCGACCTCCACCTGACAGCATTGCCTGGATAGCAATCAACCTATCCTCTAAAGGAAAGACATTTGTGACAGTGGCAATCTTTCTTGGTAATCTTATTCAGCCCTCAGAAGTCAATGCAAAGATGGAGGGATCCGTCCTTTTTGCAGACAAAGAGGACCAGTGCCACGTGAGTGGAAGTAGTGGGACAAATGAACACAGAGGCTAGGTGTTCATCTAAGAATGCCCGGAGTTCTGAAGTAGAGAGGGAATACATAGTTCCCAAGTGTGGTGAAGTGCCTTCCTCAAGGTCGATCCTCAGGTCATGCTCACAGTGTGGTGCTAGCATTGAGGCTTTGCTCTTGCTGAACATGTCTGTGAACTTGTGGTACTCCTTCAGAATGGCCAAAAGGTTAACGGAATCGGTGTGGGAAGAGGCAGCCCTCAAGCAGCTGTCCTGGGAAGGGATGGTCAGGCTGAAGAATACTGATCCTTCGAGTCGACATGTCTTTGTGAATGTGGAATGGCTGACGAACTCGATGGATGGTACCGGAGGAATGGGAGCCTGGGGCACAGGTGCTAATGGAACGTTAGTTCAGGAGTTCAGAACATAATACTGCTTGAGACCCAGTCAATCAGTAAATTGTAGCAGGTAACCCAGTTGTGTCCTAGGACTAGAGAACAAGATCCATCCAGCGATGTGACAAAGAAAGTCGTGGGGGTGATGTTTCCGGAAGCGAAGCAGAGGGAAATATCAACAGCATGGGTTATGATGGAGTTGGTGCTACTGTCGAAAAGGCATAGTTGTAGAGGTTTTATCTGATATGTCTTCAGGGCCAGCTCCTTCACAAATTTGTCATTGATGAAGCAGTCCGAGGACCCAGAGTCTACGACTGTTGGAACGTTCTCATAGGTGCAGAAGAGTTTATTTCTTGTCCTAATATCGGACAGGGAAGTAGGAACAGGTGAGGTGAGAGAAGAGAAGGGAAGAGAAGTGGAAAAATCTACAGATGTAGTCAGAGGTGGAGGAGAAGAAGAAAGTGAACTATCAACACTATCTACAATGGGTAGAACATTAACTGAAGGGTCAACATTTAAAGGAGGAAGTAGACCATTAGGAAGAGAAAAAGAAATGGGAATGTGGAGGGAGGACAAGTTGGAAATGGAAGATGCATTTAGGCGTATTTCTTTGAGTGCACGGAGGGAAGAATCACAACCCCCGGTCTGTGCGGAGTCCACAGGGGTGTGGACTAATTTGTTATCTCCCTTTGTCTCCTTTCATCCTACCCTCGCTCCTTTTGATTCTGGACCCCTCCTTATATACAATGTACATAGTAACTTGTAACCTCAGTCCGAAATCGACCTGAATTCCCCCCAAGAGACTTTCCCTCTGCTAGATCCGAAATTAGGGACCCCTAGGACAACCAGCAATGGCACAGTGCTCCGCCTGAGTCGCTGAGGCCGAGGTCCTTCCATGCTAAGTCTCCGATTCCACTCCGGAGTCGTCCGAATCCGCCCGGTTTTAACAGCCCAGGCCATCGCCAGCTTGGCTCATCACACCGGTCACCCACCTCCTCCACCATCCTCTGCTCTCTGGACCAAGGTCTGCAAGCCTGAACAGTTCGACAGTAAAGACCCCCATGAACTTCGAGTATTCTTGGTCCAGTGCAAACTAAATTTCCAGGACCACCCCCTTGCATTTGCTAGTGACTGCACCAAGGTTATCTTCGTGCAGTCCTACCTCAAGGGGATGGCTCTTGATTGGTTTGAGCCAGACCTACTGTTCGACCAAAATTCCTTACTTCACCCTCATTGGATGAATAATTACCAGGAGTTTGTCAATGAACTCCAGACCAACTTTGGTCCCCACGATCCTGTGGGCAATGCCAAAGTCCAACTTATGATCCTAGACATGAAGGACAGTCACCATATTAACAAGTACGTCGTCAAGTTCAATTGACATGCATCACAGCTTCATGGTTATGGAGAAGCTGCGCTCCACTGTTTCTTTTACAACAGATTGCCAGAATGCATCAAAGATGACATTGCTAGGGTAGGGAAACCATCCACCCTTTCGGAACTTTGCACTTTGTCACAGACTTTTGACACACGCTATTGGGAGTGTAAATCCGAAGTAACTCATCATGCAAAACCCTCCACCTCCAATGTCTTTGACAAGACCACTACTGCTTCCTGTTCCAACACCGTCCCTTCCTCCTCCTTGTTCAACCCTGCTTCTGCTAGCAAGCCTCTGAAGGACAACAAGAAGTCCAGCTTGGCCAAACCGGATCTCCATCAAAACAACGGCAAGCTCATGCCACAAGAGTGTAAGCGTTGTCTTGACAAGAAACTTTGCATGTTCTGTGGACAGTCTGGCCATAGGGTAAAGGACTACCCTAAGTCTTCTTCTCACATGTCTAAAGCCTGCATGGCCAAGACCGAAGAGCAAGTCTCCCCTTCCGCAGAGGCGAAAGAGGAACAACACCGAGGGTCAAGGGTTTGACTCAATGGTGTTTCTCAAAGGAGGAATGAAGGGCCAAGGCCCAAGGACGAAGGAAGGAGGTTGGGAGTGGGGAATGGCTAGCTGACTGAATAGAAAGGAAGCATCAGCCCAAATAGGAATGAGGGAGAATAGCAGAATTGAATAGGCCAATGCAATAGTTGCAAGGTCCAAGGTAAGTCCGGAAAGTCCGAACTCAGAAGTTAAACTCCGGAATATTGGCAAAGGTAATTAAATGGAATGAGCTAACCAATACAATGGGTATAAGCGGAGGTGGGGTCAAAGTCCGAGGTCAGAGCTAAGACCGGAGGTTCCGGAGACGGAGATGCGAACGGGATTCCGGAGCAGAGGTCCGGAGTCGGGAGCATAGGTTTTGCATACTCGTCTGGAAGGTGTTGAGGTTGGGGTCGGACCCGGAATGTTCCGGAGTCGGACCAAAGATGGTGTCCGAGCTGGAGGTGGGATAACCTCTTGGGAGTCGGCAAGGAGAAGGTGACGGAAGGGAAGTAGGGCTCCGGAAGTCGGAGTTCGGAGTTCTGGGGGCCCGGAGCGGAGGTCGGAATTGTATGGATATGACATGGGCTAGCTGTGTGATAGCTATGTTGGGAATAGGCTTGGCACCATCGGTGACTGGGGCAGTAGGGATAGGAGGATCATCAGGAGGAGGGTTGACAAAGTTGGGAACCTTGGAACTGAGTCCAAGGAAGTGGACTGGATCTATGGGTTGTTCAGTGGTGTCTCCGAAGTCGGAATCTACAACAGGTGATCGATACCTAGCGGGGCACATGATCAGAGTCAATGGGAGAGGGTTTTCTAAATTAGAGAAGCTTTGAAACTCAACTGGGTTTCTTGCCAGATGACTAGGACCAGGCTGTGAGGGTTTGGGAGATGGGGAGGCTGAGTGTCATATCCCGGAATCCCGACCCCGCGCACTCCCACCACACCACACCTTCCTAACAACTTCACCATCCCCTACACCATGCCTCCCCACTCCCCAAGTCACCTTCCCTCCTGACTGTCTCAGCCCCGGTCTGGTTGCGGCACACCGAACCTTGGCCACTCCCATCCCGGAAGCTCGGTCCCGAGTCAGAACATTTGGAGACTCCGGATTTGCTCCGATATCCCAACGGACCTCTGACATCCCGTGACATACCCTTAAACCATTCCTCCACCCATTTCATTTATTTGAGTCACCCAACATCCTTTGGATACGCAACTCCACTTTCGGAGTTACCTGCATCCTTCGGTGATCTCACCCACATCATCACTTATTAGTCACCTTCCATTCTTAGCACAACTATCTTCTTCTTATCATTCAGTCGGCTAACCCCCCCTTACCCATTTCTCGTTCCCATTCATTTTCCAGCCTCTTACTCTGCCCTCCTTGGTCCGACACCTCGGTTCCCCATTAAAGATATCGTTCGGCACCTTTCGGTGTTGTCCCATTGTCATTCAGACTTTGACTAAGTCCTTTCCATTCCACTTTATAAATACCCGTAGATTAGAACCTGTAGTCCCTCAGTGTTAGACACTGGTCCGGGGTCGGCACCGAAGGTCGCCTATGCAGGCCGCTATAGGCTGCAATGGCCATGATGCCGCGAACAAGGCCCGGGGGTAGGGCATTTGGCCTCAGCGACTCTAAAGGAGCGCTGTGCCCCCTAGTTGTCTCTTGGCCCTCATTTCGGACTCACTGGGGTTGCCTTGTTGGGGTCAGGACTTAGGGGTCGTGGTCACATCGATATTAGAGCTAAGGTACAATAAAGTATCATACAGGATATATATAGGAGGAAGAAATGAATGGAAGCGGACCCGGGCCGGAGGCCGAAGGGTCCGGAAGCAAACAAGAATAAGGAGTGGGGTTGGCCACATAGTGGCCGGCAATGACCGAGGGTCAAAACAAACAATAACAGATAAATAAAGGAAAGAGTGTAGGGCCGCGATAGCGGCGATGGTATCATAGCAGCGCTGGACTTGGAGTTGGGCCGGAGTCGGGTGCGGGGATGATAGCAGCCCTGTAGGGGCCAAGTGGGCGGGGTAGAGGAGTCGCACTGGGCATGGTGCCGGAGGCGGACTCGGGGCAGGAAGGTTGGTGGGGCTGTGGGGGAGTCGGCCAGGTGCAGGGGAGCCTAGGGGCAAGCGGGGGAGTGAGCAGGGAGTCCTCATGGAGGATAGGGCTGAGGTCGGGGCTCGCGCTCACGCTCGCATAGTGGTAACGGGCTTGGGCAGCATCGGGACGGGCCGGGAACGGGCCGGAATGCACGGCTGTGACACTCAGTTCTAATCTCGACTAAAATGTTACCCAAAGTCCCTCTGAGTGAATCCCATTCCCGTTCCACAAGATACCTCAGACATAAGAAATACAAGGACTAACTGAGATGTAACGGAGGCACAGCGCTCCCTCCGAGTCGCTGAGGCCACATCCTTCTTAGAGCCTCTTGTACCATCCAGCAGAACCGGGCTTCCTGGAGAAGCTTTGGTCCACTACCGGAGCTCTCGGATCCCCCTCTAGTTGAGCCCTGCCTGCATTCGGACTCACGCATTTACCCCTACAATCCGGGTTTTTGACACTGAGTTAGGAACTAATGTACATAGTTGTGAATGAGTGCAGGGAACTTTGGGTGCCATACAAGATGTGTACTGTCAGGGAGTGATAAAACACTGTCAGAGACCAGATACAGGACAAAGGAGACATCCCTGTGGTGGAGGGCTTTGGCCTCAGTGACTTAGACCAGGAGCACTGTGCCTAGTTACACGTCCATGCCCTAATTTACTAACTGGCAAAGAGAACTAGAAGGGGGGAAACTCTAGTCGATTTTATCACTAGGGTGTAACCTATCTACAAGTTATGTATAGTTACATAGTGTAAGGGGTGAGCCCATGGATGGTGGGACCAAGCGGAGTGGAGCCAACAGAGTTACATGTTAGCCAACTGAATATTACTGACAAGTTGGGTTATGGGTTTAGTGGAATGATGGGCTATAACCCAGAAATGGAAAGGAGGGATCAGCCTGAAGGTAGGCTTGCAGGGCAAGCAACTAAATTGCCCAGCAGAGGTGGGGGTGCACTAGTGGATGTCGGAGCTGTTTGGAGGCCTTCAGGGCTCCATACTTAGGGAGGCGTAGGTAGTACATTGAATTGGGGGGGTGGTGACCATCAGGGGAGTTGGAGGTGGTTGTGGGATCTGGAGGCTCCATTGGAGGTTAGTGTCAGAGACCAGGTTGAGACGAAGGAGTGTCTCCATGGCAGAGGGCTTCAGCCTCAGCGACTTGTGCCAAGAGCGCTCTGCCAAGTAACACGTCTGTGCCCTAACTTACTAACTGGCAACCAGAACTGAAGGGGGGTAAACTCTAGTCGATTTTATTACTGAAGTGTAACCTATGTACAAGTTAGGTATATATAGTTACAGCGAAGGCAGGTCCGCAAATGGTGGAGCCGAGTGGAGCGGAGCTAACGGGGTTAAACATTAGCCGATTGAATATTACCAATGAGTCGGGTTACAGGGTTAACAGAAAGGCAGGCGATAACCCAGAAACAGAAAGGAGGGATAGACCCAAAGGTGAGCTCTGCAGGGCAAGCGAGTGTATTGGCCAGTGGAGGCGGGAGTGCGCTAGCGGATGTTGGAGCTGTCTGGAAGCCTTCGGGGCTCCATACTTAGGGAGGCATAGGTAATAAATTGAAAGGAGGGGGTGGTGACCATCGAGGGGTACCGAGGGGATTGTGGAATATGAGAGCTCCGAGGTTAGTGAAGAAGGAGTGGAGGTAGACCGGGGGGATCGGAGGGATCGGAAGTTGATGGCCAGGGATGGATATGACAGTTAGTGATGAAGGAGTGGAGGTAATCCAGAAGGGCTGGAGGTAGTGGAGGGTGATGGCCATGGATGGATATGACAGCTCCCCTTGAGTCGCTGAGGCTGTGATCCCACTCTGCAAACCCTGAACAGCCCTTCCAGATGCACTGCATATTTCTGCCTGTACATCCATGCACACATGCTCCAACAGACCTCTGCTAGTAACCCAGTCTCTGCCAGTACCTTGACTCTGACAGTGATTCTGCCCATCTCTGACAAGAAGCAGGATCTATAGAAGAACCTGGCAACCGCTGCACCCTCGGGACTTTCCGGGCTTGAGAAAAAGAGAAAAATCACACCTTTCTGACGGTACTAATTATTTGAAATTTGGTGCAGTGGTTGAAAAGTTATAAGTGCCAACATTTCTGCACCCTGCACCATCAAGGTGAAGCCTTGATTTTTCTTGGTCAGTTTTGAGAATTAGGGGCGGCAATAGGCATTCCAGATAGTTGTTGGCGAGATATACAAGATGAAAAAAGAGCATGTGAATAGCTGCTCTAGGTAAGGAGATATGGGAAAAATAAATTTTTGAGCAAAAAAATAGTTGATAATTTGATAAGTAGATGGAAGAAATAGGGAAAAATGCGGGGTCTTCTGGAGTGGAATATGTTGAGTAGATAGAACGGAAAAGTATTTTATTTGGAATTCTTTCATGAAATTTTTTTTTGAGGGTGCAAGAGGGTGCAGAGGGTGCAGTGAGGGTGCAAGTGAATAAAAGTGAAATATGGGAGTGAAAAAAATATATATAAATATGGGGTCTTTTTCAGTGTGATATATTTAGGAGTGAAAATGGAATGAAATTTTTTAATATATTTTTTTGGACAAAAGTTTTTGAGGGTGCAAGAGGGTGCAAGTGAAATTAAAAGTGGAATAACTTTTGACTGGATGGATGAAAATTGAAATGGTTGATAGGGATAGGAAGGAGTGATTTTTGTGAAAGTTATAAAAGCAAAAAGAGAAATGGCAGTGAGAGCACAGCCACTTGGGAAAAATTTTAATAGCAAGAAGGTGGAAGGTGAGAGAGGTCATGAAGGTTAGAACTGTTGGGCAACTAAAGAAGAACTGAACTTGAGAAACAAACTTGAGGACCTGGATGCAACAAGGTGAGAATGGGACAACTGGACAACTGGACAACTAGACAAGGCAAGAAGCAAAAATGTGAAAAGGTTGGAACTTGAGAACTTGAGAACCTAACAACATGGAATGGAACAAGGCAACAGGACAGGAGGACAAGAAGTGGATAAGTGGGTATGTTACGGATACGGAGTCTCCAACAACCATATCCGTCGCATGGTCATGGACTTCTCCTCCCTATCGCTCCCCCTCTTTCTCTCTTTCGTCCTCTATCCTGATACCCTACCCTCCTTATTCGTTCTACCCTTTCCTCCCCCCCTCGTGCAAAGCTTTCCCCATTGGGGTTTTGGTGCTGGCTGAGGTTACTTGTGTTTTGCGGGATTTCCTGCGACCTTACCATTTGTAGATAGTCACGCGTCTTGTATGGAAACCGCTGAAGGCGGTTCCCGCTAACTAACAACTGCTCTACAACTGTCTTGTGTGTCGTCTTCTGTAATAACCCTCCCTGTGACTCAACTGAACCCATGTGATTGTACAACTCTCAACATGTCTTATATGTCTGGTTATATCGAGTCCTCTAATGGCCCTCGCCATGAGAACTCAAGGTCACGAGTCGAAGACTCTCGACATGTATTTCGTCCTATGGGATCTGTACCCTATGGGTCCTCATCACTCCGCTCTCCCCCCAGTACTCGACACACGACGTCACATCACGATCATAGAGATCGTGAACACTCTGAGGCCCACTTTCCCGTGATGCCGGCACGTTCGCTATGCGAACACCAAGTAGCCGCCCATCCACCGTCTGTTTCTTCCTTCGTCAGTCATCATGTTTCCCCGCCAATGGTATGTTCCCTTTGGGAACGCCAAGTCACCGAAGGCCCTGTGAGTCAATCCTCATTGCACGCTTATGATATCAACCCGCTACCGGTATGTTCGCACTGCGAACGCCAAGTACCCAATGGCAGCTATACGAAGTTCTCACCCATCTCACAAGTCGCGACCTCGCACACGGTACGCTCCATTGAGGAGTGCCAAGTACCCGTGGCTGACCCGTCCATCCTGACATCTCCGACTACCTACCATCAATCCCTTAATAGCTCACTACATCACCAATCGCAATCGATGGGAATTCGATCGTCCCCTCCCAGACAAGACTGGGACCACTCATCGATTACTTATCCCGTTATGGTACAGACTAGACATGACCTTCGTCTTCCCACTATAAGAACGGATCAAGGAATGGGGAATTTTCCCCATCCCCGTAACAGGGTAACTAGAGAACTGTGGAAGTGGACTTGGGTGGAAGTGGATAAGGGAAGAAGAGGAAAACTAGACTTGGGGACTGTGGAACTGGTGGTGAGAACTGGAACTGTGGAACTAGGGAGGGGACCTGACAACCAGAGAAGTAGACAAGTAGACAAGGTGGGAACTGAAGAAGGGGGGAACTGAAAGTAGGGAAGAAAGAGAAGAGGGTGGTGGAACCCAAGGAGTATGTTAGATTGGGCAGATTTGGACGACTCCGGAGTGGAATTGGAGACTTAGCATGGAAGGACCTTGGCCTCAGCGACTCAGGTGGAGCGCTGTGCCATTGCTGGTTGTCCTGGGGGTCCCTAATTTCGGATCTAGCAGAGGGGAAGTCTCTTGGGGGGAAATCAAGTCGATTTCGGACTGAGGTTACAAGTTACTGTCATATCCATCCCCAGCCATCGACTTCCGATCCCTCCGATTCCTCCGGTCCATCTCCACTCCTTCTTCACCAACCTTGGAGCTCCTGTATCCTGCAATCCCCTCAGTACCCCTCGATGGTCACCACCCCCTCCTTTCAATTTATTACCTACACCTCCCTAAGTACGGAGCCCCGAAGGCTTCCGGACAGCTCCGACGTCCCCTAGCACACTCCCACCTCCACTGGCCAATACACTCGCTTGCCCTGCAGAGCCCACCTTTGGGTCTATCCCTCCTTTCTGTTTCTGGGTTATCGCCTGCCTTTCCGTTAACCCCATAACCCGACTCATCAGTAATATTCAATCGGCTAATGTTTAACCCTGTTAGCTCCGCTCCGCTTGGCTCCACCATTTGCAGACCCGCCTTTGCTGTAACTATATATACCTAACTTGTACATAGGTTGCACTTCAGTAATAAAATCGACTAGAGTTACCCCCCTTCAGTTCTGGTTGCCAGTTAGTAAGTTAGGGCACAGATGTGTTACTTGGCACAGCGCTCCTGGCACAAGTTGCTGAGGCTGAAGCCCTCTGCCACAGTGACACTCCTTTGTCTTGACCTGGTCTCTGACAGTTACTATGTACATTGTATATAAGGAGGGGTCTGGAATCAAAAGGAGCAAGGGTACTCTGAAAGGAGACAAAGGGAGCTGGAAAGAGGAACAACACTGAGGGTCAAGGGTTTGACTCAATGGTGTTTCCCAAAGGAAGAGTGAAGGGCCAAGGCCCAAGGAGGAAGGAAGGAGGATGGGAGTGGGGAATGGCCAGCTGACTGAATAGAAAGGAAGCAGCAGCCCAAATAGGAATGAGGGAGAATAGCGGAACTGAATGGAGCAATGCAATAGTTGCAAGGTCTGACGTAAGTCCGGAAAGTCTGAACTTGGAAGTTAAACTCCGGAATATTGGCAAACATAATTAAATGGAATGAGCTAACTACAATGGGTATAAGTGGAGGTGGGGTCAAAGTCCAAGGTCGGAGCTAAGACCGGAGGTTCCAGAGACAGAGACACAAACAGGATTCCGGAGTGGAGGTCCGGAGTCAGGAGCATAGGCGTCGTGTACTCATCTGGAAGGTGTCGAGGTTGGGGTCAGACCCGGAATGTTCCGGAGTCGGACCGAAGGTGGCATTGGAGCCGGAGGTGGGATAACCTCTTGGGAGTCAGCAAGGAGAAGGAGACAGAAGGGAAGTAGGGCTCCAGAGTCAGTTTCAGAGTTCTGGGAGCCCGGAGTGGAGGTTGGGATTGTATGGATATGACAGAGTAGAGAGAAGGAGAAGGAGAAGGAAGAGGAGAGGGGATAAGAGAGTGGAAGTGTATAGCACAACCAGTGTAGAAAGAGGGATCGTATATGTAAGGAGTGCAACCAGCAGAGGGGTTGAGTTAGGTGAGTTATAGGGTGATTTTTGGACTTGGATGTTCAACCTTTGGGATGTTGGGAGTTGGAGTGGTGTCAGGGCAATAGCCCCAAACCCCGAGCCATATGTAATTACGATGTACATAAAGTCATATGGGTAAGTGGGAACTCCTGTTAACTGCTTACACACACTGTAGAATACATACCATCGTATCACTTACAGCCTCATGTGCTGAGCAACCCCACTGAGACCTCACACTTTTTTAAGTGTATGAGGTGTGTTTTACAAAAACACAACCCACACAACTTTATTGCAACATCAACATCTTAACGATCTGACTCAGTAGTGCCAATGGTGCCAAAACACACCCACAAGGGCAAGGTTGCTTTTGCAGCAACGATAAAGAAGAATGAGCAGTTTATAAAGAAACTGCAATCTCCCATTATGGGAGATTCAAAACAACAGCCATCATCAGATGATGACAAGGATTAACAAGATCCAAAAAAAACAACCACTTCAGGGCTGGTCCCTGAGGGTTTTAAAAATGTATGTGGAGTAAGTGCGGGGCCTAATACCCCTAGAACTCCATGTCACATTGATCTCACCCAAGTTGGGGAAGATCTCTTGCCTCCAGAGGAGGTGATCGACTTGCACAATAAATGCGTAAGTGCCAAACAATCAGCCCAAAAAGTTGATTGGATGAAACTCCAGGGCCCCACTATCCCCTGGAGCCATCCCCTGTTTCCCCAAGTTAAGCCCCAAAGGCAGACAAAGGGGAACAGAGGGAAGAACCTCCGCATCGGCTATCTGACAAATTACTGGACTTGTTCCGGGTTCCGTCCGAATGGAGGACAGGAAACAAAGAACAACTTCTTCTCAGGCTAAAGGCCTGAGAAGGCACAAAGGAATGCCTGAGAGTGCGAAAGCTCAAAAAGAACTTCCGCTGTCTGCACAACCCCACACCATGCCAGACAAGGCAAGGTCACCAACCTCAGAGGAGGTCCCCAAGATTATGAAGAGAAGGCAAACTGAAATGAGAGAGTTCGCTGAGGAAGTAAGGAAAAATCAGCGAACAGACTCTTCCATGAAAAGGAAGTGCCCTCCACGACTGCATTGCCTAAACAAAGCAAGTGTGGAGTTTGTCAGAGACTGGATGCAGGATGAAGGAAACGTCCCTGTGGCAGAGGGCTTTGGCCTCAGCTGTCATATCCATACCAACTCCGCCTCACCTCTGCTCCACTCCACCACTGCTCCGCTCCTTCCACCCATTCTTTACCTCTGGCCTCCTTCTGGGGAAAGGTCCAGGGACACTGCCCTCCTCCCCATGTTCCTGACATCAGCGACTTAGACCAGGAGCGCTGTGCCTAGTTACATGTCTGTGCCCTAATTTACTAACTGGCAATGAGAACTTAGAAGAGGGAAACTCTAGTCGATTTTATCACTGGTGTTAGAATGGGCGGATTCAGACGACTCTGGAGTGGAATCAGAGACTTAGCATGGAAGGACCTCGGCCTTAGTGACTCAAGCGGAGCGCTGTGCCATTGCTGTTTGTCCATTTGGTCCTTAATTTCACAGTAGGCGAGCAGGAAGTCTCTAGGGGGCATTTCAGGTCGATTTCAGACTGAGCCTCCAACAAGTATGTACAAGCGCCGATATATATAATGGAGGGGGCAAAAGCACAAGGAAACAAAGGGGAACCGAATCGGAACGAAGGCGTCCAAACGGGAACAAAGAGATGACAGAAGCGGAGTGTTACCAAAGGTCATAAGGCAGAACCTGTGATACGTCCGAAAGGAGGTAAGGAGGGCAAGGCCCAGAGGGGCAGGAGGATGAGGGGAAGTGGGGATATGACTAACTGGCTAGAATGAGAAGAAGCGGCAGTCCAAATAGGGATGAGGGGAAAACATGAGAGATACATTACAAGCGGTGAAAGTGCTGAAGATGATCTGTGGAGCTTGGAGGTTACGGAGGTTACGGAGGTTACGGAGGCAGGGTTGAAAGTCCAAGGAATATTGGCAATGGTGTTTACGTTGTAATGGGGATTTGCCGGTGTACCGAGCCAAATCCCGTGATTCCACCATGCTCAACAAACTCCCCACATCCTAGACACACAGCATGCACTCTCATATGCTTCTCATACACACTCCTTATTTTTCTGATTCCATTTCCAGTGTCTAGAGCCCAATGTTTCCATTTCCTTATTGTCATGTGATGTTCTTTCCTTATTTGTTTATCGGACTCTTCCGGGACCCGCTGTATAGTTTGGTAGAGTCATCAGCACCACACTCTGGAGGACCAATATACCTTGGGGAGCTCTGAGAGAAGGGGACCTGCAATTTCAAAGTACTGAAACTCTGAGAGCTCTGAGAGCTCTATGAGCTCTCAGGCCTCCGCATCCAGGTTTGCTGATGCCCAATCTTCTGGACTACAACTTCCAGGCTCTGGATCTTTCTGGACACCTCTTCTCTGTAGTTCCCTGCTTGTTCATAGACGCTTCCAGACCTTGCCATTCAGTTGGCTTTTATTTCTCTCACTCCACAAAACCTCAGACGTAATTTGGGCTTTTCACCTATTCCTATTTGTCTTGTGGACTTCTTTCTATTTACTTCCCCTTCCCCTTGGTAACCTTTGTTTACCTTCAGATCCAATTGTTTCCGCTATATGTCTGCTTGTACCCCTCTAGTAAATAGTTCCCCAGTTATAATATAAACAGTCTTCAGCCCTCCAAAACCTCTTCCAGGATGTCTATGGCCTCCCACTTGTCTGCTGCTCCTAAGAACGGAGTAACAGGTGCTCCTAGAGATGCCTTGGTATAAAACCCAACAAATCGCATGATGAACAATTGACCCTTGCTAACGCCTCCTTCATTAAGTAGTGAGGGGGGGGGCTCCAGCCCCCTTCTGCTGGCGGCCTCAGTTCCTCCATCACCAGCTCCCCTGGCAAATTGGGGACAATGAGAATGTACTGGGTGCAGCGTTCCGTTCCGAGTGGCTGAAGCTGAGTCCCTTCAACATCACCCTCGGAGCTCCGCCCCACCTCTGGCCTGTCTCTGACTCACCGTTGGATGACCTGGAACACCGAGCTCCACCTGACAGCGCTGCCTGGATAGCGATTGACCTATCCTCTAAGGAAAGAGGTTCGTGACAGGGTCCAAGAAAACAGTGGAAACCCTCCATCGATATTTCTGGTGGAAATCAAGGAGGAAGGACACTCACAAGTTCTGCAGGTCTTGCAGAACTTGTCAGACAACAAAGAAAAGCACCAAGAGAAATCCTGGACTGCTTCACCCACTCCCAACCCCGGAAACACCGTGGTCGTCAATAGCCATGGACTTCACAGGTCCATTCCCAACAAGCTTGGGATATGATTACCTCTGGGTAATCATCTGCAGGTTGATGTCCAATGTCCACCTGATCCCAATACAAACAACAATGAATGCATTAGAACTAGCGTTCATATTCCTTTGCAAAGTTGTAAGACTTCATGGTCTACCTGTTAGAACTGGGCAAGGGTGGACAATTCCGGAGGGGAACCGGAGACTTAGCAAGGAGGGACCTTGGCCTCAGTGACTCATGCAGAGTGCTGTGCCATTGCTGTTTGTCCATTTGGTCCTTAATTTCAGAGGCAGTGAGCAGGAAGTCTCTAGGGGGCTTTCAGGTCAATTTTAGACTGAAGGTCCAAAACGAGTATGTACAAGTGCCTGTATATAATAGGGAGACGAAAGCACAAGGAAATCAAAGGGGGTCCGAAACGGAACAAAGGTGTCCAAACGGGAACAAAGGGATGACAGAAGTGGAGTGGCACCGAAAGGTCATAGGTTAGAACCTGTGGTACATCCGAAAGGAGATAGGGAGGGCAAAGCCCAGAGGGGCAGGAAGATGAGGTGAAGTGGGGATGATGACTAACTGGCTAGAATGGAGAGAAGCAGTAGTCCAAATAAGGGTGAGGGGAAAGCGCGAAAGATACATTACAATCAGTGAAAGTACCGAGTATGATCCATGGAGCTTGGAGGTTGCAGAGCTTACGGAGGTTATGGAGGCAGGGTTGAAAGTCCGAGGAATGTTGGCAATGGTGTTTACGTAGTATGAGGTTACCAATGCAATGGACTTAAGCCGAGGTGGAGTCAAAGTCCAAGGTCAGAATTATGACAGAATCTCGGAGCGAAGGTACGAGCAGTGTCTGAGTACAGGGTATGGGACAGCAGTAGAGGGTCGTAACTTGGCAGAGGTTTGGTGGAAGAGGGTTGGAGGGAGGAGAGAGAAGAGAGGAGTGGAGGAGAGGAATGGTGTCAGGTCTGAAGGTGAGTATTGGAGCAGACAGAAGGGTGGAGGTGTCGTGAGGAGCAAGAGGAGGAGTAAGAGGAGGAGGATGGTGAGAGGAGTGATGTTTGTTGCCCAAAAGGTGAAGGAAAACCTAATGGCAGCACACGACACGATAATACACAATTGCACTGCCCAAACAATCCAGGTGAATAAGACAAGACACCCGGACCTGCCTTTGAGAAAAGGTGAGCTCGCATACTTATCCATGGATAAGTTCAACCTACCCAATGGAAGGGCAGGCAAACTAAAGCCCCTGTATATAGGGCCTTATGAAATTCTGGAAATATTTCCAGAGATGTCAAACTACATTCTCAAGTTGCCACCACAACTTGAACAATGTGGAGTCCACCCAAGATTCCACATATCTTGGCTTGCGCCTCATGAGCCGAACGACCAAGAAATCTTCCCAAATAGGGAAGTAAACATATTTTATGATTTCAGGGAAGACCCTGATCACAAAGCAGTAGTTCGCATCTTAAACCATGCATGGGTTCATAACAAACTCTGGTTTAAGGTCAAATGGGAGCTAGGGGACACCACATGGGAACCCCTAGGAAATTGTAACGACCTCATCAGCCTGGACGAGTACCTCACATTACAAAATGTGAGGGAACCAGAAAATCTCCCTATCAAAGAAGATAGGGAACTCTCGGCATCACTATGCCCCCAAAAATGGAGGCGGAAAAAGTGAAGCTGAAGGGCAATTGCCCACAGCCAAGAGCATGGGAAGATTCTGGGCGAGCAACTCACCCAGTGTCAGGTCATGGTCCATGTATATAGGGGTCACGTGACCCAGGTGCTCCCCAACAAACATGAAGTTTTAGCAAGAAGTTTACCCATGCCCAGAGCAGCGAATATGAAGCCAAAGAGAGGGGCAGAGTTCCCCATCAGTTTGATTATTAGTGAGATTTATGAGTTTATCTTTTTTATCACATCACACCTGGACCATTTCTCCCCCCCCCTCTTCCTCTTCATCTGAACCTCCCCTGAGCATTCCCAACTCTGTGGCCCCCTCTCTCTCTTGTTAGGGTGGTAGATCCCTTGCCCCCTTACAGTGGGCTAGGGATCTAACCCAGGCAAACAGGAAAGGATGGGGACTGGATTGGTATCCAGCAGGTCAGGAAAAAGGGGTAATGGGAATTGGTGAAAATGGTCCAGTGTGTTATGGTGCATGGGTGGCTCTAATCAATCTCTCACCCCACCTCTCTGGGTGACACTAAGATGAGGACTGATTCAGAGGTCTTCTTGGTCATCTTCTTTGTCATACTACTCCCTACTAGCTTGGGAGGGGCAAACTTGGTAGTTTCTAGTCCAAAGGAGAAGGTAGATATATCCTCATGTACAGTATATATGAGAAATGATCAGGGAAAATGATAAAAAATATTTGATGTACCCATGTGCTTAGGTGGACCATATGGGCAACAATCAATATCGAAAATGGGAGGGAAAACAAATCTAAATGGCGCATTTCCAGTAGTACCAATATCGTCCAAATCAGTGCAGTGGTTGCTGAGATAAGTGAAGTCCAATCTGAGTGTGGCTGTGCTGGTGGGCATGGGAATTTGGTCTGTGGGGACTGGAAATGTGTCTGGAGAAATAGGAAAAAATCATGGAAGGGTAGGAATGGTATATGAGGTCGTGTGAGATGTGTTTCATGAAGTGGGGATGTGCTGGGATGGGGGAATCACGATATTTGGTTTGTTTGTGCAGTACCAGCTGTGCCTGCCTACAATGGCTGCTTTTGTGAATCTCCCCTAATGGGAGATTGCAGTTTTATGAACCATTTGTTTTTTTTTGTTGCTGCAGATGTGACCTTGCCCTTACAGGTATGTTTTGATGCCATTAGTGCTATTCAGTCAGTGTGTGTAAAGTTTGATGTAAAGTTGTGTGGTTGTGTTTATTTTGAAACACACCTCATACACTTAAAAAAGTGTGAGGTCTCAGGGGTCGCTCAGCACACCAGAACAATAATTGATACGAAGATGTGTATAGTACAGTAATGTGTAAGTGGTAACAGAAGTTGGGCGGAGAGGACCAGAGGGAAGAGGGAAGGAGTGGCGGAAAGGAGAGTTGTCAGGTCTGAAGGTGAGTATCGGAGTGGACGGGAGAAGAGTAGGGGGATGATGGAAGGGTGGAGGTGTTGTGAGGAGGGAGCAGAGGAGTGGGAGGAGTAGGAGGAGGGTGGCGAGAGGAGTAGTGTTCAGTCTGAGGTGAGTATCGGAGCAGTGTAAGCATGCTAGGGATGTAACCCAGCAGCAAACAAGAAAAGAAAAAGGGGGCAAAGAAAATCTTACTACCAGTAAGGCCACACACGGTCCCGGTGCAAGTGCACGATACTAATAAACTCTTTTAAAACTCAGAACTCACCCTGGTCCTTCTTGGACAGTCGTCAGGGAGTCAGACTAAGCTCTTTAAACGTATGGAAGGGTCGCTCAACACCACAGTCTTTGTGGCACAGATGAGGGGTCCAACAACATAAGTACAAGATAAACTGGGCATATTTATAGAAAAAAGGGAAATCAGAACAAAAGAATAAGAGAAAATAGCCGATAGATGGTGTCAATGGAAACAGGAAGAATGTTGAGAACTTGGCTAAGAAACAATAAGGCAAAAAAGTGTCAACAAGGTAGCAATAAAATCAATAATTGAGGCCCATATGGTCAATATCAGCCATCAATCTCGCTTCTCCACCGCATATCCGTCATCCTAACTCCCGTCCCGTCCTTTCATCCTCTTCTCCTGATCTGTCACGACCGACAAATCCTGGGGCTCCGTCAGCGGCGAACCAATGCCGATAGGCGAATCTGCCGACCCGAAACCCATCCTAACCAGCCCCCAACCCCATGTCTGGCCCCCTGCCTTACTGCATGAGACTTGGCCAATAATCAGAACCTAGACCCTGCCGGTATTCCGACCTTACCTCCAGTTCCTGAGCCCTTGGCGCTCCCGGCATTCAGTCATGCCTGCCTCGTCTCCATCTGAACCACACTCATCACTTCCCGCTATGTGGTCACAGCCATGCCCCGCTTCCATGCATTCCGCACCCTCTGCCCACTCCACACCCTCTGCCCATCTCTGCACCTTCTGGCCACCTCTGGTTTCCCTTGACACCTCTGGTCAGGTCAACACTCCCACTCCCCTCTGTACCTCTGTTGGCCTTCATGCTGTCCTTGTGTGACAGTGCTGGCAGATCAACCTCTGTTCGCAGACTTGTGTCGGCACCGCACCGACCCCGCTTATTTGCGGACTTGTATCGGCGCCGCGCGCTGACCTCTGCTTTTCCTCTGGCCATTTGTCACTTGGCAGCTTATCATTCATTCCTTGCTGAGTGCCATTTATTGTTTGCTTCCCTGCCAATATCGGCATTTGATCCCCTCTTTATTGGCACTAGGTTATTGATCTCATTCAGTTATTCAGCAATAACCCTTGCCACTTATTGTTTATTGATCTGTTCCTCGTTTCCAGTTCCCGGGCTCTTGTCCTTATTTAGTTTGACAATCCCCGCTTATCTCCACGCCGGACTGTGCCGGACTGACCGGCCTTTCTATATTCCCTCTTGCCTATTTATATACCTTGTAAATACTTTTGGGGACCTCAGTCTGAAATCAACTAGAGTACCCCCCTGTCTGGTCTGAGTCTCTCCTTCTGCAAAGGGGGCTTCCCCCCCTCTGAGTCCGTGCTCGCGGAGTCCGCGCTCCTCCTATAGGTCTGCTCCGCCTGCAAGTCTTGTTTGAAGTCCGCTGTGAGTGTCAATCCGTAAATACGGGATCTCCCCCAAACGTCAAGCTCAGGGCACAGCGCTCCACCTGAGTCACTGAGGCCGCGATCCCACTCTGCTAACCTTGAACAGCACTTCCGGACGCACCGCATATTTCTGCCCGCATATCCGCGTGCGCGCTCCAACAGACCTCTGCATCACCTCCGACCTCAACTCAGACAGAACCCAATCCGTCGTCTATCTGTCTTCTGACAGTCTGCCAGACTCCAACAATATTCCCAGTCTCTGACAGCATCCCAGATCTCTGACAATATTCCTCACTCTGACATGATCCGTCGCTGTCCTTCAAGCTCAAAATCGTGTGAATTGGTGGAAATTTGGTGGAGATATGGGGGAAATGGTGGATATCCGTGAATTTTGGGGAAGTGGCAATATGAGTCTTGAGAAAAAAGCATGGAAAAAATTGGAAAAAATGTGGAAATGTGCCGTGGGCATTGTGCCTGTGTCGGAGGCTTGAGGGTGCTCGTTGGAGCCTCGAAAAATGTGGTTCTGGCCTTGTTTGTGTGGTACTTGCTGTGCCCTCCTACAGTGGATGGAGATAGGACAGGAGAGGGACAGAGGAGTGGAGGTGACATGGGAGGTGAGAGGAGGTGTGGTGTCAGAACTGAAGGTGAATATCAGAATGGGCAGTGGTAGGGTAGGACTCTGGAGGTGGTGAAGAAGGAGGTCTGGGAGTCAGGTCGGGATCGGGTATGCATGCATATGACAGAATGCAGGTGGGAGCAGAGCCTTGTGCTGAACAAGCTGTGGGAATGTTGCATGCCATGGAAGTCTGGCAAAGATGAACACTTCATCTCCCATGGGGAGCATATAACCATTTGGTTCTATAGTTCAGCATGGCAAGCCCTGTCATCCATCCCCATGGCCATGACAGTGCCAATGATCTGCTCCCATCTCAGGACTACACCATCAGGGAGTTCAATCATGAATGCCTCAAACTTTTCTCCAACAGGGAGGGAGAGGTTCAGGATGAAGGGTGTTCCAAGGCATTGGTACGTTTCATGCACCTTGCAGTCAGTGGAAGGCACCCAGACCATGGCCACCAAGCATATGTTGATGCACTTCATTTTTCACTGCACCATGAGACAGAATTCAGACTGACAAGAGACTTGATATGCTGGACAACATCCCTCCAACATGTCACAGCACCCCTTCATGTTCATCCTGTGGCACTCTACAAGAATACCATCCAGTGTGATGTACAAAGGTTTGATCACTTCCCAGGGGAAAGTACCATGTTCCTTTTCCTCTTCAGCCTTCATACACTAACACCAATGGAACAGTATGCACCAGATCCCCAATGTTGGTCTTGGATCTTAGTGAATGCACCTCCATCCACATCTTCTTCATCATGCACCCAGCTGCATTAGCTGTTGCCCCATCAGCTGCAGCCTCCTGGCCTGTGTCCTATGATGCTGAGATGTTAACCAATTCTGGGAGCCATTGTTATAGAAATGCTATTTTAGACTCTTATGGGTTCTGTATCACATGATTTGTATAGTAATAAGTTTATCCAATCAATAATCAACGAAAAACCTGCTGCCACACTACCTGATAACAACATGTATCACTTGTCAAACCTTATGAATTGTCTCCCCTCACCCTTCCCTCTTCCTGTGCCTAGAACAGACAAAAATGGGCGCCTCCAGCCCCATTTTTGTAACAGCCATGCATTTGGATCTGTGATGCTCGCTGCAGCAGACATCACCACTTTTGGCAACCAAATACAGTACCGACTGGCACAACAGGATTGGGGTCAACAAGCATTCGCATTCTTCCTCACTGATGTTCGAGGACACAAGGACATCAGCTGCCATGATGCAGAATTTGACAATGAGTCCAATGAGCTCTTTCTCTCACAGTCTGAGAGGGAACTGGAAACATGTCTCTTGGCCTCAACCTTGGTGCACTATATCAGATGAATACAGCAGATATGTGGATGTTGGGATCAAGGTGAAAGTTGAGCCACCATCATTGTTCTGGAGGAGCAATGGGCACTGGCACCTCCTAGCAGAAATATTGCCTGATTGGACAGGGGAGGAACACTGATGGTGCACTGAAAGAGGCCACTCCAACAATGCCAGGGATCCAGTGGCCCAGTTTACTGAAATCTCAGGGTTCCAACTCATGGTAGGACCAGATTGAGCACACCAAGTTAGATCCCTAATGGAGTTGTTATTGCCAGCCAAGTGACAAAACACATACAATGTTGCCTACCTGAGTGTGTACCACACTGACAAGCAGCTCACCTACCACCTAAGTCAAACTGGGGTCACCAAAGGACTCAGTGCAGATGCAGTCCTTACATCCAAGGACCCAGAAAAAGGATCATCATAGTACTGTCACGAACATCTTTCCTTAGAGGATAGGTCAATCGCTATCCAGGCGATGCTGTCAGATGGAGCTTGGTGTTCCAGGTCGTCCAATGGTGAGTCAGAGACAGGCCGGAGGTGGGGTGGAGCTCCGAGGGTGAAGGGACTTGGCTTCAGTGACTTGGAATGGAGCACTGCACCTGGTATGTTCTCATTGTCCCCAATTTTCCAGGGGAGCTGGCGACGGAGGAACCAAGGCTGCCAGCAGAAGGGGGCTGGAGGCCCCCCCCTCACTACTTAACGGTGGAGGTGTTAGTGAGGGTCAATCGTTTGTCATGCAATTTGTTGGGTGTTATACCAAGGCATCTCTGGGAGCGCTGTCAGGGTCTGCCCCTTGTCCAGAGGAGGTGTAGCAATGAGGTCCAGGAGTGGCACTGGAGAGTCTTCTCCAGCCACTAATTCCTCAAAGTCGCTGAGGGGACTTGCCCTGGGCTTCACAGAGAATGAGTTGGTGTGCATTAGGAAATAGATAATTACACTTGCCTTCACAGGGAATGAGTTGAGAAGAAGGGTAACCTTCTCAACCCCCTGTGAGGCCGCTACAAAAGGAGCCTGGGAACTGTGCAGTTGTCAGGTCTTTCCCGAGTTTCCATATTAGGTACCGTGGGAAGATTCTGGGCGAGCTGCTTGCACAGAACATTCCCACGGTTGTGGCTGTGCTGGTTTCTGGGCGAGTTGCTTGCTGTGAGGTCTTTGGGTAGCTCAGCACACAGGGCCGTAAGTGATACAAGTATGTGTATTGTATGGTGGTGTGTAAGCAGTTACCCGGAGGTTCCCGCTTACCCACGTGACTATATGTATCTAATTACATGTGGCTTGGGGTTCGGGGCTATTGCCCTGACACTTGCCCAGAGTGTTCCCATGGGTTTGCGTACCGGTACCATTGTGGAACAGTGGGGGAAAAATGGGGGAAAATGGGGGAAGGGTGGTTAGGAGGGGGAAAGGGTGTCTGAGGGTGTGTGGGGTTGAGGGCTGTGCCCTGACAAGCGCCTGTTACTCAGTTCTTAGGAGCAGCAGACAAGTGGGATGCCATAGACATCCTGGAAGAGGTTTTGGAGGGCTGAAGACTGTTTATATTATAACTGGGGAACTATTTACTAGAGGGGTACGCACATACATATAGTGGAAACAATTGGATCCGAAGGTAAACAAAGGTTACCAAGGGGAAGGGGAAGTAAATAGAAAGAAGTCCACAAGACAAATAGGAATAGGTGAAAAGCCCAAATTACGTCTGAGGTTTTGTGGAGTGAGAGAAATAAAAGCCAACTGAATGGCAAGGTCTGGAAGCGTCTATGAACAAGCAGGGAACTACAGAGAAGAGGCATCCGGAAAGGTCCGGAGCCCGGAAGTTGTAGTCTGGAAGATTGGGGTTGTAGAAAATATCAAATGATAAAACAATAAGGATTATCAAGACCGGAGGTGTCAGGGGACGGACCCCGGGTCCCCATGACCCCTCTCTACAGTCCACAGTCTAGCCTGTAAACACAGCCCATCTCAGGGCATAACTACTGTGGGTAAGAAAGTGTATAGATAAATGAAGAGTAGGCTACACTTGCCTACTGTGGGTAAGAAAGTGAGAAGAAGGTTAACTTCTCACTTTCCCACAGTGGCCCCAATATGGCGAAAACTTCCAGGGATACCCGGAAGTCACATGAGGTGGGATCCGGGGTCGGATCATGCGGCGCGCGGAGCGTGCGGCGCAGGAAGTGCGCGGGAAGTGGAGCGGGTCCGGACGCAGGTCCGGGTCCGGGCTAAGTCAGGGTATGTGCCCTGACAGGAGGTGAGATGAGGAGGTACTGGAGGTGTGGAGACCAGAGGTAGGAAGGAGGGTGGAATGACAAGTTGGGATTCATCAACAACAAGCAAGCCCATCTCCTTTGAACAAGGGGTCCAAGGAGGTGGAGGTATGGTGGTGGAGGTCCAGAGGTGATGTGGACATAGGTGGGTAGCAGTGTCAGAGAGAGTCGGAGGAGGTAGTCCTAGGGTCGTTGGCATCAACCAGAGGCAGCAGAGAGAGATTGGGAGGGCTGGGGGAGGTCATAGGAGTCATGTATGGATAGAGCAGGGGGAGGTGGAAGATCCGGGATATGACAGGTACAAGGGCATGTACTCCATCTATGGACAAGCAATGCACAGTGGTTACAGCCTGCTTTGAGGCCCAAGTTCCCATTTGGCATGCACACAACAGACGCTCTCTCTAGCCACATTGCTCCACATGACACTGGTGATTCCCCCCAATGTGATCTGGTAAGTGCACTGCCCCATATCTCTTGTATGCATCACTGTGGGGGTCAAAGAAGACCGATGATGATCGCTTGCATGTGGCAGGGAATTCAACAACTCTGTCTGGTTGCACTCAATGCTCTATGTTCATGGCAACAAATCAGTGATGGGGAAGAGAACAATCCCTAGCACTGAGAGCAACAGCATGTTGGATGATGAATGTACTTAACAGTCAGCCAAGTTTGTTTCCTGCTTTCAGGGCCTTGGCAGACTATGCCCTCCCACATACAGAAGATGCTGAAGCTGACCACTTCACTGATGCGCCTGCATGAATCCCAGAGTTGTTCTGTGAGAGGGCAGCTGACCATCACTGGGAGCCAGAAGGAGGGGAGGAGGGTAATGGTCATGAATCTCCACAGTTCTCCCACATGCCATTTGGCATGTTCATGACTTGGGCACTGGTCCTCCAGCCTGACATGGCTTGCCCTCAGTTCATGCATTCACCATGGCACTGGATTCCCCAGGAGGCCTGGCCTACCTTGCTTGGGCATGACCTTCAAATGCTCCATCTGAAGACATCGCAGATCCAGCTCACAGCAGAAAAGCACCCAGACCATGTGTGAGGTCTCAGTGGGGTAGCTCAGCACACAGAGCCATAAGTGATACGAAGGTGTGTATTTTACGGTGTGTGTAAGCAGTTAACAGAAGTTACCGCTTACCCACATGACTATATGTACCTCGTAATTACACATGGCTTGGGGTTTGGGGCTATTGCCCTGACACCATGTCCCAAGGAGTACAAGGCCTACACAGCTCATCCAGGCCCCAGTGATGGAGGAAGGCCTGGGTGATTCTTTTGATCTGGGTGAGGTGACAGAAGCACCGCTCTCCATTGGACATGATGATGGCAATGATCTCCCCCCTGGAGAATGAATGACTGAGGACATGAGACGGTATATCAATGTGCTCAAGTCTATGTGGAGCTCCTTTGCAAGGGATGTGTTTGCCATGTCACCAACAGTCAAGCACAGTCAAGGCACACATCTCTGACTCTCCAAGGTGGAATCAGAAGGGGCCACTCTGGGGCTATTCAAGTCCCTCAATCTGGCAAAGGTGTTTATGGACTGCAGAGTGTGAGAATCCAGTACTGCAGAACATTGGGTTGTTTTTCTCCAAAAAGGTGCTGTTGCTCCCTGGTCAACCAGTGGGTGGCCACGGATGGCATACTGGGAGGTATGGGGAATGTTCAAAGAAAGCCTCACAGTTCCTGCCACCCTGGTCAACAAGGTGAGGACAGAGATTGTGGAGCACTTCGATGAAGTTGCATGGCTTCCTTTGGCTGCAAGTGACTGACCCACCTGGAGCCGTGAGAATAGCAAGCTGTATCCTGACAACGCCCTTCCATCCATCCCAGCCCAAGTTATCCAAGGAAGTGGTTGACTGATGTCCAGTGGATAATTGTCAGGGCACACACCACCTGACCCCTCCACTGCACCCCATGCTGCTGTAGGCAGGAAAATCGCCCACACACAGACTCGGCTCGGATACCTGCTTCCATGATTAGAAAACCCCTTCCATTCATGCAACAACCCGATACAAATTTGACATCTAGAAATAGTCCTAATTCGTACAATTCCGACGATATCAAGAACATCCTAATCGGTGGAGAATTGACGGAGTTCTATGCTGGGCAAGTTAGGCATGGCAGGTCACGAGTATGTGTGGGCATGGGAATCTCAAGCGGTAACCCAGAATTCCGGCCTCACTCGTTCCCACAGCATCTGATAAATTGGTAAAAATGTTTATCGGCTACGTGGGAGTTATCCCCGGCTTCCTTTTCAATTTCGGCTCTTAGTTCCGCCAATCCGTTGAGAAATCGCTTATTTTCTAT
Organism: Cantharellus anzutake; assembly: GCF_015039405.1. NCBI lineage: Eukaryota > Fungi > Basidiomycota > Agaricomycetes > Cantharellales > Hydnaceae > Cantharellus > Cantharellus anzutake. The sequence goes on along the minus strand of NW_024067021.1, from coordinate 309,984 downwards.
ATATTTTCTTATTTTGCCATCATTTCAGATTTTCTTTTATTGTTACTGTTACCCTTTTTATTATTGTGCCTAATAAGGTATGCAGGTGCCATATGGCACCAATATTCCCCATCAATTATTTCTTATAATCCTGTACATACCGGATTTTGAAAAGAAGTTCTCCCCTCCCCCAAATTCTCTAAGGTGCTAGGATGCACTAGAGTTGGTGAGAGTGAGTGGAATTCAAACACTAGGAATAAGGGCAGCAATCTAGCCTGCAACGAGTGGGTAGTGGATTTGTTGAGCCCGGACCTTGCAGAAAACCCACTGCAGAGTTAAGGATCGAGCATAGCTGTCACATCCATACCAACTCCATCTCACCTCTGCTCCACTCCACCACCGTTCTGGTCCACCTCTGGTTCATCCTCCCCCCACACCTCTGCTATGCCCTCCAGTTCACCTCTGGTTCACCTCCGCCTCCAATCTCCGGTACCTTCTCCAGTACCTCTTATCCTCATCCTACATGTTTATTAATATTTCTATCTACCCAATATTACTATGGACCTCCTAGGACCGCCACTCACTCTGCAAAGGTTTTCCCACTTCTAGTAGCTGTCACTAATTCCACCCTTCACCTACCCACTCCACAACGCTCAATAAGGCGATTCTGTTATGGGGATGGGGGAAAATCCCCATTCCTCGATCCGTTCTTATAGTGGGATGACGAAGGTCGTATCTAGTCTGTACCATAATGGGATATGTAATCGATGAGTGATCCCAGTCTTGCATGGGAGTGGACGAGTGAATTCCCATCGATCATGATTGGTGATGTAGTGAGCTATTAAGGGATTGATGGTAGGTAGTCGGAGATGTCAGGACGGATGGGTCAGCCACGGGTACTTGGCGCTCCTCAATGGAGCGTACCATGTGCGAGGTCATGACTTGTGAGGTGGGCGAGAACTTCGTATAACTGCCATTGGGTACTTGGCATTTGCAGTGCGAACGTACCGGTAGCGGGTTGATATCATTAGCGTGCAATGAGGATTGACTAACAGGGCCTTTGGTGACTTGGCATTCCCAAAGGGAATGTACCGTTGGCGGGGGAACATGATGACTGACGAAGGAGGGAACAGATGGTGGATGGGCGGCTACTTGGCATTCACATAGCGAACGTGCCGGCATCACGGGAAAGTGGGCCTCAGAGTATTCACGATCTCCATGATCGTGATGTGATGTCATATGTCGAGCACTGGGGGGAGAGCAGAGTGATGAGGTCCCGTAGGGTACAGATTCCATAGGATGATACATATGTCGAGAGTCTTCGACTCGCGACCTCGAGTTCTCATGGTGAGGGCCGTTAGAGGACTCGACATAACCAGACTTATAAGACATGTTGTGAGTTGTACAGTCACACGGGTTCAGTTGAGTCACAGGAAGGGTTGTTACAGAAGATGACACACAAGACAGTTGTAGAGCAGTTGTTAGTTAGCGGGAACCGCCTTCGGCAGTTTCCGTACAAGATGCGTGACTATCTACAAATGGTAAGGTTGTGGGAAATCCCACGAAACACAAGCAACCTCGGCCAGCACCAAACCCCAATGGGGAAAGCTTTGCACGAGGGGGGGAAAGGGGTAGAACGAGTAAGGAGGGCAGGGTATTGGGATAGAGGACGAAAGGGAGAAAGAGGGGGAGCGATAGAGAGGAGAAGTCTTTGACTATGCGATGGATATGGTCGTTGGAGACTCCGTATCCGTAACAGATTCTCTCACAAGCTCGCTGACCCAGCAAGTGGGTAAGTCCCCCTTGGGTTTTCCCTTTGTTCCTATTTGTCTTGTATTATGTATATAAGTCATGTACTGTAGTTGATGGCACCTCAGTGCAAAATCGACAACAACGACTATTCCCCCAGAGTTCGCACCCCCACGTTCTGAAGTTAAGGACCCAACACTAAGCGTTACCGAACATAGGCATGCACTCCCCTCTGAGTTGCTGAGGCCACAGTCCTTCCACTTGTCCTCTACCTCTGGCCTCCCTTCCAGGGAAAGGTCCAGACATGTCCCTCCCAGCTGTATTCTGACATCTCCCAAAGGAGGAGTGAAGGGCCAAGGCCCAAGGAGGATGGAAGGAGGATGGGAGTCGGGAATGAGGGAGAATAGCGGAATTGAATGGGACAATGCAATAGTTGCAAGGTCCAAAGTAAGTCCGGAAAGTCCAAACTCAGAAGTTAAACTCCGAAATATTGGCAAAGGTAAATAAATGGAATCGGCTAACCAATACAATGGGTATAAGCGGAGGTGGGGTCAAAGTCCGAGGTCAGAGCTAAGACCAGAGTTCCAAGATGGAGATGCGAATGGGATTCCAGAGTGGAGGTCCGGAGTCAGGAGCATAGTTGCATACTTGTCTGGAAGGTGTCAAGGTTGAAGTTGGACCCGGAATGGTCCGGAGTCAGACCAAAGGTGGTGTCAGAGCCGGAGGTGGGATAACCTCTTGGGAGTCGGCAAGGAGAAGGGAAGTGGGGCTCCAGAGTCAGTTTTGGAGTTCCAGGAGCCTGGAGTGGAGGTCAGGATTGTATGGATATAACAGGTGCAAGTGAAATTAAAAGTGAAATATGTGTGAAAAAAATAGATATAAATATGGGGTCAGTGATATATTTAGCAGAGAGAATGGAATGGAATTTTTTAACATTTTGTTTTGGAAAATAAATTTTGAGGGTGCAAGAGGGTGTCATGAACCCACCTGGGGAAGATCCGATCGCTACCCAGGCAGGTGTGTCTGATGGAGCTTGATGTTCTGGGTTGTCCGATGGTGGGTTGGAGACAGGCCAGAGGTGGGGCGGAGCTCCAAGGGTGACAGGGTGTTGAAGGGACTCAGCTTCAGTGACTCGGAATGGAGCGCTGCACCCATTATGTCAGGGCAATAGCCCCGAACCCCGAGTCATATGTAAATTAGATACATATAGTCACGTGGGTAAGTGGGAACCTCCGGGTAACTGCTTACACACCACCGTAAAATACACATTATTGTATCACTTACGGCTTTGTGTGCTGAGCTACCCAAAGACCTCACAGTAAGTGAAGGGTGGGATTAGCGACAGCTATCGGGTAATGGGAAAGCCTTTGCAGGGTCCTAGGAGGTCCGTAGTAATGTTGGGTAGGTAGAAATATTAATAGTCTTCTATGATGAGGATAAGGGGTACCGGAAAAGGTACCGGAGGTTGGAGGTGGAGGTGGACCAGAGGTAGACTGGAGGGAATGGTGGAGGTGAGGGGGAGGATGAACTGGAAGTGAACTGGAACAGTGGTGGAGTAGGTCAGAGGTTGGGTGGAGTTGGTATGGATATGACACCCCCCCACTCTGCACCACACTGCTCTTTCCTTCTCTTCTTCTTTCCTTCTTTCTTTCTTTCTTCTACATGGACCACCTTTCCCATGGTTCAATGTATCACTGGTGCACACCACATGCCCCCTCCTGTATCTACCATCTCTATATTGCCATCACTGCCACTGCACCCACCTCATGCTGGAGGAGAACAGAAATCCTATAAAAGGCTGTTCTTTCTTCTGATATGTACTTATATGTTAGTATTGGTACTTTAACTCAACCACTGCAGCGTTTTGGTTGCTTTGTGTATTGATATTTGTATGTGTTACTAATTGTTTGTGTGTGTATGTAACTCTCAGGGTTCAATTCACTTGTCTACCTGATTGTTCCACACGAAAATCACGCTATAGACCTAGTATTTTTAGTCATTTCACCTCTGTCTTGTGTCAGGGACAGCTCCAAAAGTGGCAAAGTCCCAGCATGAGGGACTCAGTGGGACAGGTGTCGGCTATGTGTAGCGGCGGTCCCATCATGGGGTGAGCATCCCCGACCACTTGGTCTGAAGTGGGAATGTGAGAAGAAGGCTACTTCTTCGGTTCCCACTCCAGCTGTTATTATATACATGTGGGGTCGATCATGTGGGGTGTGCCACATCACCCTTGCACACAGCCATGGCTCTCTGGGTGTCTCCGTGGGAGATCCTGAGGGGGTCCATTGTAGGCATGAGGTGAGCACAGCAGCAGTGATGGTGATATAGGGATGGTAAGATACAGGAGGGGAAATGGGCATGCAGGCCGGTGATACATTGAACAGCAGGGAGGGTGGTCCATGTAAGAGAGAAAGAGAGAAAGAAAGAAGAGAGAAGGAAGGAAGAAAGAGGAAGGGAAGAAGGTGTGGTGTGGAGCGGGGAAGCGGAGCAGGGGTCAGGCGGGGCATGTCAGGGCATGCCCTGACATCACCCCCTCCTTAAGCCGCTTCGCCTCGAAGTGGCTGGGTGGTCTTCTCTTTCTCTCCCTGGGGTGTGAGGGTGCATCTGATGGAAATCTTCCACTAGGTTGGGGGCATGGGTCAAGTGGTCGTGCACGAGCCACTGGTTCTCTGAGTTTGGCCAGCCTGTATACTTTACCAAGTACCAGAGTTTTCGGGGCCACCATCTGGAGTCCAGAATTTTTTTGACCTTGTACTCTTCTTCCCTGTCTACGAGGTCTGTGCCCAGGTGGGGGTCGGCAGGGCATTCCATGATCTCATCGGGGCGGTGTGGCCTGATGTTCATCACGGACACAACCAGGTGGATTCCCTTCTGTTGTGCAGTGAGTCGGAGTTTGAGGGCAGTGGGGGAGATGACTTTGGTGATCCTGAAGGGGCCGATCCACTTGTGGTCTAGCTTCTTGGTCAGACAGTCAGTCATGTAGTTCTGGGTGCTTAGCCAGACCTGGTCGCCTTCTTGGTATGTAGGGGCTGCCCCACGATTGCGGTTGTAGTAGCAGGCCATCTCATCCACTGCGTTGTAACCAGGCAAAAAGGCTGCCCAGGAGAGAGTGTAGGGACATGGGGGTAGTGTCTGAGTCGGGTCAGAAGGAGGGAAAGGATGGATGGTGGCAACAGCGCCAATACTGTGCCGTGGTCTGGGTGCTAGACAATCAATCAATAAAATCTCACTAAATCTGTACTCACTCCTGGTCCTTCTTGGACAGTCATGAGGAAGCTACTTTAACGTATGGAGGGATCTCTCAACACCACATTCTTTGTAGCACAGAAGAGGGGTCCAACAACCCAAGTACAAGATAAACTGGGCATATTTATATTAAAAAAAAGGGAAATCAGAACAAAAAACAAGAAAAATAGGCGATAGATGGTGACAATGGGAACAGGAAGAATGTTAGCATCTCGGCTAAAGAACAATGGTGACCACAAGGTGACAATGAAATTAATAAATGAACCCATGAAGTCAATATTGACCATCAATCTCGCTTCTCCACCACATATCCATCGTCTCAACTCCTGTCCCATTATTTCGTCCTCTTCTCCTGATTTGTCGCTGTCCATAGAGCTCAAAATCGTGTGAATTGGTAGAGATTTGGGGGAGATATGGGGAAAATGGTAGATAACCGTGGATTTTGGGGAAGTGGCAACATGAGTCTTGAGAAAAAAGCATGGAAAAAATGGAAAAAATGTGGAAATGTTCTGTGGGCATTGGGACTATGTCGGAAGCTTGAGGGCGCTCGTTGGAGCCTCGAAAACGTGGTTCTGGCCTTGTTTGTGTGGTACTTGCTGTGCCCTCCTACAGCGTGCTCCAGTGCCGCCTTCACCTCCTCTTGCATTTTCATCATTCTCAAGGAGAACACATCTGCAGCTTCCACCTCAGACGTGCATGTAGGCTTTGTCCCCATCCTGGGGTGTTGCCCAGTGTCGAGCTTGAAGGGGGTTCGGCAGGTAGCAGAGTGGATGCAGTTGTTGTAGGTTGTCATATCCATACAATCCCGACCTCCGCTCCGGGCTCCCGGAACTCCGAACTCCGACTTCCGGAGCCCTACTTCCCTTCCGTCACCTTCTCCTTGCCGACTCCCAAGAGGTTATCCCACCTCCGGCTCGGACACCACCTTCGGTCCGACTCCGGAACATTCCGGGTCCGACCCCAACCTCGACACCTTCCAGATGAGTATGCAAAACCTATGCTCCCGACTCCGGACCTCCGCTCCGGTATCCCGTTCACGTCTCGTCTCCGGAACCTCCGGTCTTAGTTCCGACCTCGGACTTTGACCCCACCTCCGCTTATACCCATTGTATTGGTTAGCTCATTCCATTTAATTACCTTTGCCAATATTCCGGAGTTTAACCTCCGAGTTCGGACTTTCCGGACTTACTCCGGACCTTGCAACTATTGCATTGTCCATTTCAATTCCGCTATTCTCCCTCATTCCTATTTGGGCTGCTGCTTCCTTTCTATTCAGTCAGCTAGCCATTCCCGACTCCCATCCTCCTTCCTTCCTTCTTGGGTCTTGGCCCTTCATTCCTCCTTTGGGAAACACCATTGAGTCAAACACTTGACCCTCGGTGTTGTTCCTCTTTCCATCTCCCTTTGTCTTCTTTTGCCCTACCCTTGTTCCTTTTGATTCCGGACCCCTCCTTATATACAATGTACCTAGTAACTTGTAACCTCAGTCCGAAATCGACTTGAATTCCCCCAAGAGACTTTCCCTCTGCTAGATCCGAAATTAGGGACCCCCAGGACAACCAGCAATGGCACAGCGCTCCACCTGAGTCGCTGAGGCCAAGGTCCTTCCATGCTAAGTCTCCGATTCCATTCCGGAGTCGTCCGAGTCCGCCGATTCTAACATAGGTGAACTCCGCTAGCAGGAGCCAGTCCGCCCAGTCATCTTGGCAGTGGTTGATGAACACTCGAAGGTAGGCTTCTATCTCCTGGTTTACCCGCTCAGTTTGTCCATCCATCTGGGGGTGGTAGGGTGTTGAGGGGGTGAGCTTGACTCCGAGGAGGTCTGCGAGTTCCTTTGAGAAGCAGGAGATGAAGGTGCTTCCTCCATCGCTGAGGATCTCTTCAGGTAGGCCATGGTGTCTCCAGACATGTTCGAGGAAGAGCCATGCGATTCCCACTGAGTCCACCGTCATCACTGTAGGGACCACATGGATGTGCTTGGACAGGCAGTCCACTATGAGGAGAATGGCATTGTATCCCTTTGACTCAGGAAGCTCCCCTACCATGTCGACAGAGATCACTTGCCAGTGGCATGCGGGGACCTTGTTTGGGATGAGCTTTCCAACCTTATGGGAGGGGAAGGACTTGATGTGGTTACAGCTGTTGCACCTGCGCACATACCATCCTACATACTCTGCCATCCGGGGCCACCAGTAGTCACGGGAGATGGGTTCCAGGGTCTTCCATCGCCCTGGGTGCCCTGTTGCCCACGTGTCATGGTGTAACTGCACCAGGTCATGGTGGAGTTGTGGGTCCTTGAGGACGTATATTCTCCCCCTGTATAGGACTAGCTCCCCTTGCTTCTCCCATTCATCTGACCTAACCGTCCCTTCTCCTAGTTCTCACATCACCTTCACCACGCTCTCATCCAGGTCTCTTGCTCCATGGATCCTCTCAAGGATAGTCATCTCTTCTCCTTCTACGGAGATCGCCTCCATTGCATGGGTTTCAAACCAAGTTGGTTGGAGGAGTGTCAGCCCCTCATTGTCATCCTTACCCCTCAGGTGGTCAGCGCGGTGTGAGAGTGTGTCTGGTTTCCCCATGAGCTTTCCTGGGTGGTGGATGAGGGTAAAGTGGAACTGAGAGAGGAAGAGTGACCACCATGCTTGGTGCCGGTTCAGGCGCTGCATGGTGTGGAAGTACCCTAGGTTACGGTGGTCAGTGTAGACATCGACCTTCTCCTTGTCAGGGCCCAGCCTCGGACTCGGAGGCTCCCTGACCTCAACCCCCATCTGGCCTGTCCTCACACTATATGGGGCATGAGATGTATAGTAAAAGGAAAGATAATATATACACTTGCCTATATGGGGCATGAGATGAGAAGAAGGGTAAAGGTCTCATCTCCCCGCATGGTTGCTATATAAAGGAATGGGTCACATGCCCACAACTATACAGCTCCTAGAGTTGTGTAGTGTGACCTGGAGGGAACATCCAGGTGGCAGTGCCCAGTAAGCGTGGGAACGTTCTGGGCGAGTTGCTTGCCCAGAACTGTGGCTGTGACCCGTGGGAACATTCTGGGCAAGCTGCTTGCTCAGAAAGTTCCCATGCTATCCCATGCACACGCGTGTACACAATACACAAAGGCAACAACAAGGCAACAGTCAAAGAATAAAAGGGGGTAAAGTAGGTGGGGAGTCCGGGGCACCCTAAGGCAGGGTGCTGAACCCTGACACTCCTCTGCTCCTTGCAGGAAATGCCGCCATTCCTCGAGGGCGCACACTATCGCAAGCATCTCCTTGTCATACACCTCATAGTTGCGTTCCACATCTGTGAAGCTTTTTGACATGAAGGCCACCAGGTGGAACTCTCCATCCATCTGGAGCTGAGAGAGGACTGTGCCAGTCGTGAAGTTGGAAGCGTTGCACTTGAGTTTGAAGTGGCCTGTGTCAGCAGGGAAGGCGAGGACAGGAGCGGAGGTGATGGCGTTCTTGAGGGCATGGAACGTGCGGTCCTCATCCGGTCCCCAGACCCATGCCTTTGTCTTGCAGGTTAATGCGTGGAGGGGGCAGGCTGTCTTGGAGAAATCTTTGATGAACTGGCGATAGAAGTTGACCTAGGAAGGACTGCACCTCTTTGACCTTGGTTGGGGTTGGCCAGTCAAGGACTCCGCAGATTTTCACGGGATCCATCATGACACTTCCCTCAGTGATGATAAGGCCGAGATATTCGATTTGGGTCCACTCGAACTTGCACTTCTCCAGCTTCAGGAAGAGTTTCCTTCTTCGCAGCGTTTCCAGAACCTTGCAGATGACCTTCCGGTGTTCTTTCAGGGTGGTGGTGAAGACCAGGATGTCATCCATGTAACAGATGGCGACCTCCTGGTCGATGAAGTCTCGGAGTATGTCATTCATCATGGTCTGGAACGTTGCTGGGGAGTTGCATAGGCCAAAGAACATGACGTAGGCTCAAACAACCCTCAGTTGGTCGAGAACGCCGCTTTCCATTCATCACCATTGTAGGGGTGGTGGTCACAGACACCCCAGAACAGGTGATATATCGGGTCTCACATGGAGGATAAAATGTTAGAAAACCCTACAGTGGAAAGTTGGCTAGGAATTAGGTGACAAGGTTATAGTATGGATGGTAGAGGGCATCGAGGCAATTCCGACGCACGTTACGCAAGGAGAATCGGTGAGGTATTCACAGAGATATGCAGATTCCAGTTGTGTATCGCGATGCATGTCACATGTTCATTGTGCACGCGTGGGAAATGGGGTGCACAGATGGTCCCTGGCATCCCTCAGGCTTCAGAAAAATAGGGATAAATATCCATTGTTCATGGTATAACTGGTCGGGAGGATGTGCCAATTCTGGGACCATGGCGACATGTGGTTGGAAAGTTAGGAAAAATGTGCCGGATATTCCCCACCTCAACGCTATCTCACTCAATTCTCCATCAAATTGGATGCGGTTTGTTGTGTTGGATAGCTGTAGTTTAGGCGAGTTGGTTGACATGAAGGGAGTGCAGTTGTGTCGAGTGGTTTGGGCTGGAGATGCAGGTTGGGTTTTCCGTGGCCACTTTCTATTGTTTAATATTTTGTTGCTTGTGATATTGTGTTTCCTATTCTATTTTCTCTTGCGACGTGACCAGATGAGTCATATGGAACATGCTGGAAGCTCGCAGACGCGTTTGAAGGGTCGTTTGTATATAATATTAGCTAGTTACATTTTGTAACAGAGATTTCCTCTCTGCTACGTTTAGATCTGGTCACGAAGTGAAGTGTGCTGGAGGCGTGGTCGAGTGCAGTAGTCTTGAGGGAGGCAAGGAAGCCTCACAGTGTCCTCAGGGAGATCCACACCGAGTTATAGGATGCCGAGTCCCAGTTGAGTTTTCAGTTCAGTCTTGATTCTGTCCAAGGAAGCCACTTGCTGGCCCCCCTTTTTCGTTTCTCATCCTGCTGGGTGGGAGTAGGTGTGGTGTGGAGTAGTTGAGGTTGAGTTTGTGGTGATCGTGGTGGTAGGTTGATGTGCCGCTGTGCTGCACATCCATTCCCTATCCCTTCTCCCCAATTTCCCCTCCTTGTGCTTCACTACCCCACTTACACCGTCCTTGATGCGGACATTATTGAACCCCCAGTGGAGGTCTAGCGCCGAGAAGTACTTGGCATTTCGGAGGTGTGCAAGGACATCCGAGATGAGGGGGAGGGGGTATGAGTTCTTCACTGTGATCTCATTGAGCTTGCGGTAGTCCTGGACCAGGCGTAATGATCCATCCATCTTTTTGACGAAGAAGACTGGTGCCCCCATTGGGGACTTGGATGGCCATATGCGTCCGTTCTGCAGGTTCTCCCAGAGGAACTTGTCTGGTTCCTTCTGCTCTGGCCTTGACAGGGGGAAGGTCCTCCCTCTCGGGAGTTTGGCCTCCGGTGCCAGGTCTATTGTGTGGTCCCAAGGCTTCTGCAGAGGTAGCTGGTCGAAAGCCTCCTTCAAGAACACATCTCGGAAGTCCTGGTACTGCTCTGGCACCAGTGCCTCAAACTGTGCGGGTTCTGCCTCCGGCTCACGGGCCTCCTGGGCCATCCACTGCAATGGCATTGTAGTTGCTCTTAGCTCATGTCCCCACCCCAGGGGGATGATAGCGGCGTAGATCTCGCCCCCGGGCTCTATCGCAGGGTCTGAATCAGCTTGCGCTTGTATCGATGTCAGGGACAGCTCCGAAAGCGGCGAGGTCCCGGCGTGAGGGACTCGATGGGACAGATGTCGGCTATGCATAGCGGCAGTCCCGTTGTGGGGTGAGCATCCCCGACCACTTAGTCTGAAGTGGGAAGTTGAATTATCATTAAAAGGGGAAGCTACAGTACTTACCTGAAGTGGGAAGTTGAGAAGAAGGCTGCTTCTTCTGTTCCCACCCCAGGTGCTATTATATACATGCGGCTGAGGTCATGTGGGAGGAGCCACATCATCCCCGCACACAGCCACACTCCCCTGGGTATCTCCGTGGGAGATCCCGGAGGTGTGCCACTCTGTGAGCGGGAATGCGCGCGGCAGGCACAGCGATCGGGGGAGCAGGGTTAAGTGTGTAGTAATACATAGAGAAGGGGAAGTCGACCATGGAACGGAAATAGAAAGAAAGAAGGAAAAGGGGAAAGGAGACACAGGGAGTGATAGCGGGGGAGTGGAGTAGGGCAGCGCGGCGCGGGGTCAGGTGTGTGCCCTGACAATCGACTGGCAGGATGTCAGGCAGTGGGACATGGTGACTTTCTGCTGTGTCCAATCCACTTCCAGGTTGTGGTGCAGCAGCCATGAGTGTCCTATAATGAGGGACTGCCTCCCAAGGTTCATGACGGTGAAGCGAGCCCACTCTGTGTGTCGCCTGAATGTCAAGAGGGCCTCTAGCTCCTCGGTTATGGCTCCGTTCTCATTTGGGGTTCCATCGATGTTGCATACAGGGATGGGCTGGGGAAGTGGGGTCGTCTTGAGCCCATGTTTTCTGACAAACTCGGGGCTTACGAAGTTCCCTGTGGCTCCAGAATCTAGGAGCGCTGACACAGAGATGGTAGTGAGGGAGGTTAGGGTGGTTAGCTTCACAGCGAGGTTGAGGGACCTGGGGATTGCTTGGACAGCACGTAGATGGCGGGCGGTGTGACCGCTACCACCAGTGCTGCTTCTGGGGCTTGTCTAGCCCTACTGATCGAGGACACGGTTTTCCTCTGTTTCTTGGCGATAACTTGGTGGAATTCAGGTGTTGGTGCTGACCTGCACACTTCATGGTATCTACACGAGTTGGTCCTATCACCTATGGGTGGCCAGGACGCGTCCCTCACTGGTCGCCTTCCTGAAAATCCCCTTGGGCCTCTGCCTCCTGCCCTTCTCCCTCATCCATCCGTGGCTCATCCACCAGCTGTCTTTTCAGCCCTTCCATGAGTGCCCTAAGGTCCTCTGGGTGCATCTGTCTGACTTGGTGGGTTTTTGGTTGCGGGCAGTCTCACGTGATGTGCCCTGGTGCGTTACAGTTGTAACACAGCCCATTCCACCTTTGGTCCGTTCTCAACTGGTCAAGGTCCATGGGTTGTGGTCCCGCTCCTGCTGTGGGGCAGGCCACAGGGGGTGCAGGGGTGGCTGGGAGTTGTGGTGGTGTGAGTGCAGGGCATGCATGAGGGGGTGTCACGGTGGGTGGAGGTTGTACGGGCAGGAATAGGGGTCTGACCAGGGGCAAGCGGGGCTGCATTGCCTGGAAGCGTTGCCACTGGTTGTCGAGGAGGGTGGCCTCACGCTTCCACTTGGCCCAGGTCGTCAGCATGGGGCAGAGGTGGTAGATGCTCTCCTGGAGTCGGGAGTTGATCACCTGTTCGAAGCAGTCTACCAGCCCTACATCTCCTAGCCGTGAGGCAGGGCCAAGGATCTCAAACTCTTGGATGACCTTGTCCACAGAGTCGGTACCTTGCCGCAGGGTGGCCAGCTTCTGCCTGGCCGTGGCTTCGTGGTTCAGGTCTTGGAACATGGCATCGAGTTCTGTGTTGAACTCATCCATGGTGAGCCTGGGGGAGCCCATTGTCAGCAGTGTGATGGTGCGCTGCGTCGCCCACGCCCCAGCAGTCCCTCCTTTCATGTAGGACAGGACGAAGAGGATTTGGCAGAGGGCAGCAGGGAACTCCGCCGCCCAGACGTGGAAGTATATGCCACATTCAGCCTTGAAGTGGTCAAGGTCTTCGGTTGCTCCAGAGAAGGGGGTGGGGGGGGTGACTTTAGGCGGTTTGGGTCTGGGGGTGGGTGCAGGCACTGGTGGGGGTGGCAGCGCTGGCGTGGGTGCAGCTGGGGGTTGGTTCTGAGCTTGGCTCTCTACGATGGCCTGGAGCTCTTGGAATCGGGACAGCAGCTTGTCATACTGCTCTTTGGTCACCATGGTAGGAGAGATAGGGGAGGCAGGGGAAATGAGGCTAAAGCCTTCCTCTGCTGTCAGGGATGGCTCCGAAAGTGGCGAAGTCCCAGTGTGAGGGACTTGGTGGGACAGGTGTCAGCTATGCGTAGTGGTGGTCCCATCATGGGGTGAGCATCCCCAACCACTTGGTCTGAAGTGGGAATGTGAGAAGAAGGCTACTTCTTCAGTTCCCACTCCAGCTGTTATTATATACATGCAGGGTTGATCATGTGGGGTGTGCCACATCACCCTCACACACAGCCATGGCTCTCCAGGTGTCTCTGCAGGAGATCCCGAGGGGGTCCATTGTAGGTGTGAGGTGAGTGTGGCAGTGGTGATGGTGATATATGGATGGTAAGATACAGGAGGGGAAATGGGCATGCGGGCCAGTGATACATTGAACAGCGGGGAGGGTGGTCCATGTAAGAGGGAGAAAGAGAGAAAGAAAGAAGAGAGAAGGAAGGAAGAAAGAGGAAGGGAAGAAGGCATGGTGCGGAGTGGGGAAGCAGAGCAGGGGTCGGGCAGGGCATGTCAGGGCGTGCCCTGACATCTTGTCACTTTTAACTCAGAGCGACTCCAACCAACTTGACTCAACATCACTATTTCTTAACTTCTTAACTTTTTACTGAGGGTTGATCACTTTTATGATGTGATCTGAACTGCACACTTATACTAATAAAACTTAATTTTTATTAGGACACCTTATGACCTATGAGCCAGAGCATGTAGGGGAGAGGAGTAAAGAAGGAAGAGGGTGTCAGGGCACATACCCTGACTTAGCCCGGACCTGCTCCACTTCCTGCATGCACCTCCGCTGTAGAAGAAATAATATTCACAGAATAAAACAATGATCTATCAGAATAGTCAACAACCAGGTGACGAGTTCAGATGTTTAACAGATCTCATGATCTTTATGAGACTTGCCAGACATTAGAAGATCATTATAAATTATCCACACCCATGTAGCATGAGATTTAATCTACTACAAGCATGCCTAGAACCTGGCATAGGTGTAATATTCAAAGAATATATCCCTACAACAAGAAAATAGCACATAGATGGCAGAATAAGAAGGAACATTGGGAAAGAAATGTGAATATCTCAGGAACCAGTAAACTTTTGACTGTAATCTATTTACCATCTGAAAGGACTGTTTTTAAACTTTATCCACGGTTTTGTTTCATTCTAAAAGCTTCAACACTGACGGAGATATCGCTCAAACGGCAAAACACCTTATAATTCATATATATATTTGTTTGCTAATTCTTACAAAAAGTAATGTGACTCAAGGGAAATATATTGACGCCCGGAAGTTTGGCGGACCGAATACCATATGGCAGAGTATTCCCCGGCGCGGACGGACAGTTTTTGATCGCATCAGAAGAGGAGAAAATGCTACAAAACCGGATCCCATATATTTTCCCATGATTCATCAAAACCTTTTGATTTTAAGCTCAAAAAAAATCGGAACAAAGGAATGATTGATGATCTGGATCTCGAATTATAAGCATAAAGTGATTCAGAAGTCCGCGGATCAGTTAATTAATTGGGAAAGCTCTAGAACATTAATAATGATGCAGCTTCACAAAAAGGGGTGAATTAGAGAACAGTCCAGAAAGTTCCTTTATAGCTGAGTCATTTCTAAAGATAACCGTTCGTAATTAAGGCGGTGTGGAGCATAGCTTTAGCACTACAAGACCCCGCTAAGATCGGCCCAAAAGACAAAGAACTGAATTACTTATTGCTGAGTCATGTCCTAAGTCCATTATTAAGCTTACACAGCCCAAGTAGAACTATCTATAATACAAATGTAGCACATGTAACTAGTGCGAGGCGTGGGAGTAGAGAGGCCTCTGAAAGCATAAAAGGCCGCCGCTTCTGCCCCCTCTCAAACCTCAGGTAGAAATATAAGTTTAATTCTCCTCACCAGTGGTTGATTCATTTGCTCCAAAAGATAAAAGCAAATATTAGTTGTTAGCTAATATAAAACTAACACATCACTCTAAGCGTGAGTTAGGGTCAGTTAGACACAGCTGAACAAAAGTGTCATAGTGAGAATTTGGTGGAGGGACTTCTTAATTGAATAATCTCTCAGCAATACTTGGTTATCACTGTCATATCCATGCATACCCAATCCTGACCTGACTTCCGGACCTCCTCCTTCCCTCTCCTCCCCTATCTCTGTCCGCTCCGATACTCACCTCAGACCAAACACTGCCCCTCCTGCCACCCTCCTACTACTCCTCCTCCTACTCCTCTGCTCCCCCCTCACAACACCTCCACCCTTCCATCATCCTCCTACACTTCTCCCATCTGCTCCGATACTCACCTTCGGACCTGACAACTCTCCTTTCCGCCACTCCTTCCCTCTTCCCTTTCTCCTCTCTTTCCTCTGGTACTCTTCCGCCGACCTCTGTCAGGGCACACCTGCCTGACCCGGCTCCACCCGGCCCAACCTGACCCGGTACCCCGCTGTCCACCCTTCCTCACCTCCTCCCCCTTGCCCTTCTACTCCCTTCATTCTCCCTTCCTCACTTTCTTTCTATCTTACTTCTTCTTTATTCTCTCTTTATGCTACACAGACGACCTTCTTTGTATCAATGTACCATTGACCCATCTGCTGCGCACCCACCATGTACCCGGCCTGGGCACCTCAGGTGACTTCCCACTGTGCCCAGCATGCATGCATGCACCGGATGGCCTCGGGATCTCCCACGGAGACACCTGGGTGGTTACGGCTGTGTGCGAGGGTGATGTGGCACTTGTCATGTGATCTAAGCCGCATGTATATAAACGAACCTGAAGTGGGAACCAAAGAAGTAGCCTTCTTCTCAACTTTCCACTTCAGTCTAAGTGGCCAGGGACCACTGTCCTGCATTGGGCCTGTCAGTACACACACCCGATCCGCCCCCCGCCAGGCTCTCAGCCCCAGACGCTACACCTGGGCTCCCTCGACCCTGGACAAGTCCCTGACAACCTCCTGCCAAGTTACGACCTTCCACCACTGTCCCGTACTTTGTACTCGGGCACTGCTCGTACCTTGCTCTGAGCCTCCGTCATAGTCCCTACCTTGGACTTTGACTCCACCTCAGTCTTAGTCCATTGCATTGGTGACCTCATACTACATAAACACCATTGCCAATATTCCTCGGACTTTCAACCCTGCCTCTGTAAGCTCTGCAACCTCTGAGCTTCGCAGATCATCTTCGGCACTTTCGCTGCTTGTAATGTATCTGTTATGGAAATGGAGAATCTTATGGTCCGTGACAGGCAACCAGACCTTGAGGCCCTTCGCTAGGGAAATGGGCCTAGACTCCTATAGACCAGGCACACAGGTAAGATATTTCTTACTTCTTCTCACTTCATTCTCTGCCAAACCCCATGCCAAGCTTTCCCACTGGGTTTTGGTGCTGGCTGGGGGATTTGTTGATTTCCAAAGGACTTCCTTTGGCCATTATAACAGTTGTATTAGATAGATACAAGTCATATGATATGTATGGCAATTGCCGAGATGTTTTCTCATTATCGAATACATAACCCAAAAACCTTGTACCGCAATTGTAACGTCTTCACCATTGTGCCACCACTGTAAACTCAACCTGTAACCTTGGAACCATGTCCACCTCCCTATTCCTCCTTTCCATGACAAAACCGCAACGAGGAGGGCATTCCCATGCCCAACCTCCTGCTGCCCACTCCCACCAGTCCACCGGGTGGTTGAGTGGTTACTCCCATCCAACCAGAAGTTCCCTATCAGGAACTGTAGCCTATCCCACCTCCTCAGGAGAAGGATATGGTCCAGGCAGCTCCAGGATGCCTGGCCACGCACCCGCAGGTCCCACTTCCCACGGTCACCCTCTACCGTGCACTGGTCCACCAGCCCGCTTTCCCAAACAACTCCCGCTACCGGTACGCTCCAATGAGCGCCAAGTCACCGATAGCCACCAACTGGGTGACTCCCTTTGGGAGTCCCAGTATCCCTCACTACCGGTACGCTCCATCGAGCGCCAAGTTACCGCTAGCCAAACACTCCCAGCATACCCGCTACCGGCACGCTCCCAGGAGCGCCAAGTCCCCGTTAGCAGACAGCCAGGTGGCTCCCTCAAGGAGCCCACACCATACTCGCTACCAGTACGCTCCCAGGAGCGCCAAGTTACCGTTGGCCAACACACAGGTGGTACTTCCGTACACTCATCCTATTCCGCTCTCCCTCCGATGGCTACGCAGCCACCTCCATTAGTGAGCCGAACGGCTCAGGTTGGGTTCCCCAGAACCCATTCCTGTAACAGTATCTCTTGCATTTTCCCCTCATTCCTATTTGGACTGCTGCTTCTTCCCATTCTAGCCAGTTAGTCATCATCCCCACTTCTCCTCATCCTCCTGCCCCTCTGGGCCTCGCCCTTCTTACCTCCTTTTGGACATATCACAGGTTCTGCCTTATGACCTTCGGTACCACTCCGCTTCTGTCTTCCCTTTGTTCCTGTTCGGACGTCTTCATTCCGATTCGGATCCCCTTTGTTTCCTTGTGCTTTTGCCCCCTCCATTATATATATCAGCGCTTGTACATACTCGTTTTGGCCTCAGTCCGAAATCGACCTGAAATGCCCCCTAGAGACTTCCTGCTTGCCTACTGTGAAATTAAGGACCAAATGGACAAACAGCAATGGCACAGCACTCCGCTTGAGTCGCTGAGGTCAAGGTCCTTCCACACTAAGTCTCCGATTCCACTCCGGAGTCGTCTGAATCTGCGCCTCATCTCTAACAATCACACCACAGGAGAAAAGTGAGCGATCCTGAACCTGCTAGATAACTAGCACGCACTCTAAGCGATAGAAAGAGCAGTTTGGTCACTCCTGTATTTATTGCGGAATTATTTTATTAGTAGTTTTCCTTCAGTAAATTATCAGGAAAATCACGTCCTACTGAAAAGTAGTATATCTAGGTGTAATATTGACTAGAAATCATAGTAAAGTCAATATAGAATTTTATCCATAGACGACTATACGTCAGGTGAGATCGTTGGGGGGTGTCTATTGTTGTTTAGACAGTGAACAATTATATATTTGGCAACCAAAACATGGTCAGTACACAAATCAGCACAAACTCTAATATTGTTATTGGACGTAGGAAACTGGTTACATAAGGTGATCCAGCTCTGCTCCTTCACTGCGCTGCATGATCCACGTGCCACATGCTCTGGCCCCTGGAGCTTATCCCACTTGTGACTTCCGGGTATCCCTGGAAGTTTTCCTGATATTGTGGCCATGGTGGGAAAGTGAGAAGTTAACCTTCTTCTCACTTACCCACAGTAGGCAAGTGTATCTTACTTGCCTTCTTCACATACACTTTCTTACCCACAGTAGAGTTGTGCCCTGGACAGGGCTGTTCACAGGTTAGGCTGTGGGCCATGGAGAGGGGTCATGGGGACCCAGGATCCATCCCCTGACAGAGGGGTCAGACCAGAAAATGCGGTCTTTTATACCTTTCCTAAGGGCTCTGTTTTCACATGTCACTTTACTGTTTACATTGCTGAGTAATTTTGGTGTGGGAATTAGCTGATTGCACTGCCTAACACCACTCACTTTACTCTAAGTCACATGTCATAGGGTTATTTGTTAGCTTAAGGGTGTAGCTTTCTGTCAGTATAAATAACAGTAAACAAACTACAAGGATTATATGAATTTCTCAAGATTTAATTTTGAGGTTCTCCAGATTGCTTTGGCATTAACTCATCCATTTTCTTCCAATCAATTCTGGATAAATTATGCCTTGTTCCTGGACTCGAACTATTCATTTCTAACTGATCAGTTTCTACCACAAACTCAGGATGTTTGAGCCAGTCTTCTCTGCAAGCATGTTTTAATCTTGTTAAATCCATTTCTCCCTCAATTCTTCAGATTTTGACATGAAATCTTCTCATCTACAGACCTATACTTCAACTCTTTAAGACCAACAAAGATTAATATCTTTCCCTATTTTCTTCATATAAATATTCCCAATTCTTTTATCTTTTCCTTGTACCTGACCATTTTTCATTATGTGAATTCCTTGATTTTCTTCCGATTTCTCTTTGTCATTCATTTCGTATGTTTGTAAAGCTATTTTTCCACGTTACCGCGAATTTCTAATATTTTATTTGATACAGGAAACCTTGTTTATGTTTTTATGTGGCTTTATTTGTTGTTTTTCTTCATTTTCTGGACCATCTTTTGATCTCTAGACTTGAAAGTTCACATAGATAATCAATTCATCGACTCTGTTCTTCGCTATTTTTCCGATATTTTATTTCAATTCATTTTGCTGAGTTATGATTTTATTACTATTTTTATTTCTGGTCCATGAGGTTGTATGATTTTTATCTAAATTTTCTGTGATGGTTTCTGGTTGTTTTAGTGTTGTAACTTTTATATTCCTACAACACCTACAGCGGACCCTTCGGGATCTCCCATGGAAACACCCAGAGAGCCATGGCTGTGTGCAAGGATGACATGGCACACCCCACATGACCGACACCGCATGTATATAATAACAGCTGGAGTGGGAACCAAAGAAGTAGCCTTCTTCTCACATTCCCACTTCAGGCAAGTAGTGTAGCCCTCCCTTTTAATGATAACTCACATTCCCACATCAGACTAAGTGGTTGGGGACACTGTAAGAGGGCTTGCGGCTCTCTATGCCGACTAAGCTCATGGGGGCCAAACTCTCAAAACTCTACTTTCTCCACTAAATTCACTACACTCTCGATCCTTAACTCCATGGTGGGTTCTCCAGGATTTCTGCAAGGTCCGGGCTCAGCGTCCACTACCCACTCTTTGTGAGCTAGATCACTGCCCTTATTCCTACTGTTGGATTTCCACTCACTCTCTCCAACTCTAGCACCTTAGAGAAATTGGGGGAGGGGAGAACTTCTATTCCAGAATCCAGTATGTACAGGATTATATCTAATAATTATTTTTAGAAACAATAAATGGGAAATATTGTTGCCATATGGCACCTGCATACCTTATTAGGCGAAATAATAAAAAAAGGGTAACAGTAACAATAAAAGAATATCAATCAATAACTGAAATGATGGCAAAATATGAAAATATAAGAAGATAAGCAATTTCTCAACGGATTTACGGAATTAAAAGCTGAAATTAGAAATGGAGCCTGAGATAAATTTCACGCAGCCGATAAGCATTTTTACCAATTTATTAGATGCTGTGGGAATGAGTGAGGCTGGAATTCTGGGTTGCCGCTTGAGATTCCCACGCCCACACATGCTTGATGCCTAACTTGACCAACATAGAACTCCGTCAAATCTCCACCGATTGGGGCGTTCTTGGTATCGTTGGGGTCGTAGAAATTAGCCCTATTTTTAGGTACCAAATTCGTATCGAGTTGTTGCATGAATGAAAGGGGTTCTATAATTGTGGAAGCAGGTATCCAAGCCGGCTCTGCATGTGGGCAATTATCCCACCTACAATGCTCACCCCACAATGGGACTGCTGCTGCATTGGCCTTTCTGTGCCACCCATCTTTCACTTTCCTTTCATCGTGCTCCCAGCGAATAGTTGGGCATCTTTCTTCTCCACCATTTGCAATAACGTTGGGTGGTTTCTAAAACACACGGCTCCCATGTGGGCATCTAACAGCTCCCTTTTCGTTCCTGCGGTTCTCCAAAAGACCAAGAGGCACGAAGGAGTTGGTCTGGCCAACATTCTCAGGTGCAGTTTCCCTGTCCCCACGATACTCCAAAGCATCAAGAGGCATGAAGGCATTTGTCTGGCCAACAATACGAGGAGCTGGCATCTGTTTCTACTACACCCCTGTACACTCACCCTCAGAGACAGCTAGCACTAGAATTCCAACACTAACCATGCTTTAATTTCTCGATTTGTACATAATTTCAGATTGTCATGATCTGTGCCCTTGGTGCCCTATTCAGGCAGCCTACATGTTAAATATCCAGAACTCACACACACACACACACACACACTGTGGTCCAAACAGCTTTATGCGACATGATGCTGAGGACTGTCTCGAGTATGATTCATGTATAAGTTTTATGGACATAGGTGTGATAGAACTACGAGTCTTATGCGTGATACCTGTGTACATCCAAGGTGTTGAAACACTTAGGGAGACATTGTAAAGCAGTATAAGTGGGCTAATAACAAGGGCAAACATGTAGCAGCGCGGTGAAATGGTGAAACACAGCAAGACATTGAAACCGCTGCTTGTTGTCCAACATGAGGCAATGAGTCTGTCGAATGCAGCGGCATGAAGCAGCTAGCCTGATGCTGCTGGGCAGTTAGCAGCCTCCCATTGGTTAGTAGCATTTCTGTCACATCCATGATGGCGTTTAACACAAGTAGTGAGGTCATAGGAGTGGAGTTTGATCGCCAATTCACAAGCATATTTTGCAACATCTCGGTCAAAGGCCAAGTGCATCAACTTTTCGAGCACATATATAGCACCTGCGTTTTGATCATCTACAAGTGTGCATCCATCATGGTTGCACAAGGCAATCCAAATGTCGATTTCAGGGTTCCCAAACCGTTTCGAAAATCCTGTACTACGATAGAGAGTGATATGGAAGGGTGGTGCAAGGACAACAATAGGACCCCACTAACGAGAATGTCAATTAGTTGTGCAACTTACTGACATAGAAATATGAATTAAGCCAATGTGTTGTGGCCGTAATCTCCTGGCAAGAGTCATATGAATGCTTGTGGGGGTTTTCCGAAGAAAAATGCGAGCACAGGACATGTTCGAATGTAGGTGAGATGGGCATGTGAGAATCCTCCCTTGTGATGTAGTCTGCTGTCTCTACAAGTATGAGGAGAGACTCTAAAACATCAAGGGAAAAGCGTTGAAGCAATCCTTGATGCAAACATTTCCTTCAAAGGTAGGAAAATGATCAAGAGGGATCGCAAGTTGGGAAGGGGACTCACTTCGACAATCTTGTCAAACTGTGACAATGGGTCATCTTGGGCCAATATGGACGTGATTTCAGAATTAAAAGTAGCCTCTGCCTCAGTAGGGACTTGAAACAGAGAACGCTTTCAACCAAATTCAGATCAAGGAGGAGGATGGAGAGTGATGTCTCACCCATTCATGTTGACCAAGCATAGGGATACCCATTATCCCAATTCGCATACAAAGCGAATTGATCTCCAAGAAACTGCACCGCTTCAATTTGTTCTTTGCATTAAGGGA
This sequence comes from Cantharellus anzutake, assembly GCF_015039405.1. Classification (NCBI taxonomy): domain Eukaryota; kingdom Fungi; phylum Basidiomycota; class Agaricomycetes; order Cantharellales; family Hydnaceae; genus Cantharellus; species Cantharellus anzutake. The sequence goes on along the minus strand of NW_024067021.1, from coordinate 287,909 downwards.
ATAAAGAAGTGTCTTGGTGACAAACCAATTTTCATCGTGGAGGGTATTGATTGGCATCGGGCCATTAACAGCATAGTCTTGCATTTGTTCCATATTGTATGCAAACTAGAAATGGTTAAAGAAGGATCAAAGGTAACAAAGAACTCACTGGCTGTTGGGCATGACTTGTGCTGGGCTGGTCCTCGTGTGCATCTTGCTCACTCGCACCCTCATCCTCATGTTGATTGCAGGGACCAAGGAGATGGTCCATTGTCTATGGAATTTTGTGAAAATGCTCTCAAAATGGCAATGGACTCACATTGAGTTTGTCACAGAGGCATGTGAGCACTTCGTGTAGGTTGTCTACATGATCCAAGTGTTCAATGGCCAAAATCTCCTCAATCTGGTTCATTCGTCCCATAATGTTAAGTGCAACCTGGTTATAGAGGTCATAGGCCATGCTTGGCATCATGGAGGTGAATGGGAGGGATAACGGTGACAAGATGATGCGTGACATCATCTTGTCACCCAATGTCTACAGACACGCCTCTGTCCAGCTCCCAAGCATCTATCTCTGCAGAAATAGCAGAAGGGAAAGCAAGAGCCAAGGAGAGAGTGAAAGAGGCATGGCATCGCCTGTTTAGCAGAGGGAGGATGGCTGTACCTGGGGGGAAGATTGGAGGTAATCATGTGGCTACACGCATACCCTAGCTAACTGTGTTTCAAGGTGAAAAAAAGAGCAAGGAAACCATAGAGGACAACAAGGGGGAGCCTGATAAGTGCTAAGCATTCATCAATCACAATCGGGCACTGACTATAGTACACAGGGGTCGAAGAAAAGGAAGGCTTTGGTGGGGACTGGTGCCAGGAAAAGGAAGAAAACTAGCAACACCAAGAAGAGGGGTAAGGTGACAACCCAACCCTTGACCACCTGCTGACCCAATCACCAACTGAAGCCCAATTGCAAGAAGAACATGGCAAGGAATGCGGTGAGGAATGTGGTGAGGAATGTGGTGGGGAACACAGCAAGGCACAACATGAGGAAGAAGATTGGAATATAGACATGGAAGATTTGGCACTGTGGCAGGATTATGACTTGTCACAGTATGACTGATTTTTAGAACGTCTATACATGTCTGACGCTCCTGTTGGTTTCACCATACAAGGAGTTATCTCAACCATGCCTTACGATGACTGGGATTGATTGCAAATGGACACGAGGAAAATTCATCATATAACTAATTATGTTGGTGTTATGTCAAATAGCGTTAACTCAGAGGTATCTCTATGGAGGAATGTTGTCTTATTTTTACCAACCATACAAAGCAACATGCATCAATGATTTCCCAATCAAGAATTAGCAATATGGGAGCAAAATGGCTCAAATACATTTGTGAAATTAATGTTTAAGCTTTATATTGATGTGTCGGGATCAAATATAGAATGCATCCGGATTTGACACATTGGGATCATATATGGCCTTCCTACAATTCAAAAACTCTGTCAAAGAATGCTTGAAAAGAATGGCATCAGAGAGCACATTCGACCATTGGCAACACGTCCATGCAATGACAAGAAGATTGGCAGATGTGAAACAAACTGCCCAACAGCTACGAATGAAGATGGGAAAGGAATTAGGGGAAAGGTTCACCCAGCTAGAAAAGCTGAAGGCTAGTTACAAACTCCCATTGGGAGTTTCCTACTGCCAAAGTGAAGCCCAGTTCGAGCAAGAATATCAAAGATTGTTTGGGAATGAGAGGTAAGAAAAACCCCAACCTGGGTGTCTGCACTGATGACCCAAAACAGTGAGATATTGTTAGAACGGGCGGAAACGGACGACTCTGGAGTGGAATCGGAGACTTAGCGTGGAGGGACCTTGGCCTCAGCGACTCAAGCGGAGCGCTGTGCCATTGCTGTTTGTCCATTTGGTCCTTAATTTCACAGTAGGTGAGCAGGAAGTCTCTTGGGGGCATTTCAGGTCGATTTCGGACTGAAAACCAAGACGAGTATGTACAAGCGCCGATATATATATAATGGAAGGGGCAAAAGCACAAAGAGAACAAAGGGTGACCGAATCGGAACGAAGACGTCCGAACGGGAACAAAGGGTAGAGGGAGCGGAGCGGTACCGAAGGTCATAGGGCAAGACCTGTGATACGTCTGAAAGGAGGTAGGGAGGGCGAGGCCCAGAGGGGCAGGAGGATGAGGGGAAGTGGGGATGATGACCAACTGGCTAGAATAGAAAGAAGCAGTAGTCCAAATAGGGATGAAGGGAAAACGCGAGAAATACATTACAGGCGGCGAGAGTGCCGAAGGCGGTCCGCGAAGCTTGGGGGTTGCGGAGCTTACGGAGGTTACGGAGGCGGGGTTGGAAGTCCGAGGAATATTGGCAATGGTGTTGACGTAGTATGAGGTCACCAATGCAATGGACTAAGGCCGAGGTGGAGTCAAAGTCCGAGGTAGGGACTATGACGGAGGCTCGGTGTAAGGTACGAGCGGTGTCCGAGTGCGAAGTACGGGACAGCGGTGGAAGGTCGTAACTTGGCGGAAGGGTGGCGGAGGAGTAACGGAGGGAGGAGAGAGGGGACAGGTAAGGGGAGAAGGGGTGGCGGAAAGGAGAGTAGTCAGGTCCGAAGGTGAGTATCGGAGCGGACGGGGGAAGCGTAGGGGGATAATGGGAGGGTGGAGGTGTTGTGAAGGGGGAGCGGAGTAGTAGGAGGGTGGCGAGTGGTAAGGAGGTGTGTTGCCAGGACCAAAGGTGAGTATCGGAATGGCAGCAGTAGGTTATGACTCCGGAGGTGAAGAGGGTGGAGGTCCGGAAGTCGGGTCGGGGTCGGGTATGCACGGATATGACAGATATCTATGGACCTAGAATGGACACAGGAGGAAGGTCCAGTGGGCTGGCAAGCCAGTGTTTTCCAATGGATATGGGAATTCTTTGGCCTGATGCCGCCATGCATCAGGACCATTCAAATTGCCCAATCATCAGGGGTAATAGTGTATCAAATATGCACTCGTACTTGTGAGTTCTTTAGCCACCAACCTATATTGGATGTTAATATCCTCAAGGCCCTCAGAAGGTAAAGGAAATCCTCCTTGCAGAGGATATCATGAAACTCAGAGTTGGCATCCAGTGCAAGTTGATAATTTTACTATAAAAAAAATAACTAACAGCGGTCGCTATAGCTGATGTAAATATGGTATGTGAGGTTTGGGGTCTGGGAGTCTCGAATGCGATGGACATTGGAAGCATCGCCCTTGAAGAACACCTGAAAAGGTGGCAACAGACCAAGGCTCTCAACCAACAACCTGGGATGCAGAAGCTGGCTGTGGTATATCTAGATCAGTGGATAGAAAAGCACAGTAACAACTTTCACAGTGGCTGGAGTGCACCAGTTCTATCCGAAAAGCAACTGGAATGTAAGTCAATCATTATCCACTGATTCAACGACTAATCACTGATATCAGATGCGGTGATTGATGCCTATGCATCATACCAAATCCTTGAGAGGATCAGGGTGGAAGAAGATGGTGAACCTATCCTATAAATACCATTGCAACACATGCAGTGGAATGGTGCTCTCGCAACCCCATTTTCCTCTTTACTTGACAAATTCTCATTTATACAATAAGATATGGCTGTAGTTTGGAAGTAGCCAAAATTTGGTTGGTCACTTCACTTTCTTTTATTTGTTTTTATTACATTCAAGTAATCGACACTTAAAAACTCAATATTTACTTGGCTGATGCCCTCAGTTCTCTTCGTGTTTACACTCGTGAGACCGAGTATCATTTAGGCAGGGAACAGCGTCAGCAAAGGGCTAGATTATGGAGGCCCAAACAGATAGAGGGACCGGTTTGTGATTAGGGTGTGAGAATGCCATCAACATTAACTGGGGTCACAATCTTGCTTTGGTTGGACATCATGGTAATGTCAATCGCTCAAGGGAATTGGGTTTGCACTTTTGGTGTATGGATGGTGTGCGTTGCCAATCCTCATATGCCATGGTTGCTTACCGTTGAATTCCCAACAGACACACTGTGGCAGAACGGACTGCTCCAGGTTGCATGTGTCTGGCCCCAATTAGTCCCTGAAATAAGATATTAAAACCCACTTGCAAAAATACCCATAGAGCAACTCACACAAGTCAGCTACTAGGACGGGAAAACCCTGCTTAGGTTGGTGGCAGTGCACATCAAATTTGGGCCACAAGCCCTTGCAGCCATGAAAGTGCAGAAGAAAAAACCCGCTTGGATGTCAAAACAGTCCTCCCTGATACTTGAGATTTGTACACTATTCATTAGAGGTGAGGAATAATCAGATTAGAACGAATCGTGTTGAGCAGCAGGCAAGAAGTAATCGAGGAATCGAGTGTTGATCAAGCCACAGACTACTCAACCTAATCAAAAAATGAGAAGTTCTGAGTTTGAGAGAAAGATGACAGTTGAGAAACAAACTGAGTAGCAGATGCAAACTTCAACTGTTGTGTGCAACACTGTGAGGTACTGGGTGGGGCCTTGGCTTCCAAGATGGGCCAGACAGGCCAGGTTCATCGGTAGCATCGGCTCAGGCTTTCTTCTGTCGTGGGGCTGCCATATTAATGACCATGGGGGTTCGTAGATGGCATCGGCCCTTGGTGCATCGCTTTCAAATTCTAATCGCGTTTTTTTGGCTCCTAACATGGGAGAAATCAGCAGGGTGGCAGAGGGGGAGAGGCAAACTGGAAGGGAAATTGATGGGTGCATGTGTGGGCTTTTCCACCATGAATCGGACCTTGGGCCATAACATAGGCTGGGAAACCCGATGTAGGGTCTTCTGATGGTATTCCAGAGCGTCTTCAGAGCTGTTGTTAGCATTGGTGGTGGCATTTGCATTGTGTCCTCCCCCATGAGCCTGACTCTGGCGATGAAGTCGTTTGTTGATAGTGAGTGTGTGCCCAGATAAGTAAGACTTACTATGCAATTGTCCCTGATTGCCCCATGCATTGACATCCTTAATCAAGACCTAATGACAGAGCTGGCTAGAAAGATCAGATGGAAGCCGAGTTCGATTAGACAGCTGTGAAACTCCCATTTACATCTGTAACCAGCTGGTGCCCCTCAGCTGGTTATGGATGCAAACAGGCAGGTGTGGGATTGACTTGGGGCTGTCACCATGTCTTGTGCCTGTCCATTTGCTCAGCTAAATACATGTGTAATAGAGGACTAGCACTAGTTAAAATGTACTCAGAAGTATCTCTATTGAGGAATTTTTAGAAACATCGGATATGCATAAAGTATATGAATAAATGTTAGAAGCAGTCTAATCAGGTTCAACTGAGGTTGTAGTGGGAGACGGCCCAGGAGGCCCAGAATGGATTGGCAGCAAGTGTGGCAAGACACACATGATCCGCCACTGGAACCCAAACAATAAAAACAAGCGAGACAGCTGCAAATGAGAAAGTTCAGAGAAATAACCAGACATGCGTGATCCGCTACAAGTGCAAGGGAATTCCAAGCAATAAGAAGAAACCATGCAACAGAACAAATGGAAACAACCAAAGACAAACGTGAGCGGATACTGATAATACACACATCTTAAATTCCACCCTGGCATTAACCAAAGTTTGAGAGTGTGGATGTTCTTGACACGTGGAATTGCTATCACTTTGTTGCCTACAACAATAATCGTAAATATTACCCAAAACAGAGGAAATACTCACTGTTGGCTGCATTGCACACATGAGAACACCATGGCACAAGACACCAACTGCAAGTGAGCATCAACCTGACAGACCCTAAACTGACCCACAAGATGGTTGAATGGAATAGTTGAAGCTGTGGCCCCACATTGGCAGAAGATGAAAAATGGAGAACATGCTTGAGGAAGAGTGAATAACTGAAGGAACACCCAAGGTAATGCCTCACAGCAAGGTGGCAAGGACATCTGCACCACACAAATAGAGAGAGTTGACTCAAGAAGACTGTACATGTACCGCATATCATCCTCTATTGGCAGGCAGAATGGATTTGCATCTGCACTGCTGGATGGCCAGGAGCTGGTATTGGATGGCCCATAAGTGAGAAGGCTGGGTTGACCACGATGGAGGACAGAAATATCAGCAATGTTCAGGGAGGGCACGGAATGCCATGGCATCTTCGCATTTGATTGTCTATAGGTAATGAGGTTGAGAAATTTTATGATACATGCAATGCACTTACATGACAGCCAATGAGGAATAGGACATCTCCATCCTTCAATCTGGGGAAGAGTCACAGGTTTTTCTTGCAAATGTCACCGACCACTTGCCCATTAAAGTCACAAAGACTAAGGGCAAGCCAGGCTTGGGAGACTAAATCAGCCAGTGAATACAGATGAACGTGAACACATATACGATCTTGGGTCCCATGAGTGAATTGGCTGTGTTTCAGGTCGGAAACAATGCCAATGAGCGTATACTGTGGGCTGTTTTGTTCTACAACAGCAGAAAGAGTAGGGCATGTCTAGGGTGCATTGTGAGGACGTTGAGGAGGTGATATATGAGTGGTATTTACTGCAGGACACGCTCGTTTTGGTGGGTGGTTGGATTCCAGGTCAGTTGAGGCTATAGAACAGGTAAAAACGCATAAAGGAAGTTATATTAATGCCTTAGAAGATGTAGATGCATACATCGTTTGAGGGGTCATTGTCAGGGCAATAGCCCCGAACCCCGAGCCACATGTAATTAGATACATATAGTCATGTGGGTAAGCGGGAACCTCTGGGTAACTGCTTACACACTACCGTAAAATACACACCTTTGTATCACTTACGGCTCTGTGTGCTGAGCTACCCCAGAGACCTCACACTTTTTTAAGTGTATGAGGTGTGTTTTACAACACAACCCACAACAACTATCAAATCTTAACATCTGATTCGGTAGTGCCTATGGTGCCTAAACACGCCTGCAAGGGCAAAGTTGCATCTGCAGCGACGCTAAAAAGAAACAAGCAGTTTATTAAGAAACTGCAATCTCCCATCATGGGAGATTCAAATCAAAAGCTGTCGTCAGACAACGACGAGGATCAACACAATCCGACATTAGCAACCACCTCAGGGCTGGCCCCTGAAGGTTTTAGAAACTTACGTGGAGTAAGTGCAGGGCCTAATACCCCTAGAACTCCACGACATACCGATCTAACCCAAGCTGGGGAAGATCCCTCACCTCCTCACAAGGTGATTGACTTGCGCAATAAACGCATAAGCGCCGAACAATCAGCCCAAAAAGCTGATCGGATAGAGTTGCAGGAAACTCCAGGGCCCAACTATCCCCTGGAGTCCCCCCTTACGTCCCCAAGTCAAGCCCCAAAGGCAGACAAAGGGAAACAAAGGGAAGAGCCCCCACATCAGCTATCCGAAAAACTACTGGACTTGTTCCAGGTTCCGTCCGAATGGAGGACGGAAAGCGAAGACCAACTTCTTCTCAGGCTGAAAGCCCAAGAAGGCGTGAAGATACACCCTGAGAGCAGGATCTCCCAGAGCACGGAAGCTCCAAAAGAACTTCCGCTGTTTACACTCCCACACGCCATGCCAGACAAGGCAAGGTCGCCAACCTTGGAGGAGGTCTCCGAGATAATGAAGAGGAGGCGAACTGAAATGAGGGAGTTTGCTGAGGAAGCCTTACGGAAAAGTAAGGAAAAACCAGCGAACAGACCCCACTATGAAAGGGAAGCACCCTCCGCAATGGCCTCGCCTAAACAAAGCAAGTGTGGAGTGTTCACTCCAAGAACCCCTTCTGGAACCCCCAGAAGCGGTAATGTCAACTGGGGAGAGTCTCTGCTTGCCCAACCAAACTTCCTGGTGGAAAACTGTCAGGGCACACCTGCCTGACCCGGCTCCACCCAGCCCAACCTGACCTGGTACCCCGCTGTCCACCCTTCCCTACCTCCTCCCCCTTTCCCTTCTTTCCTCCTTATTCTTCCTTCCTCATTTTCTCCCTATCTTACTTATTCTTTATTCTCTCTTTATTCTACACAGATGACCTTCTTTGTATCAATGTACCATTGACCCATCTGCAGTGTGCCCACCATGTACCTGGCCTGGGCACCTCAGGCAACTTCCCACTGTGCCCAGTACGCGTGCCTGCACCGGATGCCCTCAGGATCTCCCATGGAGACACCTGGGTGGTTACGGCTATGTGCGAGGGTGATGTGGCACCTGTCATGTGATCTAAGCTGCATGTATATAAACGAACCTGAAGTGGGAACCGAAGAAGTAGCCTTCTTCTCAACTTTCCACTTCAGTCTAAGTGGCCAGGGACCATTGTCCCGCATCGGGCCTGTCAGTACACACCGATCTGCCCCCCGCCAGGCTCTCAGCCCCGGACGGTACACCCAGGCCCTCTTGACCCCGGATGAGTCCCTGACAAAAACCAGGAATTGCGCATAATAAACGCGATAAACTCGATCCAAAAAAAGATCGAGGAAACTAATCACAACAGTACAGCTCATCTAGAGATGACTCTAGAAAGAATGGCCAACACAATCAACGCGTTGACTGAAAAAATCAGCAAACAGACAGACTTGCTGAAGGAAATAAACTTCTCACAAAAAAGTGAGGAAACAAATAAACACCCCTGGACCACGGTCCAGGACATAAATAGAACTCGTGAAAAATTCACAAAAAGAACCCCCAGTGAAAGCACACTGGAATATCATCAGCGACTCGACAGAGATGCTAAGGAGATTCTTCTCCCAAGGATAGGAGAAGACGATGCCGAAAGAAGGCATCGTGATTAGGAGGAGAATTGGCACATACCAAAGGTTTGGCCAAACGTCCACTTACGACGGACCTCTCGAACAGAGAGGTAACTCAAACACACTCTCTCAAAACAATGAGAGAATCCAAATACAACTTCAGGTGAATTCACCTGAAACCAAAGAAACACTGCAAGGAAGATTTCCCCCAGCGAAAACCCCCCCAAAGGAGAGATCTCCATTGGATAGCGACCCTGCAAAGGCAGGGGAGCAAGAGTACCTGGAGAAATGGTATGAAAAGGCCATAAGAATGGCCGAAGTGAGAATACTCACTCCCTACCCAGAAGGAGTGAAGCCTGAAGCCCTAAAAAATGGGCCGGCATTCCCTGACAAGAAATGGTCAGGGGAGAATGACATAGAATCGTTCTGGCAGTGGTTCACAGAACTACTGGGATTCCTCACTTCGCGAGGATGCAAAGGTCCCCAATTCGATGAAGTCCATCTGGACTGCTTGATTCGTGGATTAGGGGGGCCTGCGTTCGACCTTGGAATAAGACTCCGAGACGAAACTCTCCTCAGAGGAGATGAGGGCATGTTCCTCAAAGTTCTCAACATATTGATGAGAACTTTCATTAAAGCCTCTGCCGCATTGAACGCGACAAAGAAGTACCGCAACGTCAAATACAACGTGGAAAAAGGCCTAAAACAGTTCTACCTAGAACTGTCCAAAGCAGCGTCCCAGATGGTGACGCCGCCAGACCAGGCGTCCTTCAATGCCAGGTTCCTAAACTACATTCCCCTCGAATGGAAGAGGGAAATGATTGCTCATGATAGAATCAGAGCAGACTTCTCCTCAAACGAGGAGATGTTAAATGCAATATCTCATGTAGATGAGATAATCGATGGGCTGAAGATGTCTTCAGCCTACAAATCAGGTTACTATACCCAAACAACTACCATGGCAACCACGAGCCACGGTAGAGCCCTCCCATCAGGAAAGAAGGCTGAAGAGCTGAAACCCAGATGGAAAGAGGATACATCCTCGAAAAACTCGAGGAAAACTGACCAAAAGTCAGTTCCAATTTGCGGCAAATGCGGCAAAATAGGGCAAACGAAAGATTGCCCAAGACACAATGTAACGAGCAATGAAAAACCAAGGCGCATAGCTGCCATGGAGATCGTGATCACAACGGAAGAAGAGTCGAAAGACTCATCAGATGAGAAACCAGAGAACAACTCTGGTAACTCCGAAGCATCAAGCTTCGAAGTAGAGGACCCATACAAAGGACCTCAATACTCACCCAACTCAGAGGGTGAGGAAGTCAACGTTGGGACCATAAGGATGGGCCCAATGTCAGTCATCGATCATGACGACATAAATTACAAAATCAAACTGGCTGTAGCACGCCAGTTAGAAAACATGGCAGACGAAAAAGTTGCCAAAGCCTTGGTGGAAGTGCCAAGAAAAGACGCCTTGGGGAAATACACCAAAGTACCCAAGGAAAACAAGGACAAAGGGAAGAAGGACCAAAAGTCCATCGAAACCCAGTCCCCCTTGTTTGATGCGAAATTCCGCATCTCAAAAGACGCAGGAAAATACCCCGCAAACAGACCGCTCTCAACAAAGAGAACGCTCACGGCCCACATAAAAATAGCAGGCACAAAAGCCTATGCGCTATTCGATAGTGGAGCCGAAACAGACGCTTTATCACCGGACTTTGTCCATGCAGTCCACATCCCAATTCTCCAATTGGAGAACCCAGTCATCCTTCAAATGGGGATGAAAGGAACAAGATCACAGATCCTGTTCGGAACAAACGTGGACATTGAGATTAACGGCCACATGGAAAAACACTACTTCGACATGATTAACATCGATAGATATGACGCCATATTCGGTGCCCCCTGGTTAAACAAAAACCAGGTAAGCTTAGACTTCCGGTCCCACAAAGTGAGAATGGTGAACAAGGGCAACATAGATACCCTTGGAATAAGCGAAGACCGTGTGACAAGATCACACAGATGGAAAACTCGAGCAAGAGCTCGAGAACAACCAAAAAAGAGGCCCCCCTGACAGGGAGGCAGGATTGAAACACACCTCAGGGTAATCAAAAGAAAGTACCCTGAAGGTTGGCCCAATCCTAGTCCGGAAGGACTAGAACTTCCAGACGTACCACATCTGGAAGGTCTCTCCATGAACAACCCCGAGTTCGAAATACTCAGGGAGTGGTGGAGAGAGAAATTCGAAACCATCATGGCGCCAGCGCCATTAGAAATGCCTCCCTTGAGGGAGGTGAACCATCGAATCCTGTTGAAGGATCCGAACAAAAAATTTCGGGAAAACACCCCGAGATGTCCTGCAGCACTGCAGGAAGCACTAGTGACCAAAATAGATCGCTATGTAAAAGCAGGATGGTGGTATCCCGTGAACAGCGAGCGAGCATGCCCACTACTGTGTATCCGCAAAGCAGATGGATCTCTGCACACGGTAATAGATGCGAGGAATCGTAACTCAAACACGATCCTCGACGTCACACCAATGCCAGACATGCGACTGATCCAAGAATCAGTCGCCAGAGCAACATACCGATCCAAGATCGATATGTTGGACGCATACAAACAAATATGTGTGGATCCAGATGACGTCCATAGGACGACATTCTCTATGCCCCATGGGATGTACAACTCAAACACGATGCAGCAAGGAGACTGCAACGCTCCCTGCACTTTCCAGCATGCACTGACCTGGGAACTACAAGGAGAAGTAGGCAGACGCCTACACATCTGGTTCGACAATATATTCACCAGCACAAGCTCGGTGGAGAACCACAATAAAGCATTATTGTGGTTGTTCACTCGCCTAAAGGGGGCGAAATTCTACATAAGCCGGAAAAAATTCCAGCCATTTGCCCCAATCCTAGACGTTCTAGGAAGCCGTGTGGATGAACAGGGCATCCACGCTCAAGCGGATAAAATGGAAAAAATCCGCAACTGGCAAGAGCCAGTAGACCACACAGGAGTCCTAAGATTCCTGGGAATGGTAGAATATCTATCGATATTCATGCCAAACATCAGTGGTTACACAGGACCACTGCAAACAATCTGCTCAAACAAGCAGACATTCAGGTGGACACCACTCCACCAGAAATGCTTCGACGAGATCAAACATCTAGCATGCAGGGCTCTGATCCTGAAGCCCATCCAGTGGAACCCACCAGAAAGCCTCTCAGAAGAAGAGAGGACCAAACTCCATGTCTGGGTCATAACAGACGCATGCCCAGCAGGCATGGGTGCATTAATTGGACAAGGCGAAAAGTGGCAGACTTGCCGCCCGGCTGCATTCATGTCCAAAAAGTTCACCAACACACAACGTAGGTACTTTGCCTATGAGCTCGAGGCACTGGGTGTCCTCGAAGCACTCATGAGATGGCAAGACGATCTCATGGGAGGCCATGAATTCACAGTAATCACGGACCACAAAGCTTTGGAATATTTCTAAGCGAAAAACCACAACTCAGGTGACACCTGAGATGGCAAGCCTTCTTCGCAAGCTTCAATTGCGAAATAAAATACGTGGAAGGCCACAAGAACAAAGTGGCAGATGCACTCTCACGGTACTACGACTCGTCAATGGACGAGGATCTGCATTTCGATGACTATGTGTCAGTGGTCATCCATCTGGACAAAAATGCAGAAGATATTATCCCCGACAGAATCGAGGAATACAAAGAACTGCTACTAAGCAGCACCCTGAGTAAAAACTCAGAGAGAAAGAGACTCGCAGTGATATGCACGAGAAATACTGGGGGAGCGATAACCTGGAGGAAACTCTAGGGGGGAGCGCCCAAAATCTGGAAGAAATCATAACTCCAGAAGAGAACCTTCGAAAACAATTCAAAGAGAAAGACCTCATTGAGGCAATAAAATCTGGATACTCGAAAAGCCAGATCCACCGGGAAATCCTAGAGAACCCAGGGAACTTCAAAAACTTCTCCGTAAAAGATGGGCTGATAACCCGACTTGGAGAAGGAGGAACGACCCAAATAGTAGTCCCGAAAGGGAACTACGAAAGGAAGTCCATTCGAGGAATAATCCTCGAAAACATCCATGAAACACTTGGACACCTAGGATCCAAGAAAACAGTGGAAACCCTCCATTGACACTTCTGGTGGAAGTTGATGAGGAAGGATACCCACAAGTTCTGCAGGTCTTGTGGAACTTGTCAAACAACAAAGAAAAGCACCAGGAGAAATCCCGGAATGCTTCACCCACTCCCGACCCCGGAGACACCATGGTCATCAATAGCTATGGACTTCACAGGTCCATTCCCAACACACTTGGGATATGATTACCTCTGGGTAATCATTTGTAGGTTGACGTCCAATGTCCACCTAATTCCAATAAAGACAACAATGAATGCACGAGAACTCGCATTCGTATTTCTTTGTGAAGTTGTAAGACTCCATGGTCTACCACACTCGATCATATCAGATCGAGACTCGAAATTCACGTCAAAATTTTGGTGTGAACTACACCGAATACTCGGTGTGCAGTTGAAATTCACAACTGCATTCCACCTGCAAGGTGACGGCCAAGTGGAAAGAATGATACAAAAAGTAGTACAAATACTATGTGCGATGGTTAGACCAGATCAACACGACTGGGCAGCGAAACTGTCGATGGCAGAATTCGCGATCAATGCGAGCTCGAACACATTGACAGGATTTGCCCCATTTGAATTAATCTATGGCCATATGCCAAAGATGTGCCTAACAGCACCACTCTCGGACTACCAGGAGTAAATGACTTCACCCAAAAAGCGAAGGAAAACCTCATGGCAGCACACGACGCGATAATACACAATCGCACTGCTCAAACAATCCAGGCAAACAAGAAAAGACACCCGGACCCGCCTTTGAGAAAAGGCAAGCTTGCATACTTATCCACGGATAAGCTGAACCTACCCAAAGGAAGGGCAGGAAAACTAAAGCCCTTATACATAGGGCCTTACGAAATTCTGGAAACATTTCCAGAGACGTCAAACTACGTCCTCAAGTTGCCACCACAACTTGAACAATGCGGAATCCACCCAAGATTCCATGTATCCCAGCTCGTACCTCACAAGCTGAATGACCAAGAAATCTTCCCAAATAGGGAAGTAAACATATTCTACGATTTTGGGGAAGACCCCGATCATGAAGCAGTAGTTCGCAAAATCTTAAACCACGCATGGGTTCACAACGAACTCTGGTTTAAGGTCAAATGGGAACTAGGGGACACCACATGGGAACCCCTAGGAAATTGCAATGACCTCGCCTACCTGGACGAGTACCTCACCTTACAAAATGTAAGGGAACCAGAAAAACTCCCTATCAAAGAAGACAGGGAACTCTCGGCATCACTACGCCCCCAAAAACGGAGGCGGAGGAAGTAAAGCCGAGGGACGATGGCCCACAGCCAAGAGCGTGGGAAAGTTCTGGGCGAGTAACTCGCCCGGACAGCCACACCATGTACGAGAAATCACATGGGCTAGGCGAGTAACCCGCCTAGACCACGTGAACCACAGGCTCACGTGCAAAAGAACACGCAAGAACGAAAACCCCTCCCACCACCATGAGTAACATAACGACGAAATGTCATTCTCTGGGGGAGGCAACCCTCGGTTCGATCCAAACAAACCACCGGATATCGAAATACGACAACCCGGGGAGCAAGGCTCCCTGGAACAACAACAACACCAGGCGCAGATAAGTGCCATGGATTACACGATGCACGCAGCACAAATGAGTGCTGCAAACCAACAACCATCCGCGTTGCCAACAGGCACCGCATACCCCCAGCTTCCTCAAAGAGGCTTCCAACCATATGCGGTGCAAACTGCACCAATGGCGCAACAAGCGCCATTCCAGGGGCAGCATTTGCTGCTGCAGCCCCAGGCATACTCCCCAGGGAACTTCCCTGGCCAGATCAACCCCTGGATTGGCCAATTCGGCCCAGGTCCAACAACACCCCAGCCAAACGCAGGCTGGGAATCAGCCATTGTGTCAGTGGTAGCTGCTCAGACAGGTCAGCTCCGTGAGGAGCTGAAAGAGATGAAGTCCCTTGTAGGAGGGAGATGAGGGAGCGACAGCGGCTCCTCATCCAGACCATCCAAACAGGCACGGTCTGATAACTCGAGGGCATCAGAAGACGCTGCGACCATTGCGCCCACTCGAGGTGCGAATACAATAGAGCATGAAGAGATGCCGAGGGCATCTTTGACTCTCTGAAAGACACAGAGAGAGAGGTCGATCTCCAAAAAAGGGAGATCAAATTACTCAAATGCGAGCTCAGAGAGGCACGCGCACTGGCAGACCTCGCTGCCAAACCCATTATGACGGGGGCCTCCCAGGTCAGGGGGAGGGGATATGGTTCCGGGCCTCATGAGGTGCGACCCCACATGGGGACTAGCGCATCAAGGGGTGGGGCACCGACTATCCCACCACCCCATGGGCAGGCGACCCTGTCCGGGTTGCATAAGGGCCCGCCCTCAGAAGGGCAAACCCATGTCGAGGGGAAGAGGGAGAGCAGTAGGCAACCGACAGCAGACCCTAAAACGGGGACCACTGCCAGAGGTGGCGGGCCGCTGAGTACCTCAGCACCCTATGGGCAAGCTACCCTGCAGGGAAGTGTCCACATGCTATACGAGACTGCCAAACTCAACGAGTTCGGCAAAGTCAAAGCTCCAGTCGACATAACAATTGAACCCAACTTCCCCATGAGGAGAATAGCGGGTTCAGAAGCGGCACACGACGCCACATACACTTGGTGGACAAGCATGAGTGGGAAAGAATTCGTACACTGGTACGAACAGGCCGAAGCTGCCTTCAAAAGTGGCAAGGTACACAGAGTCCTTCGCAAAAAAGCGAAGGAAACTGAGAAATACTTCTTGGGACTCCTGAGTATTGCAAGACTCATGGAGGAGTATAATTCCCCAGAGAACAAGGGAAAAATCTCCTGGGAAAGTCTAGGCAAAGCCACCTATCTAAAGTCCCAGTTCAAACCACTCAGGACTCCTGAGGAACATGCCGCAAGAACTGCGGAACGGGAAGCGAAAGCTTCCAAATACTGGGAAAGAGACGCAAGTCTCCGCACTGGACAACCAGCCCAATGACCACCCTTCCCCATGGGAAGAACGGTAGACCTACTGTACTCCACACCTGAGTGTCAGGGCACACCCGCCTGACCCGGTTCCACCCGGGCCCACCTGGGCCCACCTCACCCGCTCACCTGCTCACCCGCTCCCCGCTACCCATCCTTCCTCCCTCTTCCCCTTTCCTCCCTCTTCCCTCTTTCCTCTTCCTCCTTTATTTCACTCTCCCTTTCTGTTTATTCTTTCTATTTACACGGACCACCTTCCCTTGTATCATTGTACTGTTGACCCGTCCGGCTCGGACACCCCGGGCGACCTCCCGCTACGCCCAGCATGCGCGGATGCCCTCGGGATCCCCCGCGGGGATACCTGGATGGCTGCAGCCCTCTCCGCAGATGACGTGGCACCCGTCACGTGACCCAAGCCGCATGTACATAAATGTACCTGAAGTGGGAACTGAAGAAGTAACCTTCTTCTCATGTTTTCCACTTCAGGTAAGTAGTGTAGTTCTTCCTTTTAATAACAATTCACGTTTTCCACTTCAGTCTAAGTGGCCAGGGACTATAGTCCCAGATCGGGCCTGTCAGTACGCGCGCCTGCTTCGTCCCCCGAGAGGGTCCCTCTGCCAGGCGCTACAGCCGGGCCCCCTCCACCCCGGACGCGTCCCTGACACTGAGCCAAGTAGCTCAGGAACACAACAACCCGCTCCCACCCAGGGAGCGCCCACTTCGTCGAGCCCACAGCCCGACAATGTAGCCCAGGCTACATCATCACATCCGACACAGCAATCGGATGTCCAGATGAACAACCCGGAGGAAAACCCTCCTCTGGGGCAATGACTCCACCCTTGAGAAAAGGGAAAGTGACACGGTAATATGCCATCGAGGCGCCTGTGAAAACACCTTCCCCCAACTCAAGGCCCTGCACACAATACTGTATGCGAGGAACCACAAGTAACAAGTGTGGAAATCTCTACTCCATCAAAAGACCCACATCCACCACCGCTCATGTGTAAACACCACTTACACACAAACCCTCACAGAACAAGTGAGGAACACCAAAGACATACAACCTTTGGGTCGAAAGTCATTTTCAACAAACTCCACTACTTTTCTCCCTGCAATACCCATGTATCGCCGTTCACTTCAAAGTGACAGCCCACACTCACTTATTCCTTAAACCCTTTCTCTCTCCTTCACCGACATGTACAAAATCGCCCACTTTAAAGTGGCAACAACAAAACACTCATTGATACAGTGGGCAACGAAACTGTTCACATGTTTTGCTGTTTTGAAAAGACACACTCATACAGGCTTAGGAAAAATTCTGAAATTCCTGAGAAATTCATAGAAGATGCTCTGACATCACAAAATGTTGCTTCCATCAGCCCAAGGTCATATACCCATTTATGGCAATGTAATTGTCAGATGAAGTCACCCATTGCATGTGAACAGTTTTGTTGCAGGCAATAATTCTACTATATTAATACTTGGTATACCCCCCCTTTGCCTTAATTACAGCTTGTACTCTTTTAGGCATACTTTCTATTAAGTTGGGATGGGATATTGCGGTACACCTTGGGGGCCCGGTGTATAGTTGAACGGTAATGCACTGTGGAATGGCATGCCAGTGATTTGAGGCATGACCATGGGGGACTACTGCATGATCTGAGAAGGCGGACATGTAGGAGAGTTTGCATAAGACCTGAGTTAAGATCTATGGGTGAAACAGAGGGAGTGGGTGGACGCATGGAAGTTGGGGACAAATGAGGGGAGGGGTTGTATGATGGAGTAGGTTGTGGAGGCGCTGGGCCTGCAGAGATTTGGGGCTGCGATGAAGCTGATGTTGTCTGGAGGTTGTTGGAGTTGGAGGTGGGAAAATTCCTATTAACAGCCATTTGAGAGGTTTGGGAAATGTTAGGAAATGTTAAATCCAGCTCACTGCTGTGGTGCTAGCATAGGCTTCTTTTCCAATGTGCTGCCGACTGAGGCATCTGCCTGTTATACATGGGGATCATGCCGGATTGCTGTAGTGCTGTGTAACTGCAGCCAGGGCAGAGGTGTTCATGAGGAGTTGACTTGATGTTTACATGGCGAGCACCGCATTCTGTATCTGGTCCGGTGTCGGTTTTGAAAGAAGATTGCCGTTAGGAACAGGTTGACTAGGAGTAACACCATGCTGCCCCAGCTGTTATAAGTTGCTGATGCATCCATTCTTTAATCGCCATTCCCTTCATTGCGATGTACTGGTGCCATGCTGCCATAAGTGCCCATTGACCAGACTCCTGTTTAGTGTTGGCATACAGTTCAGCGTTGTGGATGTGGCCTTTGTCCACCGATAACGCAATGAGCTCCGATTCCCCAAATAGAGAAAGATGCAAGGGAATATACCTATCATGGCAGATGAGTCCCAAAGACCCATGCATGCAAATGAACACCATACCGAGCATCAAAGTCCAATACCCATTACTCCTCTTCCATCACTACTGCATCATCGTCGAACCTCCACTGCTCATTGATCTTCTGCACATACTCTTCCTTTGGCTCATCATGAGAGCCTTCATCACCCTCATCCGACTTGATATTAACAGTCAACTCTTTCAGTGAGTGGGACGGAAGTCCACCCTCAGATGAGAGAGTTGATGAAAATAATTGTGGAACTGGGGGTGGGCCCACCTCGGCCTGTATGTATTCGGATCGAGAATGGTGAACATCCTGTGTGCTCTACCAAGGGCTTTGAAAGTGATACAGTGAAGGAAAGAGCATGAAAAAAGTGAGCTGAGATGGGTAAACCTGTCGGGAGCTAACATAGGCAGACGATCAGAAAGAAGACAATTAATATGTGGATCTTGACTCTGACATCTAAATAATCCTCCCAGCCCAAGTTCTTTCTCATCTCACATTGGCACTTGATCTCCTTAGCAAATAACTCGGCACGCTCACATGGATGCACTTGCTCTTCAAGGGCCAGATAGGGTGAATTTAAGTCTGTAGGATCCTTCATCGCGGTATTTTCAGCGACACAGCGCTTTTTCATGTTAGCAAATTAAATACCCTCAGTTCCATCCTTGTCGACTTACTTCTGCTCCAACATCATCTTCAGCCACTTGGCCAACACGCATTTGGGGTCCACAAGTAGTTGGTCATCTGTGCTCAACAAGAACTGTGGATGCTTCCTCTTCAATTCGATAAACCTGATCCTTGCTTCGAGAACGCTATGTGCATCCTTATTGAGCTCCAACTTCTTGACCTCACACGAAATGGTTAAGTTAGCAAGATCTTTCACCTTGATAAGCTCCTGCCATAGCCATGAGACCTTTTCAGTAGGCATTGTATCCGTCCGATGGGTCTTACTGTTACAGATATAGAGTCTCCAACGACCATATCCGTCACATGGTCAAAGACCTCCCTTTTCCATCGCTCTCTCCCTCTCTCTCTCTCCTTTACTCTCTATCCCGATACCCTACTATCTTTACCCATTCTACTCCATTCCCCCCCCCCCTTGTGCAAAGCTTTCCCCATCGGGGTTTTGGTGCTGGCCGAGGTTGTTTGTATTTTTCGGGATTTCCCATGACCTTTCCATTTGTAGATAGTCATGCGTCATGTATGGAAACCACTGAAGGCAGTTCCTGCTAACTACTACAACACTCTACAACTGTCTTGTGCACCATCCCTTGTAACAACCCCTCTTGTGACTCAACTGAATCTGTGTGCTTGTACAACTCTCAACATGTCCTATATGTCTGGTTATATCGAGTCCTCTGACGGTCCTTGCCGTGAGAACTCGAAGTCGCGAGTCGAAGACTCTCGACTTGAGTACCATCCTATGGAACCTGTATCCTACGGGACATCATCACTCAGCTCTCCCCCTGGCACCCGACGGATGATGACATACTACAATCTTAGAGATCGTGAATACTCTGAGGCCCATACTCCCGTGATGCCGGTATGCTCGTTACATGAGCACCAAGTAGCTGCCCATCCATCGTCTGGTCCCTCCCTCATCAGTCATCATACCTCCTCACCAACAGTACGTTCCCTTTAGGAATGCCAAGTCACTGAAGGCCCCACTAGTCATTCCTCACTGTACACTCATGTTAACAACCCATTACCGGTATGTTTGCACTGCGAATGCCAAGTAACCAATAGCAACAATACGGAATCTTCACACATCTTACAACTCGCCACCACACACACAGTACGCTCCATTGAGGAGCGCCAAGTACCCATGGCTGACCCATC
Source organism: Cantharellus anzutake (assembly GCF_015039405.1). Classification (NCBI taxonomy): domain Eukaryota; kingdom Fungi; phylum Basidiomycota; class Agaricomycetes; order Cantharellales; family Hydnaceae; genus Cantharellus; species Cantharellus anzutake. The sequence continues at coordinate 267,843 of NW_024067021.1, read as the reverse complement.
CATCCTGTTGTCTCCGACTATACACAATCAATCCCATAATAGCTCACTCCATCACGAACTACGATCGATGGGAATTTGATTGTCTGCTCTCATGCAAGACTGGGAACGCTCATCGATTACACATCCCGTTATGGTACAGACTAGATACAATGATCGCCATCCCACTATAAGAATGGGTCGAGAAGGGAGGAATTCTCCCCATCCTCGTAACACTTATGGACTGACTTGACATCTTGTTGATGAAAACACATGTAAGCATCTTCAGAATTGGATTCGTCAAACTGGTGGACTTTCTCAACAGGTGTCAAATGTAACTTAACACACAAACACTTACATTTAATGAGGGTATTATTTTGTGGCCTTGGCAAGCGATTTTCTGCTCCTTGTAGTGGGGGTATATTGTTCAAGCAGGCCAAATAAGATGAGAGGGGTCTCAGACATGGGGATGAACTATGAACAAGGTGAAAAGAGTTGGGGATAGGGGTTAGCACAGACTCGGCTATGACATCAATATCCCAAAAACATTCATCAGTGACTCACAGGGTAAGGGCCAGCTACATGTGTGGAGAAGTCGATAGGGTTGGGACGGAGTGATGCCCCCTCTGCTTGGACAACAGCGACGAAACAAGCAGCAATCATGTCAGCCTCTCCAGGTATCCCGTTAGGACCATGTGCACTGTGTGCCCCACCTGAGAAGTCCCTTCCATTTCGAGCATATCTGCAAATATGTTTCATGTTGGAGGGTGTCAGGGACTCATCCAGGGTCGAGGGAGCCCAGGTGTAGCGTCCGGGGCTGACAGCCTGGCGGGGGCAGATCGGGCATGTGTACTGGCAGGCCCGATGTGGGACAGCGGTCCCTGGCCACTTAGACTGAAGTGGAAAGTTGGTATTGTCATTAAAGGAGGGATACTGTACTACTTACCTGAAGTGGAAAGTTGAGAAGAAGGCTACTTCTTCGGTTCCCACTTCAGGTTTGTTTATATACATGCAGCTTAGATCACATGACAGGTGCCACGTCACCCTTGCACACAGCCCTAACCACCTGGGTGTCTCTGTGGGAGATCCTGAGGGCATCCGGTGCAGGCGTGCATACTGGGCACAGCAGGAAGTCGCCCAAGGTGCCTGGGTTGGGTGTATGGTGGGCATGCTGCAGATGGGTCAATGGTACATTGATACAAAGAAGGTCGTCCGTGTAGAATAAAAGAAGAAGTAAGATAGGAGGAAAGTGAGAAAACATAGATGAAGGAAAAGGGGGGAGGAGCTGAGGAGGGGTGGACAGTGGGGTATCGGGTCAGGTTGGGCCAGGTGGGGCCGGGTCAGGTGGGTGTGCCCTGACAGAGGGCTAAGACAGTGCCTGCTCGATACAATGCCAGACACTCCCATAACAGGACAGTGGGAATTGGATGGAGGTTGGTCATGGTGACCCAAATATTGTGGCCAACCCACAGTCTCCATTGGAGTGCATAGCCGAAGGCCTTTCACAGCAGGTGAGTTCTTGTGCTGGCAACCCAGAAAGCTTGGCCCAGGCTTTGTTTGGAGATGCTCGATCTGGCTGAAATTCGCTCACTAGTACTAGGGAAGCAAGGAAGGTGTGATGGACATCGTGAAGTGGAGAGAAAATGGTTCAGGGTGATTGTAAGGTGTGGTAACCCCACCCTTCATTCATTATCTTATTGTATATTTGTCTCGATTTAAACATGTATAAACAATGTATATACAATAATGTGGGAATTTGGGAAAAGGAACTGAACTCCTTTTCCTCCCCATCATTGATAATTAAAGCTCCATACAGCTCAACTTTATTGACAACCTGAGGATTGAGGAGAACTGGGGTTGGAACCTACACCAACCCCTTACAGTGATACGACTGATTCCTCAAGCCCAGAGTTGCATGGTTGCTGGGGCATGCAAGACAATGAGACCATAGCACGACAGCCACATGGCAGAGTGTTATGGAAATGGGAATTTCCCATTTTAGACTCTTATGGGTTCTGTATCATGTGATTTATATAGTAATATAGTTTAACCAATCAATTACAACCAAAAAACCCGCTGTGCTAACATCTGTAAACTCTAATGAACCACCTCCCCTCCCCTTTCCCTTTCCCTGTGCCTCGAACAGACGAAAATGGGCACCTCTGGCCCCATTTTTGTAACACAGAGAGTTGTTGAGCGACAAACCTGGCAATGTCCGATAGTTCTTTCCACCTTTTCTTTTTCCCCCCAAATAATCTGCCATTGATTTGTTTGAATGTATTATTAAATCCTCCTTCTATTGGCCTTCTATCGATGCTTATAATCCACTTATACAATACTTATATGTACTTATCACTTCTATTGAGGACATGGGGCCATGCAATTCCTTGCAGACCGATTATGTAGGATAGATATTCCTACCTTGCATCCTCCTGTAAATTATCAGGCAGCCAAAAATTGACATGAATTTCTTACGCCCAAATAGTCGTGCCCCTGTCCAGCTATTGTATTGAGTTTATTCTTGCACACTGTCCATAGGCTTGAATGTGGCATATTTGGGGCTGACTCTGACAGAGATAGGATCACACCACCTAGGCTGCTGTCTTCCAGCCAAAAATCAACCACTCTCTCTCCAGGTAAGCAAGCCAAAGTTTTCTGCCATCAACGTCTCACAATTGGGACAACTAGGGTTCACTGAATTGATATTATTGAATATTCGCACCATAATTGTCAGGGTCGTGTCTGTGGTAGAGGCGGTCCGGGCGTAGTGTCCGGTGCTGAGGACCTCACGGGGGGTGGATCGGGCGTGCGTACTGGCAGCCCCGATGTGGGACGGCGATCCCTGAAGTGGGAATGTTGAATTGTTATTAAAAGGGGAGCTATGCTACTTACCTGAAGTGGGAATGTTGAGAAGAAGGTTACTTCTTCGGTTCCCACCCCAGGTGTGTTTATATACATGCGGCTTGGGTCACATGAGGTCTGCCACGTCACCCCGCATACAGCCGCAGTCACCCGGGTGTCCCTGTGGGGGATCCCGAGGGTGTATGCTGCACGCGCGCGCACTAGGTTGCGCCCTAGAGCCGTCCGGGGTCGTCCGGGGTCGTCCGGGGCTAGGCACGTCGTGTGTGCGTCGCGGGCGGGTCAATAATACATGGATATAAGGGAAAGGTCGTCCGTGTGAAGTAGAAATAGAAATGGAAATAGAAATGGAAATAGAAATGGAAATAGAAGTGGAAGTGGGAGAGGGATAGAGGGGGAAGGGGTATGAAGGAGGGGTGCAGGGTGGGAGAAGGGGAACCGGGTGAGGTGGGCCCAGGTGGAGGCAGGTCAGGCGGGTGTGCCCTGACATCACCCCCTCCTTAAGCCGCTTCGCCTCGAAGCGGCCAGGGGGTTTTCCCTCTCTCTCCCTGGGGCTTGGGGGTGCGCCTGGTGGAACTCTTCGATTCGGTCAGGGGCATGTGTCAGCCGGTTCTGGGGGAGCCATTCGTTTTCGGAGTTCGGCCAGCCAGAGAACTTTACCAAATACCAGAGTTTCCGGCGTAACCACTTAGAGTTTAATATTTTCTCCACCTCATATTCCTCTTCTCCATCTACGAGTTCTGGGCCTGGGCAGGGGTCAGGGGGTCGTTCTGGGATTTCATCTGGGTGGTGGGGCCTTACGTTCGTCACGGACACGACTGGGTGTATCCCCTTCTGTCAGGCGGTAAGCTGGAGCTTGACAGCGGCCGGGGAGACGACTTTGACGATTTTGAAGGGGCCTAGCCATTTATGGTCCAGCTTTTTGGTCGGGCGGTCTGTCGTGTAGTTCTGGGCATTGAGCCAGACCCGGTCGCCCTCTTGGTACTTAGGGGCTGCCTCGCGACCCCGGTCGTAGTAGCGGGCCATCTCGTCCGCTGCATGTTCCAGTGCTGCTTTCGCCTCCTCTTGCATCTTCATCATCCTAGATGAGAAGGCGTCAGCGGCTTCCACCTCGGACGTGCGTGTGGGCTCTGTCCCAATCCTGGGGTGCTGTCCAGTGTCGAGTTCGAAGGGAGTCCGGCGGGTGGAGGAGTGGACTCGGTTGTTGTAAGCGAACTCTGCTAGCGGGAGCCAATCCGCCCAGTCGTCTTGGCGGTGGTTGACGAATACCCGGAGGTAGGCTTCGATCTCTTGGTTGACCCGCTCTGTTTGTCCGTCCGTCTGGGGGTGGTAGGGTGTGGAAGGGGTTAGCTTGACTCCCAGGAGGTCTGCGAGTTCTTTTGAGAAGCGCGAGATGAAGGCGCTTCCCCTGTCACTGAGGATCTCTTCAGGGAGCCCATGATGTCTCCAGACGTGCTCCAGGAAGAGCCGGGCGATCCCAGCTGAGTCTACGGACGTCACAGTGGGGACCGCATGGATACGTTTCGACAGGCGGTCCACTACGACCAGGATGGCATTGTAGCCTTTCGAGTCTGGGAGCTCTCCCACCATGTCCACTGAGATCACCTGCCAGCGATGGGTGGGGACTTTGTTTGGGGTAAGTTTTCCAACTTTCCGTGTGGGGAAGGACTTGACACGGTTACAGGTGTCGCATCTGCGTACGTACCGCTCGACGTACTCTGCCATCCGAGGCCACCAGTAGTCGCGGGAGACGAGTTCCAGGGTTTTCCATCATCCCGGGTGCCCCGTCGCCTGCGCGTCGTGGTGGAGCCGTACCAGATCATGGCGGAGTTGCAGGTCTTTCGGGACGTACACCCTTCCCCGGTAGAGGACTAGTTCTCCTTGTCTCTCCCACTCGTCCGACCTCAGCGTCCCCTCCCCTAGTTCTCTCATGGCTTTCACCACCTGCTCATCCTGATCCTTCGCTTCTCCTATCCTCCTCAGGATATCCGCCTCCTCGCCCTCTACTGAGACTGCCTCCGTCGCGCGGGCCTCGAACCAGGCTGGTTGGAGGAGTGTCAGCCCCTCATTGTCATCCCTTCCCTTCGGGTGGTCAGGACGGCGGGAGAGCACGTCCGGTTTCCCCATGAGCTTCCCTGGGCGATGGACGAGGGTGAAGTAGAAGCGGGAGAGGAAGAGGGACCAGCGTGCTTGACATCGGTTAAGTCTCTGGGCCGTGCAGAAGTACCCCAAGTTGCAGTGGTCAGTGTAAACCTCGACCTTCTCCTCGGCACCCTCTAGGAAGTGCCACCATTCTTCGAGGGCCCGGACGATCGCGAGCATTTCCTTGTCGTACACCTCATAGTTCCGCTCTACGTCCGTAAAGCTCTTGGACATAAAGGCTACCGGGTGGAACTCTCCATCCGACTGGAGCTGGGAGAGGACCGCACCAGTTGCGAAGTTGGAGGTGTCACATTCGAGCCTGAGAGGGCCCGAATCTGTGGGGAAGGAAAGGACGGGGGCAGAGGTGACGGCTTCTTTAAGGGCGTGGAAGGCATTGTCTTCGTCCGGCCCCCAACTCCAGGCCTTGGTCTTCCGGGTCAGCGCGTGGAGGGGTTGTGCCTTTTCGGAGAAGTCTCTGATGAATCGATGGTAGAAGTTCACGAACCCTAAGAAAGATTGTACCTCCTTCACCTTGGTTGGGGTCGGCCAGTCAAGAACTCCACGGACCTTCACCGGGTCCATTGCAACGCTGCCCTCAGAAATGACGAGACCGAGGTACTCGATCCGGGTCCGCTCGAACTTGCACTTTTCCGGCTTCAGGAAGAGCTTTTGCATCCGCAACGTCTCTAGGACCTCCCGGACGACCTTCCGGTGTTCCTCCAGGGTGGAAGTGAAGATGAGTATGTCATCCATATAACAGATGACAACCTCCCGGTCGATGAAGTCCCGGAGGATGTCGTTCATCATCGTTTGGAAGGTTGCGGGGGAGTTGCACAAGCCAAAGAACATCACCATGGGCTCGAATAGCCCCCAGTTGGTCACGAACGCTGCCTTCCACTCGTCACCATCTTTGATCCGGACGTTGTTGAACCCCCAGCGTAGGTCTAGGGCCGAGAAGTACTTGGCCTTGCGGAGGCGGGCGAGAACGTCTGAGATGAGTGGGAGGGGGTACGAGTTCTTTACCGTGATTTCGTTCAGTTTTCGATAGTCTTGGACCAGCCGTAGCGACCCATCCTTCTTTTTGACAAAGAAGACCGGGGCTCCCATCGGAGACTTGGACGGCCGTATGCGCCCGTTCTGCAGATTCTCGCATAAGAACTCGTCTAGTTCTTTCTGTTCAGGGCGTGAGAGGGGGAAAGTTTTCCCTCTGGGCAGTTTAGCGTCTGGCACCAGGTCTATGGCATGGTCCCAAGGCTTCTGGGGGGGTAGTCGGTCGAAAGCCTCTTTCGAAAACACGTCCCGGAAGTCTTGGTAATGACCTGGCACTAACTCCTCGAACGATGCGGGCTCTGCGTCCGGCTCACGAGCCTCTTGGGCCATTCGCTGGGAGGGCGTTGTAGTCGCCCTTAAGTCATGGCCCCACCCCAAGGGGATGATCGCAGCATAGATCCCGTCCCCGGGTTCTATCAGGGGGTCCTGGTCGTCCGGCACCCGTGGTGACTGGCAGGATGATGGGCAGCGGGACATGATAACCCTCTGTCGCACCCAGTCCACTTCCGGGTTGTGGTGTAGTAGCCACAAGTGCCCAATGATGAGGGATTGTCGTCCTAGGTTCGCAACAGCAAAACGGGCCCGCTCTGTGTGTCTCCCGAATGTTAGGAGGGCTTCTAGCTCCTCAGTTATAGCTCCATTCTCATTTGGGGTCCCGTCAACATTACGGACGGGGATGGGCTGTGGGAGCGGGGTCGTCTCGAGCTTGTGCTTCCGAATGAACTCGGGGCTCACGAAGTTCCCGGTGGCCCCGGAGTCTAGGAGGGCGGACACAGATACAGAGGCGAGGGAGGTCAGGGTGGTCAGCTTCACGGTAAGGTTGAGTGACCTGGGGGACTGCTTCGAGAGGACGTAGATAGCGGGTGGGGATACCGCTACTTCGGGTGCTACCCTTGAGTCTCTCTTGCTTTCACGGGCTGAGGATGCGTTTTTCCTCTTTTTCTTTGCGATAACTCGGTGGAACTTCTGCATTGGTGTTGGCTTACACGTGCTGCAGTATCTACACGAGTTGTCCGCTACAGGCGGCCGGGACGCATCCCTCACCGGTCGCCCTCCTGAAAATCCTCTTGGGGACCTTCCTCCGGCCCTCTCTGCTCCGTCTCTGGCTCTCCCATCAACTGGCTCTTCAGTCCTTCCATCAGCGCCCGGAGGTCTTCAGGGTGGAGGCGTCGTACCCGATGGACTTTGGGGTGCTGGCACTCCCGGGCAACATGCCCTGGGGCATTACAGTTGTAACACAGCCCGTTCCTCCTCTGGTCGATTCTTGAGCGATCGAGGTCCATTGGCTGCGGGCCTGCTCCACTCGCATGGCGGGCTATAGGAGTCGGGGGGTAGGGGTACGGGTGCGGGCGTGGGGCGTGGGTGAGAGGGGGTGGTAGTTGGTAGGGGTCGTCCTGGCGGGAGTGGGGGTGTGCGGGGCTGTGTTGCCTGGAAACGTCGCCATTGGTTATCTAGGAGGGTGGCTTCGCGTTTCCATTCAGCCCAAAGTGGTGGGCATGGGGCGGAGGCGGTAAATGCTCTCGCAGAGCCAGGCGTTGATTGCTTGCTCGAAGCGGTCGACTAGCCCAACGTCACCTAGCCGCGAGGCAGGTCCTAGTATTTCAAACTCCTGGATGACTTTATCCACGGAGTCGCTCCCTTGTCGGATGTTTGCCAGTTTCTGCCGGGCTGTGGCTTCCCGGTTCGGATCCTGGAACATGGCATCGAGTTCTGTGTTGAACTCGTCCATGGTGAGTGCGGGTGAGCCGGCCATCAGCAACGTGATGGTGCGTTGCGTGGCCCACGCTCCTGCGGTCCCTCCCTTCATATAGGAGAGCACGAAGAGGATCTGTGAGAGGGCGCTGGGGAACTCGGCCGCGCGGACGTGGAAGTAGATACCACATTCGGCTTTGAAGCGGTCGAGATCCTCGCTGGCTCCCAAGAAGGGGGTAGGAGGGGCAACCTTGGGGCCCTTGGGTCTGGGCGCGGGTGTTGGCATAGGTGGGGGGGCAGGAGCGGGTATGGGGGCGGGTGCAGGTGCGGCCCGGTTCAGGGTGTGACTTTCGACAATGGCCTGTAGTTCTTCAAACCGGGCCAACAGGTTGTCATACTGCTCTTCTGACACCATGGCAGGGGAGGAGGTAGAGGAAGGGTAGTTGAAACCTTCTTCTGCTGTCAGGGTCGCATCCGCGGTCGAGGCGGTCCGGGCGTAGCGTCCGGTGCTGAGGACCTCACGGGGGGTGGATCGGGCGTGCGTACTGGCAGCCCCGATGTGGGACGGCGATCCCTGAAGTGGGAATGTTGAATTGTTATTAAAAGGGGAGCTATGCTACTTACCTGAAGTGGGAATGTTGAGAAGAAGGTTACTTCTTCGGTTCCCACCCCAGGTGTGTTTATATACATGCGGCTTGGGTCACATGAGGTCCGCCACGTCACCCCGCATACAGCCGCAGTCACCTGGGTGTCCCTGTGGGGGATCCTGAGGGCGTATGCTGCACGCGTGCGCACTAGGTTGCGCCCTAGAGCCATCCGGGGTCGTCCGGGGCTAGGCACGTCGTGTGTGCATTGTGGGCGGGTCAATAATACATGGATATAAGGGAAAGGTCGTCTGTGTGAAGTAGAAATAGAAATAGAAATAGAAATGGAAATAGAAGTGGAAGTGGGAGAGGGATAGAGGGGGAAGGGGTATGAAGGAGGGGTGCAGGGTGGGAGAAGGGGAACCGGGTGAGGTGGGCCCGGGTGGAGGCAGGTCAGGCGGGTGTGCCCTGACAATAATGTACAACGCACATATTGATTATTTCTTTTACAAATAACAGGCTCATGGAATTGGGATTGTTGAATACCGTTCATACAATATTTCTCTTGAATTTACGCACCCAGTCCTTGTGATCGCTCTTACACATACACAATGAGGTTCACTGAAAAATTTTTTCATTCCATTTCTTTTTCTTCTCAAACCCACATTGACTTTTGTTTCAATTGTATTTAGGGAGTGTTGAATATTAATATTGTACATGAGAAAAAAAAGACTGGGACCGCTGGCAGAAATGATGATGTTGGGAGGAGCTCGCAAAAATGAGGGTGTTGGAAGCGAGGTGTGCCAGGATGGGCAGGTGGTGAGAGCCACCAAAGGTGCATGGAGCCAAGATGATGGGATGGAGGCTGGTGTGTGGAGCGAGAAAAGAGGTGAGATGAACGCTGCTGACATGTGGTGATTTCATCACAACTATATTGGCCAGTGGAAGCGACAATGAAGGGGGAATTGGGCAGGCTGTGTCAAAGCGAGCAGAGAGGTGAGCAATGAACACTGCCGATATTGAGAAATTTCACTGCACATAAGTCAAGTCTGATGAGTAGACATCAGAACATCAGAACGTGTCAGGGACTTGTCCAGGGTCAAGGAAGCCAGGGTGTAGTGTCTGGTGCTGAGAGCCTGGCAGAGGGCAGATCGGGCATGCATACTGACAGGCCCGATGTGGGACAACAGTCCCTGGCCACTTAGACTGAAGTGGAAAGATGAGAAGAAGGCTACTTCTTCGGTTCCCACTTCAGGTATGTTTATATACATGCGGCTTGGGTCACATGACAGATGCCACATCACCCTCACACACAGCTGTAACCACCCGGGTGTCTCCATGGGAGATCCCAAGGGCATCCGGTGCGAGCACGTGTGCTGGGCACAGTGGGAAGCCACCCAGGGTGCCCAGATCAGGTGTGTCATGGGTCAATGGTACATTGGTACAAAGAAAGGTCATCCATGTAAAATAAAGAGAGAATAAAGAGGAGGTGAAATAGGAAGAGAGGGGAAGCAGGAATGAGGAGAGAGAAAGGAAAAGAGGGAGGAGGTGAGGAAGGGTGGACAGTGGGGTACTGGGTCAGGTGGGGCCAGGTGGAGCTGGGTCAGTGTCAGGGCACGTCTTCGGGTCGCTAGCGTAAGTAGCGCAGCACCACATGGCCTGTATCCCCATCAGGTTCTTCTTCTTTTCCGCTTCTGATCTTCTATTTGATCTGGTCACATGGTATTGGTTATGATGCCATGTGATCTTCTATCATCTTTGATCTGCTTCTACCGGTTATTAGTGAGTTGGCTAGTTACCATCTCTACCGTGTACATATATATCCTTTGCTGGCATGGGCATGTCCCCCAGCTTTGCTATCAACTTGGTTTTGGGGGCATCCTTTGTTGCGAGCACGCACGACCCTGACAGTCAGGCAGGTGTGCCCTGACAGAATGTCGGCAGAGGCAATAAGGTAAGAAGAGTGTTATGGATATAGAGTCTCCCATGACCATATCCGTCACATGGTCAAAGACCTCCCTTTTCCATTGCTCTCTCCCTCTCTCTCTCTCTTTTACTCTCTATCCCGATACCCTACTATCTTTACCCGTTCTACTCCATTCCCCCTCCTCATGCAAAGCTTTCCCCATTGGGGTTTTGGTGCTGGCCGAGGTTGTTTGTATTTTGCGGGATTCCCTGCGACCTTTCCATTTGTAGATAGTCACACATCATGTATGGAAACCACCGAAGGCGGTTCCCGCTAACTACAACTACTCTCTACAACTGTCTTGTGTACCGTCCCTTGTAACAACCCCTTCCTGTGACTCAGCTGAACCTGTGTGATTGTACAACTCACAACATGTCCTATAAGTCTGGTTATATCGAGTTCTCTAGCAGTTCTCGCCATGGGAACTCGAAGTCATGAGTCGAAGACTCTCAACTTGTGTATCATCCTATGGAACCTATATCCTACGGGACTTCATCACTCAACTCTCCCTCCAGTGCCCAACGGACAACATCATACAACGATCATGGAGATCGTGAATACTCTGAGGCCCATATTCCTGTGATGCCAGTATGCTCACTACGCAAGCGCCAAGTAGCCGCCCATCCATTGTCTGTTCCCTCCCTTGTCAGCAGTGTTGGCATTGACACGATCAGACCACCAATCAGACCATTTTTGGTCTGATTGTGCTTCCGACAAGGGTCCATTGTCTCAAGGTCCGAAATACGGAAGTAGCCAATTTCCAACCAGATGAGGGATAACCCGAGCCTCATGTGATCACCTTGTGGCTATTTCCGCAAAACTCGTTGCCGACACTGCCGACATTGAACTAGCGAGGTCCCAGCTTTAGCCGATAGACAACTGATGGGACAATTCGGACCATGGGAAAGACGTTGTCTACTGAATCAGACCTTCGGACTTCGGACCATGCGACCATTTGGGACCATGTCTGCCCAACACTGGTCACTGTACATCCTCACCAATGGTACATTCCCTTTGGGAATGCCAAGTCACCGAAGGCCCCACTAGTCGTTCCCTACTGTACACTCCTGTTAACAACCCACTACCGGTATGTTCGCACCACGAACGCCAAGTAACTGATGGCAATGATACAAAATCTTCACCTAGCTTACGAGTCACGACCATGCACACAGTACGCTCCATTGAGTGCCAAGTACCCATGGCTGACCCATCCATCCTGTTGTCTCCGACTACACACCATCAATTCCTTAATAGCTCACTCCATCACGAACTACGATCGATGGGAATTCAATCGTCTGTTCTCATGCAAGACTGGGAACACTCATCGATTACACATCCCATTATGGTACAGACTAGATACAATGATCTTCATCCCTATATAAGAACGGATCGAGAAGGGGAGAATTCTCCCCATCCTCATAACAAAGAGGGTCAAACGCACCAGCTCCGGATCCGTGTATGGGGAGAGGGGGGGGGGGGGCAAAGCACTTGCCCGCAATGGGGGTGGTGTAGGGGTGGTGGTCACAGACACCCCAAAACAGGCGAAATATCGGGTCTCAGATCATTTCTACTTGTTGTATGGGGGTTTTTGTGATGTATCTGGCACTAGAAAGGTTGCTTTGCAACCATGACCTTGCTTGCACATGACATGGCACTACTTTGCAACTAGACGTAGGAGGTGGGGAAAATTCCTATTGGATCAATGATGCTGTTGTTGTTCACAATTTATGACAAATTACATATGTTTATTATCTCGGAGGAGCAGGGGAACAGATAGCATATGTGGTCCAATATCAACATGTGGGAAAGTAAAAGTTCCCATGAATTGTGTATGTGAAAGAGACCTTGCAAGCAAGGTAATATTTCCATGATGAGTTTTCATAGGGTGACCATTATTTCTCCTACACTGCTCTCTCAAAAGAATGAGAGAATTGATATCCAGCCTAGGTACAACCACCCAAAACAAAAGAACTGCTGAGAGAACAGTCTCTCCCAGCGAAAAACCCCCCAAAGGAGAAATCTCCATTGGACAGTGACCCTGCTAAGGCAGGGGAACAAGAGGAGTACCTGGAAAAATGGTACAAAAAGGCCATAAAGTAAGAATACAAATACTCACTCCATACCTGGAGGGAGTAAAGCCGGAGGCCCTGAAGAATGGCGTGGCTTTCCCTGACAAGAAATGGTCAGGGGAGAATGACATGGAGTCATTCTGGCAATGGTTCACGGAACTATTGGGATTCCTCACCTCGTGAGGATGCAAAGGCCCCCAGTTCAACAAAGTTCATTTGGACTGCCTAATTCATGGACTAGGGGGACCCACATTCGACCTCAGAATAAGACTCCAAGATGAAACTCTCCTCAGAGGAGGCAAGGGCATGTTCCTCGAAGTTCTCAACATACTGATGAGAACTTTCATAAAAGCATCTGCTGTGTTAAACGTGACAAAGAAGTACCACAACATAAAATATGAGGTGGGCAAAGGCTTAAAACAGTTCTACTTAGAACTGTCAAAAGCAGCATCCCAAATTGTGATGCTGCCAGACCAGGCGTCCTTCAATGCCAGGTTCCTAAATAACATTCCCCTCAAATGGAAGAGGGAAATGATCACTCATGACAGAATCAGAGTGGACTTCTCCTCAAATGAGGAGATGATAAAAGCAATATCTCATGTAGATGAGATAATTGATGGGCTGAGGATGTCTTCAGCATACAAATCAGGTTACTACACCCAAACAACTACCACAGCAACCACAAGCTGTGGTAGAACCCTTCATCAGGGAAAAGGGCTGAGGAGCCCAAACCCAGATGGAAAGAGGACTCATCATTGAAATATTCGAGGAAAACTGACCAAAAATCAGTTTCAATTTGCAGCAAGTGTGGCAAATTAGGGAAAACAAAAGATTGCCCTAAACATCACACAATAAGCGACAAGAAACCAAGGCGCATAGCTGCCATGGAAGTTTTCCAACTATCAGAAGAAGAGTTGGAGGACTCATCGGAAGGTAAACCAGAGAATAACTCTGGTGACTCTGAAGTGTCAAGCTTCGAAGTCGAGGACCCATATGTGGGACCTCAATACTCACCCGATTCAGAGGGTGAGGAAGTTAATATTGGGACCATAAGAATGGGCCCAATGCCCGCCGTTGACCACAATGAGATCAATTACAGAGTCAAACTGGCAGTAACACACCAGTTAGAAGAATCTGCAGACAAGAAAGTCACAGAGGCTTTGGTAGAAACACCAAAGAAAGATGCCTTGGGAACCTATGCCAAGGAACCCAAGAAGAACAAGGGGAAAGGGAAGAAGGACCAGAAGTCTGACGAAACCCAAACCCCCTTATTCGATGCGAAAATTTGCATCTCAAAAGATGTGGGGAAATATCCTGCAAACAGACCGCTCTCCAGTAAGAGAATGCTGACGGCCCACATCAAAATAGCAGGCATAAAAGCCTACCTGCTGTTTGACAGTGGGGCCAAAACGGATGTGATATCTGTCATATCCATACCAACTCCGCCTAACCTCCAACCTACTCCGCCACCATTCCAGTCCACCTCCGGTCCATCACCTCCATCACCTCCACCATACCCTCCAGTATACCTCCAGTCCACCTCCACCTCCAATCTCTGGTACCTTCTCCAGTACCTCTTATCCTCATCTTAGATGTTTATTAATATTTCTACCTACCCAATATTACTACAGACCTCCTAGGACCTCCATCAACCCCACAAAGGTTTTCCCACTTTCCAATAGCTGTCACTAATTCCACCCTTCATCTACTCACTCCACAATGCTTGATAAGGCAATTTTCTCATGAGATCACCAACCTGGCAAGTGGGTAAGTCCATCTTGGGTTTTCACTTTGTTCCCATTTGTCTTGTATAATGTATATAAGTCCTGTACTGTAGTTGATGGCACCTGAGTGCAAAATCAACAATAACGACTATTCCCCCAGAGTTCATGCCAAACATAGGCACAACACTCCCCTCCGAGTCGCTGAGGCCACAGCCCTTCTGCCCGTCCTCTACCTCTGGCCTTCCTTCCGGGGAAAGGTCCAGGCATGCTGCTCCCTCCTCACCATGTCCTGACAATATCACCGGATTTCATCCATGCAGTCCACACCCCAATTCTCCAGTTGGAGAATCTGGTCATCCTCCAAATGGGGACAAAAGGAACAAGATTAAAAATCTTGTTTGGAATGAACGTGGGCATCAAGATCAACAACCACATTGAGAAACATTACTTCAATGTCATCAACATCGACAGATACGATGCCATATTCGGCACCCCCTGTTAGATATGGCAAGTTCGGACAACTCCGGAGTAGAATCGGAGACTTTGCATGGAAGGACCTCAGCCTCAGCCACTCATGTGGAGCGCTGTGCCATTGCTGGTTGTCCTGGGGGTCCCTAATTTTGGATCTAGCAGAGGGGAAGTCTCTTAGGGGGAATCAAGTTGATTTTGGACTGAGATTACAAGTTACTAGGTACATTGTATATAAGGAGGGGTCCGAAATCAAATGGAGCAAGGGTAGGATGAAAAGAGACCAAGGGAGCTGGAAGGAGGAACAACACCGAGGGTCAAGGGTTTGATTTCCCAAAGGAGGAGTGAAGGGCCAAGGCCCAAGGAGGAAGGAAGGAGGTTGGGAGTCAGGAATGGCTAGCTGACTGAATAGAAAGGAAGCAGCAGCCCAAATAGGAATGAGGGAGAATAGCGGAAATGGGACAATGCAATAGTTGCAAGGTCTGAAGTAAGTCCGGAAAGTCCAAACTTGGAAGTTAAATTGGCAAAGGGAATCAGCTAACCAATACAATGGGTATAAACGGAGGTGGGGTCAAAGTCCGAGGTTGGAGCTAAGACTGGAGTTCCGAGACAGAGATGCAAACGGGATTCCGGAGTGTCACAACCATGCATTCTGACCCAGATGCCGGCCCTTATTCTGTTCCTTTTGTTTCATTTTGTCACCTGACCCATTCAGTTTCTTACTATATGTCACTGATATCCCAAAGACTCGTGTCCAAAAAAGTATTTTGCATTTTCTCAATAACTTGCTTGTCAATTTAGTCTCAAATTATATATTCTGGAAGCTATTTGAAGGGGCTATCCAACTACACAAAGTGTGTTGACACCGTGGGAAACAGTCTGGACACCCCTCCAGACAGTGGCTGGCACTGTGCAAGGTGGACAGCCACACTAACCCAAAGACTCGTGTCCAAAAAAGTATTTTGTGTTTTTCTCGATGATTTATTGGTCAATTCAGTCTCAAAATATATATTCTGGAAGCTATTCAAAGGGGCTATCTATCTGTGTAAAGTGTGTTGGGGCCATGGGAAACAGTGCTGACACCCCTTCAGACAGTGACCAGCATTGTGCACAGACATTAAGTTGGACAGCCACCATCAAAAGACTCGCGTCCAAAAAAGTATTTTGTATTTTTCTCAATAGTTTATTGGTCAATTCAGTCTCAAAATATATATTCTGGAAGCTATTTAAAGGGGCTATTCAACTATGTAAAGTGCATTCAGACCATGGGAAACAGTCTTGACATCCCTCTAGACAGTGGTCAGCATGTGCACAGACCATGCATGAGATGGACGAGCATGGCATTCCGGGACAATTTGCAACCATTGAATCAAACTGAATTAGGACATCTGAGGACATTTGCAACCATTGAATCAAACTGAATTAGGACATCTGAGGACATTTGCAATAAATGAATAAAACTGAATGGCCAGGATGTCCTAGGACGTTATAGTGAAAAAGGCCTTTTAGGCCCCATGCAAATTCCAGTTTAATATCCTATTTCATGGGACTAATCGGGGCCGGGCACATGCGACCTGGAGCAGTCCATTTCGTTCTGCGCTGCCACAGTGCTGATGGATCGTGATGGGTGACCAACTGCCTGGGTCCTAACTTGCCTCAAGCATGGCTGAGGGTTGCTGAGGAAGGGGGAGGTTTGCTCCTTTCCCCCACCTGCTCGCTTGCCTTCACACTTGTGCTCGGAGTTACTGGTATGTTTCCCCCAGCGCAGCAGAGCTTGTAACTCATGCTCGCTTGCCAGTACCCCCTCTGGTTATTGCATAGTTATTGCATTTCCGCTTCCTTCTTACTGTTCTCTGTAAGCATATCTTTCTCTCTTGTTTTCTTTATCGTGATTGCTGCTCTCAGCTCTTGTTCCAACCTCGCTTGCGCTGCTCTCTCTTCTGCCTACCCTCCACCTTCCCCAACTCCACCTTTGTGACTGGTTCTGTTGTCTCCGTTGTAATATTTATTTTTTCTTTTCTTGCAATCCCATTTTGCGCTGGCCCACGTTGCATCATGGGCCATGTCCACTAAGTTGGTCAGAACTGATTAGCATCCTGAGGTCCCCCCTATAAAGGCTCACATAGTGGTTGTCCAAGGTGGGCTCAGATGCTTTTGATCCCTCAAGTCCGTTCTCATGCTCTTAGCACCAAGAGGTTAGCAATGATTTGCCTCCAATTTTGCGGCATCATGCTTCTGCCAGAACTCGACGCTGGAACCAACTGACTATCATTCCGTGGGACTCAGAGTCATTGACTCAAGCTTGCCAGCTTTGAAAATGTGAAGACCAACACATGTTTTCACATTTGCCATTATGTATCTAACTCTGTGGTGTTGTTCGAGCAGGGTTCTCCGACACCACCAGTCAACCTTCCTACTTTCGCCTGAGTCCTACTGCTGCATGCCATGTCGGCAACCCACTCTAGTCCGCAGAAGAAGAGTCATCCCAGCGTCCAAACGACAATGACACCTCCTCCAGAGGTCTTTCAACATGATCTGAAGAAACACGTTGAAGAAGAGCTTTCTGGTCATGCATGGGAGTCCGGTCCAGATGATATCGCTCGCATGCTGTCCCCCAAGATTCTTAAACATGAACCTGAAAATGGCGGTTTACTGGAGCTCTGTCACTTCGATATCCTCATTGATCACCCTCGCATTGAGTCTGCCATGCGGAAGTTGTTCAAAAATATGCCAAAACCCAGCCCATTTCATCAAGAAGAAGCGAAGAACTACGATAATATCACCAAATTCCTCAACGAGTGTGTTAAGCTTTGCACTGACACATATCAGTCGATTCAGACGGATCTCCAGGCATCGGAATTCAATTTGCAGGAATTCAGCAAAGCCTTTTGGCCTGCCCTCCGGTTCGTTAAATACCATAAGCCAACCTTCGACAAGGTGCAAAACGCCGCACCTTTGAAACCAGACATCGTTGGATTGGTCATTGAAGACACACCATCTGGGGACTTCATTGCCTGCTGGAGCAAACCACCCAAATCCTGCGAACGGGATCTTCAGAGGATCGCTGTGGCAGTGGAAGTAAAGGATCGCTGGAAGGACTTGCTGCTCCAGAGCGGTACTTATGGTCGTGCTCAATTTAACGACACTCCGTTACGTTCATTCACTGTGACCATCGCCGTCAATCACGCTACCGAAACCCTTCGTGTCCTCATCTTCCACCGTGGTGGCCTCTCTGCAAGTAAGGAATTGAGGCTCATGACGAAAGATGGGGAAGCCCATGATATTCGCAAGTTCATGAAGATCTTGCTGAGCATGTTGCTCTGGCAGACACCTGGTGATGCCGGGTTTCCAGAGTTCACGGATGGGAAGAAGTTCATTTTCCCCTCTGGGGAGGACGACACCGTCGAAGCGATTCACCAGGAAGTCCTCTACAATCGTCCATCGTCCCGTGGCCGTAACACTTTCGTGGCATTGATGCAGCTTTCCCCGTCGAACAACAAAGCAGTTCCCCAAACTCCTTTGGTGTCAGGAACGGGCAAGCCACCCAAGAGTCAAATACCGGCTCCCATTGACGCTTGTCCACCGATCAAACAAGCGCAGTCGCGAAGCGGGGGGTCGAGGAAGAATCTCTGTCGGGCAAGGCGAATTAATTAATCTTTGGTGAATGACGTCCTAACCTTGTCAATGATAGGGTCGAAGAAACCCAAATTGGGGCAAGTCCCCAACGACAAGAACAACGATATGCACGATTCAAGTGAGAGAACTGTTATTTATACTAGGCAAAACGTGATCAACACAATTTAGTATTCCCATCCCCATACGACTTCAGTGGTTCATTCGGTATTCGATTCCATGACCACCAGGCGACTCGAAAGCAAAGGATGTACGAAAAGGTATCAAATTCTTCATTAATCCTGAAAGGTTCTTGGCCTCCTCATGAGAAGAAAGATGTGGAGTGCAACATGTACCGACATTCAAAGGGTGAATTTGGAACTGCGACTCTCCTCTCGTCGTATGAGCCGTTCAATTCTAGAGGTTATAAATCGACCAATTCGTACTTCCTTCCAAGTCCCAAGTCGGAGGCGAGTGAGTTTCACTTAAAAGATATCGGTTTACCCTGTCCAAGTATCCCGGATTATCGTAGTTTGACGGTGACACTTCTTCGAGATCGAGGCCGCAGCCTTGAGTGCTGCGATACCCCCTGGGATTTGTGCATTTGTCTTCTGCATGCCATGCTCGGTTCGTATTGTGGTTCGCTTCTCCTTTATCCAGGACCATGCTGATCTTTGTAGGGTGGCTTTCGACGTATCAATGTGGGTACTTGCAACGAGACGTCAGTATTGGGAATGTTCTCAAGCTGGTGCAACCTACACAAATGGCACCGTTCAACATCAACAAATTGAAAGACTTTCATGACGTTATCATGGGCGTCAATACAAATATGGAGGGACTCAGCAAGCCCGTGAGAGACAAAGTCAAGGCATTGGAAGGACATTCAGGACCAGCTTTGAAGGATGCAGTTAAGGAGGTGATGTCCGCTGCCGAGGCTCTGGAGAGGGAGATTGCGGAACTCGGGCTCTTTGCCGATATGATGGAGTGCCAGGCCATTATTTCAGATGGGGATCTTGCATCGTACATGCCCAGCTACTTGACCAGGACAGTCACTGCAGAGTCGATCTCAGTAAGTCACATGTTGAGCCTACTGTGCAATGCACTGAACATTCTCCAGGGGACCTATGAGTTTATGTCCCCTCGCGTCCGTGATGCCATAATCAGGGATGCCAAGTACCTCCACACTCCAGTGGATGACATACATTCGTTTTTCTTTGTTGCGGTGTGGGCGACCATGTGGAATATCAACAAAGGCCATTCCAAGGATGAAAACCCTATCCGTAATGGCCTACGGAGGATTGATCGTGATGTCAGTGTGGCTTCCCTTCTGCGTGACCGTCTCAGACCTCGTCCAACATACACTCCGATCACCATTGGAATGCTCCCTGTTCTCGATGATTGGTCAAAGAAGCTTTCGCAGTTGGATTTATACTCCGAATCCTCCCAGGATGAATTTCAAGAGACTCTGCGCTTGGTACAATTTGACCTGTTAGCCTACCGTGGGGTTGCAGACTTTGTCCAAATTATAAAGGAGCATTACCAGCACATCCAGGCTGCATCCTTATCATGTGTTTAAATAAAGACTCGGATTGTATTTCTGTGATCCTCACTGTGTTTAGAGGAAGATTACCCATTCTACATGAATAATGCATGAGCTGTCAGCGCTCATGTGAGCGCTCAAGCAGACTTATTACTTAAAGCAGGGGCGAGTTATGATCGCCTTGGAAACAGGCTGTCAATGTCTATGGGAATCGCACGTACACATTCCACCGTTGCTCGAAAACCGCGAATTTTCATTAGTTTCGCCAAATATGATGGAGTGTTTGCAATCGGTTTCTCCTCACTTTCCCTGCACTGGTGTCGAGCCCTGCGCTGCGTTGGTAATCTTGCTTTGATGATGGTTCGACGGCACCAGTGCTGGGTAACCCAACAAGCCTACGGTCGAAGTTAAACAGCGCGAAAAATCTGTTTTACGAAAATTCACAGCAACACGAGCGAGGCCTGCAGCCGGCTGGGTCACAGAGATATTGTCAGCGTAACATGGAATGTATAGCACAACACCATCCAGTGCTCACGGATGCCCACTGAGTGAAAGAAGCCATAACACTTCATGCAGCTCAGGCATCTTGTTTGATTTCGTGCCACCAATCGGCCCACGGAACAGGTTGCCATGGTCGTTGGGCAAACTCATATCCCGGCACAACGCAAAAATATTCATGGTCAGAAATCGTACTAGTGTGATTGGGCTGGGAGAATGGATCTATTTCTGCAGGTGCGGTCTTCCTGGCGTGAGAGATTAGTTTGAGATGATGGTAATCGGCATCCTCGCGCCTCGTGCAAGCCGATTGAGTCATTTATTGTGACGTCAGCATTCATCGGCTCTGTGATGATTATGTGAAGTTGGCACAGTTTACTAAAAGTACCATCACAACGGCTGTTGCCGGTTTTCCGAGAATAGTTGCCCATGGCCACTTCCATTACTCTTACTTGCTTGGCGGTTGACGGTGGAAGAAACCATCTCGGTGCCGTGTTTTTTTCTCTGGATGTGTCGCCTCGCGAATCTGTTGACTTCCTTTGCGACAGTATCAAGTCTAAATTAGCCCACCAACTGGATCATCTGGATGTAAACCAGCTGGTTTTGTGGAAGCTCTCATCGCCGATACCAAGGGAGGTTACAGGAGCCGAAAAAATAGCTTTCCGTCAAAGGATGAGTTCCCTGATCCTGAATGCGACGTGGCACTGGAGGGAAACGGCCCCGTGCAGATTCTCGACCCTGAAGACAGGATATCCAAATACTGGCAGGAAGATCCCGAGAAAAGGCATCTCCATCTCATCGTCCAATTGCCTCATGACGGAAAGAGGAAGCATGAGGATCCGGGTAGGTCTTTGTGACTTTGTATTTTATGGCCAAACTCCTCACTTGTCTGCAGTCGATATTTCAATGGAGCTGTACGATAAATGGAACGTTTCACTCCCAATCACTCCGAACCTTACCGATTTGGAAGCACCCCTTGGGCCCGAAGAAAAAATGAGGCCGTTCGTTTCAGATCGTAATAAAACTGACGAACAACTGTTAGGATCCAACTGCATACGAGGTGTGTTGGGCGGACTTAGTCCTGGGATAGATTTGATGAGTCCTCCATTTGTCTTTAAGTCAATCTTTTGGATATAAGAGCCCTGTCGGAGGCATAGTTCCCACAGAGCGAGGTGGGATTCCAGGGATGTCAGCCTGCTTGCGCAACCATGTATGGCTAAGAGCAGTGCTGCGACATGGGACACACCTAATTGAACGAACTGATTCTTCAGCCTCAGGACCCAGACTCACATAAGTGTGTATTTGGCATATTCAGATTCAGCTGAAGGACGCAAGTACCTCCACCCACTGCAAGACCGATACATTCACAACACGGCCCTGAAGGGGAATGGACTATAAGAAGCGGCGCGCGTAGGGCTGTGCATGAGCGGCAAACTGACCTGAGACCGATGAGGCCGAGGATGAGTCAATATACAGGCTCTTCATCCTGACCCAATTAGCCATGGAACGCTAAAATCCGGCTTCCGCGGAACAAAAGTCCCATGTAATCTCGTACCTCCATTAAGTCACAAATGTTCAGCCTGCAAACCACAAGTGCAGTCGTCGGTCTTCAGTATAACACGCCAAATTAAACGCATGGGATATGATTCGGCCAACTCCGCTAAGCCACAGCTAAGGCCATCGGGTCCTATGAGACAAAGATGGAATTCTGACCCTTGCGGACCTCCTGTGGAAGGAAGAGGGGATCAAGTGAGTGGCAGGATTCTTAAATGAGAGCGGAGCATATGAAAAGAAAAACGCTACTTAGGAGACAACGGAGGAAAACCAAAACCCAAGAGATAATGCCCGCTCGTGAAGCGGAACCCCTCCCATCTTTGGCGCTGGCAACACAATATCTGAACATCTGTAAGTGACGACTCACCAGGGGAATATGGTCTGGGCTTCATTCGGACGAAGAAGGACGACTTATCTGTTATTTTACTTTATTTGCGTGTATTTTTCTCGAGACCCCTGCCCTCGGCGCTCATGTGAGCAGCCTGAAGTTTTGCAGGTTAAATATCCAGAATAAAACAAACAAACAAATAAGGCCATTGGGTTGCAGCACCTTCGCAAAAAACAAGGATGACGAGCAATAAGGAAGGAAAGACAGAAGTTACAGTGAGCAAGGAAACAACCGAAAAAAGGAAACCTAGAAAAACCTTGAAGAAATTGCACATTGCCTTCCCGGACTTACTCCGTGATATCCAAATGATATAAACCAGGTGACTGGACAAATGACATAAAATGGACAAGCCTGGTATCGAACCCAGGACCTCTAGCGTGCATCCATACACTACTCACCCGTTATGCCAGGGAGGTCCTGATGGTTAGGGAGGTTACTCCATCCCATATTCCAACAAACCTAAGTAAGCAATCGGGATCCCACCCACCAAGAGTAACCGAAGGTCACAACACCTCCCCCTCGGCAAGACCGAAAGGCTTACTGGAAGCAAGGAAGATGAAGGAAAGACTTCATCAAAAAACAGCATACAGGTCAAAAGAAAAGACTAAGAAAGATCATGCC
The DNA here is from genome assembly GCF_015039405.1 of Cantharellus anzutake. Taxonomy (NCBI): domain Eukaryota; kingdom Fungi; phylum Basidiomycota; class Agaricomycetes; order Cantharellales; family Hydnaceae; genus Cantharellus; species Cantharellus anzutake. Next base: position 245,103 of record NW_024067021.1, on the reverse strand, counting down.
TTCAGCAGAGGATAAGGTATAAGAGGGCCAGAGCCCTGTAGCATAGGTGGATGAAACTCACGTATGAGATTGTCTGGAAGAATCGACCCAGGAATGCAGTGGCAATAAACCTGAATCGGCATGACTGTAACCTCAGAAGGCACAGTTATGCATAAGGCTGACAGCAGGTACAGTGCATAAGATTAAGCACCACCAGGAAAAATGCCATGTGTGAAAAGAGAACAAGAGTGCATTTAGACTGAGTGCACACAAGTCTAATTTAATCTCGTACCTCCATTAAATATCAATATTTCAGACACTTTCCCACAAACTCCAAATTAGATCAAAAGATCAACACGAGTTCAGTGTGTTTTATCGGTCATGTCCAGATCCTTGCCAGCTGCTCAGAGCACTGGGAACCAGTTTGCTGTACTTTGCAGCTGCTCAATCCACAACAGGTCTCCACACCGAGATGATTCCTTTCCCAGATACTTCACTCACACTTGGTCAGCTTGCTTGTCTTCCAGTGGAATGTCACCCTGCTCTACAGGATGTCTTGACCAAGAGTTTGTGGAGTGTGGATGCTGAGATGAACGGGATGTGAATGAAGTTTACTTCAAGGGTGAAGAAGTTGCTGTCATTTGCCCAGTATCTGGTGGTTAGCGTCCCTTTGCAATTAATTTCGACATGCTCGCCCAAGTGCTATGCCATTGACCGATTATAATTAGCTCCAGCAAACCTGAGGCTGTGGCATTGACCTGACCAACACTCGACACCCACACCCCTGAAAGTGCAATGTTGTCATCAAACTATCCTCCATCACTATCCACCACCCTTGGTCATCCCCATCCCTAGGTGTCCTACTGTATGCTCTTCCAGAAATCGACCCAAGGAACAGGTGCCATGCTGCACCACCCAAGGGAAGGGGGAGCATGATCGACCTGGAGCACGTGGAAGAGGTGGAGGTTCATAAACACTGCAGGTACACCACCATACCAACCAGGCACCCTTACTATGTATCGCCGATCCCCCAGGCTGCGGCGCTGTGGGACAGCCGCACTGCCACATATCAATGCAACAACCTTCTCCGTGCGCTCTTATGCATGGTGCTACACATGGTCCGATCTGGGCCCCAACAACTTGCATAGAAATTGGTTGAAATGGTAACAGCAAAGGAATTGTTGAAATAACCACCTCAGCCTAACAGGGTGTATGGTGTAATGGCTGTGCACACTGAGTTCGCAATCCAGAGGACTGGAGTTCGATTCCCAGTATGTCCAACTTTTAGGTTTCCCTAAAAGACCATGTGCAAATTCCAACAGGAATCAAATCGGCAAAAATGGTCAAAAATCACATACAGCACAGACCCGAAAGGCAATGGTGCAAATGCAGAAAAAAGACCATCATTAGGAAGCAGGGGAATCATGGGAAATGGAATAGAATAAGGGATACAAAGGAATTGATCGGAGTCAATCAACCGTACTAGTACTACTAGAATGGGTGGATATGTGGTTAAAGGGAAAAGAAAAGAAAAGAAAAGAAAAGCAAGATATACTGGTCAGAATATCAGTCCACTTTTGGTGCTAGATGGATTTAAGACAGACAAAACTTGTAGCTGACAGCAAAGCCCCAAGGTAGGGGTAGATTGAGACGAACAGAGACAATAATGGGATGAGGAAGAGTGTTATGGATACAGAGTCTCCAATGACCATATCTGTCGCATAGTCAAAGACTTCCCATCTCCATTGCTCCCCTCTCTCCCTCTCTCCCTCTCTCTCTCTCTCTTTCATCTTCTATCCCGATACCTTATCTTCCTTGCCTGTTCTACTTCTTTCCCCCCCCTCGTGCAAAGCTTTCCCCATTGGGGTTTTGGTGCTGGCCGAGGTTGTTTATGTTTCATGGGATTTCCTGTGACCTTTCCATTTGTAGATAGTCACACATCATGTACGGAAACTGCCGAAGGCGGTTCCTGTTAACTACTACTCACTACAACTGTCATGTGTGCCGTCCCTTGTAACAACCCTGTCAGAGACCAGATTTAAGACGAAGGAATGTCTCCGTAACGGAGGGCTTTGGCCTCAGCGACTTCTGCCAGGAGCGCTGTGCCTAGTGACACGTCCGTGCCCTAACTTACTGACTGGCGCTTAGAACCTAGTGGGGGTAACTCTAGTTGATTTATCTGCTGGGGCGTAACCTATGTACAAGTAGTGTATATATATGGTTACAGCGGAGACGGTTCCGCAATTGGCGGAGCCGGACGGAGCGGAGCTAACGGGGTTAAGACATTAGCCGACTGAATATTACCGACGAGTCGGTTCGCGGGGTTAGCGGAAAGGCAGGTGTTAACCCAGAAACGGAAAGGAGGGATAGGCCTGAAGGTGGACTCTGCAGGGCAGGCAAGTGTATTGCCCAGCGGAGGCGGGAGTGCGCTAGCGGACGTCGGAGCTGTCCGGAAGTCTTCGGGGCTCCGTACTTAGGGAGGCGTAGGTAATAAATTGAAATGAGGGGGTGGTGACCATCGAGGGGTACCAAGAGGTTTGCGGAATACAGGGGCTCCGAGGTTGGTGAGGGGGGAGCGGAGTTAGAACGGAGGGGTCGGAGAGCCCGGAAGTCGATGGCCGGGAATGGATATGACAAACCCCTCCTTGTGACTCAACTGAACCCATGTGATTGTACAACTCTCAACATGTCCTATAAGTCTCGTTATGTTGAGTCCTCCAGCGGCCCTCACCGCAAGAACTCGAAGTCGCGAGTCGAAGACTCTCGACCTGTATATCATCCTATGGGACTTCATCACTCAGCTCTCCCCCCAGTGCCCGATGGTTGACGTCATACCACAATCTTGGAGATCATGAATACTCTGAGGCCCACGTTCCCATGATGCCGGTATGCTCGCTATGCGAGCGCCAAGTAGCCATCCATCCATTGTCTGTTCCCTCCCCCATCAGCCATCATATTCCCTCGCCAACGGTACGTTCCCTTTGGGAATGCCAAGTCACCAAAGGCCCCACTAGTCATGCCTCATTGTACGCTCATGATATCAACCCGCTACCGGTAGGTTCACGTTGCGAATGCCAAGTAACCAATGGCAACTATACAAAGTCTTCACCCATCTCGCGAGTCACGACTGTGCACACAGTACACTCCATTGAGGAGCGCCAAGTACCCATGGCTGACCCATCCATCCTGATGTCTCTGACTACCTACCATCAATTCCTTAATAGCTCACTCCATCACGAACCGCGATCGATGGGAATTTGATCATCCACTCCCATGCAAGACTGGGAACACTCATCGATTGCATATCCCATTATGGTACAGACTAGATACAATGGACATCATCCCTCTATAAGAATGGATCGAGGAAAGGGGAATTCTCCCCATCCTTGTAACAAAGAGTGTGAATGTGCTACAATGATGTATGGGACGAGGGTCGAGATAAAGATGAATGCATGAAACCCAAAAAAAAACTAGGCAGTGTAGGAGAAATAATATTCAAAGAATAAAACAATGATCTATCAGAATAGTCAACAATCAGGTGACAAGTTCAGATGTTTAACAGATCTCATGATCTTTATGAGACTGGACAGACATTAGAAGATCATTATAATTATCCACACCCATGTAGCAGGAGATTTAAGCTACTACAAGCATGCCTAGAACCTGGCATAGGTGTAGGAAAATATAATATTCAAAGAATATATCCCTACAACAAGAAAATAGCACATAGATGGCAGAATAAGAAGGAACATTGGGAAAGAAATGTGAATATCTCGGGAACCAGTAGACCTTTGACTGTAATCTTTTTACCATCTAAAAGGACGGTTTCTAAACTTTATCCACGGTTTTGTTTCATTCTAAAAGCTTCAACACTGACGGAGATATCGCTCAAACGGCAAAACACCTTATAATTCATATATATATTTGTTTGCTAATTCTTACAAAAAGTAATGTGACTCAAGGGAAATATATTGACGCCTGAAAGTTTGGCGGACCAAATACCATATGGCAGAGTATTCCCCGGCGTGGACAGACAGTTTTTGATCGCATCAGAAGAGGAGAAAATGCTAAAAAACCGGATCCCGTATATTTTCCCATGATTCATCAAAACCTTTTGATTTTAAGCTCAAAAAAAATCGGAACAAAAAAATGATTGATGATCTGGATCTCGAATTATAAGCATAAAGTGATTCAGAAGTCCGCGGATCAGTTAATTAATTGGGAAAGCTCTAGAACATTAATAATGATGCAGCTTCACAAAAAGGGGTGAATTAGAGAACAGTCTAGAAAGTTCCTTTATAGCTGAGTCATTTCTAAAGATAACCGTTCGTAATTAAGGCGGTGTAGAGCATAGCTTTAGCACTACAAGACCCCGCTAAGATCGACCCAAAAGACAAAGAACTGAATTACTTATTGCTGAGTCATGTCCTAAGTCCATTATTAAGCTTACACAGCCCAAGCCCCTATATCATTCTAGAACTATCTATAATACAAATGTAGCACATGTAACTAGTGCGAGGCGTGGGAGTAGAGAGGTCTCTGAAAAGCATAAAAGGCCACCGCTTCTGCCCCCTCTCAAACCTCAGGTAGAAATATAAGTTTAATTCTCACCAGTGGTTGGTTTGTTTGCTCCAAAAGATAAAAGCAAATATAAAACTAACACGTCACTCTAAGCGTGAGTTAGGGTCAGTTAGACACAGCTGAACAAAAGTGTCATAGTGAGAATTAGTGAGAATTAGTGAGAATTTGGTGGAGGGACTTCTTAATTGAATAATCTCTCAGTAATACTTGGTTATCACACCACAGGAGAAAAGTGAGTGATCCTGAACCTGCTAGAGAACTAGCATGCACTCTAAGCGATAGAAAAAGCAGTTTGGTCACTCCTGTATTGAGTAACATTTATTTATTTTATTAGTAGTTTTCCTTCAGTAAATTATCAGGAAAATCATGTCCTACTGAAAAGTGGTATATCTAGGTGTTGTTAGAACGGGCGGAAACGGACGACTCCGGAGTGGAATCGGAGACTTAGCGTGGAGGGACCTTGGCCTCAGCGACTCAAGCGGAGCGCTGTGCCATTGCTGTTTGTCCATTTGGTCCTTAATTTCACAGTAGGTGAGCAGGAAGTCTCTAGGGGGCATTTCAGGTCGATTTCGGACTGAGGTTACAAGTTACTAGGTACATTGTATATAAGGAGGGGTCCGGAATCAAAAGGAACAAGGGTAGGACAAAAGAAGACAAAGGGAGATGGAAAGAGGAACAACACCGAGGGTCAAGTGTTTGACTCAATGGTGTTTCCCAAAGGAGGAATGAAGGGCCAAGACCCAAGAAGGAAGGAAGGAGGATGGGAGTCGGGAATGGCTAGCTGACTGAATAGAAAGGAAGCAGCAGCCCAAATAGGAATGAGGGAGAATAGCGGAATTGAAATGGACAATGCAATAGTTGCAAGGTCCGGAGTAAGTCCGGAAAGTCCGAACTCGGAGGTTAAACTCCGGAATATTGGCAAAGGTAATTAAATGGAATGAGCTAACCAATACAATGGGTATAAGCGGAGGTGGGGTCAAAGTCCGAGGTCGGAACTAAGACCGGAGGTTCCGGAGACGAGACGTGAACGGGATACCGGAGCGGAGGTCCGGAGTCGGGAGCATAGGTTTTGCATACTCGTCTGGAAGGTGTCGAGGTTGGGGTCGGACCCGGAATGTTCCGGAGTCGGACCGAAGGTGGTGTCCGAGCCGGAGGTGGGATAACCTCTTGGGAGTCGGCAAGGAGAAGGTGACGGAAGGGAAGTAGGGCTCCAGAAGTCGGAGTTCGGAGTTCCGGGAGCCCGGAGCGGAGGTCGGGATTGTATGGATATGACAGGTGTAATATTGACTAGAAATCATAGTAAAGTCAATATAGAATTTTATCCATAGATGATCTATATGTCAGGTGAGATCGTTGGGGGGTGTTTATTGTTGTTTAGACAGTGAACAATTATATATTTGGCAACCAAAACACGGTCAGTAAGCAAATCAGCACAAACTCTAATATCGTTATTGGATGTAGGAAACTGGTTACATGAGGTGATCCAGCTCCACTCCTTCAGTGGAGTGAAAGGTGTACAGAGTGCATAGTCTCAAACCGGAGAACACCAATGAGGAACTCAAATAGCCAATGCCTTTACGAGTTCTTTCCTGGCTGTATCAAGATCATCATAATCAAGCGCATTAATAGCGTACTTCGCAGCCTTCTTAGCTTTCGCCATATCCTCAGGGGAGCAGAGTGATGCAGGTATGGCGTTGGTGGGTAATGGGATGACACGGGAGGTAGAGCAGGAGTGGGGGTGATGGATGGGGCAGCAATGGGGGGAAACTGTCACGACCCGACATATCCATCACTTCCCTCTATGCGCCCTAGTGCCACTTGGTCCGTCCCTCCCGCTATCATCATCATCCGTCCACCCATCCGTCCACCTGTCACCCTCATCCGCACTTCCTCCCTCGCGCATGTACCTACCAACCTAGGTTGCCCGCTCCATTGTTGTCCGCCCCCAGCCGGACAGCTTGCTAGACGGCCGGATGGCCTTTTCTCTTTTGTCCGCTTGCGGACTATTGTTCCTCTTATTGTTCCTTGCTTGCCTTTTGTTGACCAAGTTTGCCGATATTGATTATTTGTTCCTTTCTTCATCATTAATATCGCACTTGATCCGCCACTCCTTCCGGGCCAGTCTCATTTAGTTACTTGTGTTTATAATGCGTGTAGGTTACACCGGATGTACCTTAGTTCATATATCGACTTGGATTCCCCCTCTAAACTCTTATCCTCATCGTAAGGCTTCTGTCTGAAATTGGGACACCAACATAAGAACGAAGCGCAGCGCTCCACCCGAGTCGCTGAAGCTAAAGTCCTGCCCCTCCGACCTTACGAGCCCGGACGACCTCACGCACTTTGCAGGTCACCCAGATACATGTCTGGCACGTTCCTGACAGTATATACGAACTCAAATCGCTCTTACGTTCTTTCCTTGCTCTATCATTGTTTCACTGAACTATGTCTAGAGCTTATCAAACCCGTTCACAGATGCGCACCGAACCTGGTTCTTCTAGGCTTCCAGGTCTCGGGACGCTTGAAGAACTTTTGCGCAGACATGACCTAGACCCTTCTGAACGTCCGCCATTCCAAAGCTTTACAGCTGACCGTGACGACCCTACTTCCTCCTCCACTCCTGCACCCTCCCATCAATTCCGTCGTTCCATATTCCAAGACCATGACAAGGCAGCTGCTGTTGAGAGAGATGTCGATCCGGACAGCCAAGCTGATGACTATGACCCCGAAGCTTCTTGTAACCCTACTCCATGTCCTGATCCCGCTAATCCCCTAGACCCGCCAGACGCCCCACCCAACTGTGGTAACGGTGGTGGTGACGGTGATGGTGGTGGTGGTGATGACGGTGGTGACGATCCGCCTGAGGATCAGCTGCCAGATGACCTGGGTAGCTGTGTGTTGGCCCAGTTGATGGACGCTATTGCCGCCCTGGCCCGCTCAACCACTGCCGCTCGTCAACCTCCAGACCCCAGCCGTAGGACGAAGCTTCGTGAGCCTGACCAATTTGACGGTACTGACCCTCAGAAACTCCGCACTTTCCTTGTTCAGTGCGAACTCAACTTCCAGAACCGCCCCCAAGCATTTGTTAACGAGCGTACGAAAGTCATCTACGCTACATCCTTCCTCAAGGGGATCGCTCTGAGTTGGTTTGAGCCTGAACTTCTTCATGGTAACCTGCGTCGCCATCCACATTGGATGGACGACTATGAACTCTTCATCCGAGAACTTGAAGAGAACTTCGGCCCGCACGACCCCTTTGGTGATGCTGAGTGTCGTCTGAGTACTCTGACTATGTCGGATAATCACAGGATCGCCAAGTACGTCGTCGAGTTTAATCGCAATGCTTCACAGTTACCTGGATACGGTGAGGTTGCCTTGAGGCACCATTTCTATAATGGGTTGCCAGATAGGATCAAGGATGAGATCACTCGTTACGGTAAGCCACGCTCGTTGCATGACATGCGCTCTCTTGCCCAAGATATCGATGGACGATATTGGGAGTGCAAGGGCGAGTTGTCGCACCGTCCGAGAGATCGAGCTACCTCACCTGACTCCTCCAAGCAGAACGCAAAATCGGGCAAGAACCCGAAGTACTCTAAGTCCCCCAACTCTCCTGACTCCACGTCCGACCCCTCCACTTCCGCTGATCGCTCTACCAAGGACCCTAAAAAGTCTAAGGGAAAGCAACCCGACTCTGATCTGTCCTCGAAGCTTGACAAGAGTGGCAAGCTCACCAAAGAAGAACGCCAGCGTCGCTTCGAGAACAACCTCTGCCTCTTCTGTGGGCGCTCTGGGCATGTGGCCAAAGAGTGCCCTAAGTCCTCCTCCCGTGTGGCCAAAGCTAGGGCAGCCCAGGCTGAGGATGTCACGGATTCTGTGGTGGATTCGGACGAGGAAAAAAACTAGATAGTGACCCTCCGGGCCCCGTACGACCGGTTGGTCACGCTGACCCTCCTCGTATGTCTAGAGTCCTGCGCTTGAACGCGTCTGGACTATCCGCTCTCCATTCTCTTTCTGTTCCGATCTCTTTTTCTCCTTGTTCTGCTGATGGTCGATTTCCAACTTCAAGGGAGTGTGCTCCCGGCTCTGATATATTTTCCGCTTCAAGGGAGAATACTCCCGGCTCTGCTCTGTCTTCTTCTTCCAGGGGGTCTGAACCCCGTAAAAATATGTCTTTTCCTTCTCCTCTTCCGTCTGGAAACTTTTCCGCTCTTATTGACTCAGGATCTTCTGACACATTTGTAGATACATCCTTCGTCAATAAACATCACATCTCCACGTACCCTGTCGCACCTCTGCAACTCCGACTATTTGACGGCTCCATGAACTCCATGATCACCCAAGCCATCAATCTGCCCATCCGATTTGCCACTGGTGAGGTTACTCCGACGACATGTTATGTCACATCGTTGGATGGCTCTTGCGCTATCGTCCTAGGACATGACTGGCTCACCCGACACAATCCATTGATTGACTGGGTCTCGAGCAGTATAACTTTCCGGACGTCTGTGCAATCCAGTCCAACCACCCTGAGCTCTCCTCCCGTAGTTGTGGACCCAGTCCCAACGCAAGGGAATCCGACCTCCGACCCACAGTGTGCATCCGTCCGTCAGGCAATCACCATTGAGATCGTCAGTCCGGCTGTGTTCGCCCGGACTGCCCGACTCGATGGGTCTGTCACTTTCTGCCTGGAAAATCTGTCCACTTTAGCAGAGTTGCGCTCAACATCCACCTCTTCTGACCCCGTCGACCTCTCAACTGTTCCTAAGGCTTATCACGAGTTTGCGGATGTCTTCAGTAAGAGTAAAGCCAATACTCTCGCACCGCACCGTGAATATGACCTGAAGATCGAGTTGGAGGAAGGCTCCCATCCTCCCCTTGGCACCCTATATTCCCTGTCCCAGTCTGAGCTTGAGGCTCTCCGTACATTCCTTGACGAGCACTTGGTGTCCGGTTTCATCTGTCCTTCATCTTCAACCCACGCCGCGCCAGTGCTCTTCGTCCGCAAGAAAGACGGTTCTCTACGTCTTTGTGTGGACTTCAGGGGCCTCAACAAGATCACAAAGAAAGATAGGTATCTGCTGCCGCGTATCTCTGATCTCCTAGACGTTCCTAGCCGTGCGAAGATCTACACCAAGCTCGACCTCCGCCATGCGTACCATTTGGTGCGGATAGCAGCGGGCGATGAGTGGAAGACTTCCTTCCGCACACGCTATGGATCCTACGATTGGCTCGTCATGCCATTCGGTTTGACCAACGCACCCGCATTCAGCGCTTCGTTAATACCATCTTTGCTGATCTTCTCGACACTCGTGTGGTAGTCTACTTGGACGACATCCTGGTCTATTCGGAAGATGAGACTCAGCATGAGGATCACGTCCGGGAAGTCCTGAGTAGGCTACGCAAGCATGGGTTATTTGCCAATCCGCAGAAGTGCGAATTCTCAACTGACACTACGGAGTATTTGGGCTACATCCTTTCGCTGACTGGTCTGTCCATGTCGCCCGAAAAGATTCAATCCATTCAGGATTGGCCTGAGCCCCGTAAGGTCAAGGACATCCAGTCCTTCTTGGGATTTGCAAACTTCTATCGCCGTTTCATCCATGATTATTCCAGTATAGTTCTTCTGCTGACCAGACTCACCCATAAAAATGTGGCTTGGTCCTTCTCTGATGAGTGTTGTTCCGCCTTCCTTCGTCTCAAAGAAGCTTTCACATCCGCCCCCATCCTTACTCACTGGGTACCCGATCGTCCGCTAATAGTTGAAACTGACGCGTCCGACTATGCAATCTCAGGTATTCTCTCCATCCGTTGCGAGGATGATGAGATTCTCCCGGTTGCTTTTCGCTTGAGAACACTGACAGCACCCGAACTCAACTACGATACCCATGATAAGGAGCTCCTAGCTATCTTTGAAGCTTTCCGCTCTTGGCGACACTATCTTGAAGGCTCTGGCACTCCTATTGACGTTGTCACGGATCACAAGAACTTGGAATATTTCACCACTACCAAACTCTTGACCCGCAGGCAGGCGCGCTGGTCAGAGTTTCTCTCGCAGTTTAATATGGTTGTCCGTTTTCGTCCGGGAAGACTTGGCGCGAAACCTGATGCGTTGACTAGACGCTGGGACGTCTACCCCAAAGAAGGGGATAGGGACTATGCCCACGTCAATCCGCAGAATTTTCGCCCTGTCTTTACCACAGAACAGCTCTCGGCCTCCCTACGAGCCACCTGTTTAGCCACCCCGGTCCTCCGGGCCAGCTCCACGGTTGATGTCGAAGCTATCCACAAGGACATTCTCACCGCCCTGCCATCCAACCCCTCCATTGCCGAATATCTCTCTGATCCTATCCCTGCAGACTCTCGTTGGTCCCTAGACACGGACGGCCTGTTAAGGCTCGATAAGCGTATCTACGTACCAGACGCAAACGATCTTCGTCTCAGGATCTTGAGATACAAGCACGACCATCCACTCTCCGGACACTTTGGTCAGAACCGCACATTGGATCTGGTCCGTCGAGAGTATACTTGGCCGGGTATCCATTCATTCGTCAAGGACTATGTTTCGTCCTGTACTGCCTGCGCCCGTGCCAAGGTCCCTCGTCACAAGCCCTATGGCTTGCTGAAACAACTCCCTGTCCCCGGTCGCCCGTGGAACTCGATATCCATGGACTTCATTGAACAGCTTCCCCTGTCCTCTGGCTTCACGGCCATCCTGGTAGTCGTTGACCATCTTTCTAAGCAGTGTGTCTTTATTCCTACGCACGATACCATTGATGCACCTGGCCTCGCTAAGCTGTTCCTCCTCCATGTATTCTCGAAACACGGCGTACCCTCCCACATCACTTCGGATCAAGGATCCGAGTTCGTATCCCATTTCTTCCGCTCTCTAGGTAAGGCTCTTGACATCCGCCTTCACTTCACTTCGGGTTATCACCCAGAAGGGGATGGTCAGACCGAGCAGATGAACCAGACGTTAGAACAGTATCTTCGGGTGTATTGCAACTACCAGCAGGACAATTGGGCTGAGTTATTGCCCTTGGCTGAGTTCGCGTACAACAATGCCCCTAATGCTACTACTGGCATCTCTCCGTTCTTTGCCAACAAGGGATACCATCCGACCCTCTCCGTCCATCCGGAACGAGATTTGACTTCAGTACACGCCCAAGAGTACTCGGTTGATCTCGATTCCTTACATCAGTTCCTATGTGAGGAAATGTCCTCAGCGCAACGGCGTTATCAGGGCCCTGCGGACACTAGATGTTCACCCGCACCCGACTTTGAGGTTGGTACTATGGTCTTTGTTAAGGCTAAGTATTTTAGATCCACCCGACCCTCGAAGAAACTCTCAGAAAAGAACCTTGGGCCCTTTGAGATCATTGCCGCGCCAGGAACCCACTCCCGCACCATCCGCCTTCCTGAGACTATGAGAGCCGTGCACCCGGTCTTTCATGTGTCCCAACTCGAACCGGCTGTCCCCAACACCATCCCCAACCGTGTACAACCTCCGCCTCCGCCTGTTGAGATTGACGGTGAACCTGAGTATGAGATTGCTGAAATACTAGATTCAAAGTTGGATTGTAAGCGTCGTAACTGTAAGTTACTGTACCTGGTACGTTGGCTCGGGTGTGATGGGACGGACGAGGAGACTTCTTGGTTGCCGGCCACAGAGCTTGGCCATGCCTCTGACTTGGTTTCTGACTTCCACGCGCTTTATCCTGACAAGCCGGGCCCTCACTTTTCTTAGAGTGCTCATGTATCAACTGGCCATGTTTTGACTAGGGTATGGCATGGTGGAGGTATATACAAAAATGAAAAAAAAGAGAACTTCAGGGCGACGCGCCCACACCACGGGAAGTATACGTGGGCGGGTCACCTGCTCCCCAACCCTCCGACTTCTCCTTCTTCTTCCTCGACCTCTCCTCCCGCGTAATCTTGGTGACCTCGCTGGGCAACTGCCTCACAGCGTCAGTCAGCTCCTTGAGGGCATCCACGATCACCTCACCCCACTTCTCCACGTCACCCCCATCCTCATCCCAATCGTCCTCCTCGTCCTCCGTATCATCTCCCCCATCCTCAGACGTGTGTACTGGCACCTTGGGTGAGATCACCCACAGTTTCTTTTGCTGTGAGGGCGTCACGGTCCCCACTTGAATCGTGACCAGGTCGCATTTGGCCCTGGCACGCGTGCAGTTCGTGCACGCCTGGTACCTGCCCCGCTCACAAACCAGCTGGGACTTGAGGCATCGACCACACAGGGGCTTTTCCCTTGCGGCCTGTGGCGGGTCGACTGAGGCCTTGCGCTAAAAAACAAAAACAAAAAAATATACTTGTGTTAGCCTCAGGGATCGCATGGCAGTAAGTGTTTGTAAGATACTGGCTACTCACCTTGCCTTTGGACGACCCAGCCGCCTGCGCCTGTTGGCGCTTCGCCTCTGCCTCCCGCTCCCTGGCCTCCTCTTCCTCACGTCTTTTCTTCTCTTCAGCTGCCCGCCTAGCTGCCTCAGCCGCTTTTTTGACCGCCTTGCGCCTCACCCGCTCATTCAGCTTCGCCTGCATCATGGCAGGCTCGTCGTCCGTCGCCTCCTGGATGTCCTTCTCCTCCCAGGACGCGATGTTGTGAAGATCAAGAGTTTTGGACATGAAGGGCAGGTTATTGAGTAGAGCTGTTGAGTAATGACTGGACCTAGTCAAATTGATGGAGCGAATGTTTGATTTCACATGCGGATTCAAATTCGGAATTGGCCAAACGATTCCCACGTGCACCAATTGGGCCTCCAGGGGCGTCGGCCCTAAGAAGGGGATACTGTCACGACCCGACATATCTGTCACTTCCCTCTATGCGCCCTAGTGCCACTTGGTCCATCCCTCCCGCTATCATCATCATCCGTCCACCCATCCGTCCACCTGTCACCCTCATCCGCACTTCCTCCCTCGCGCATGTACCTACCAACCTAGGTTGCCCGCTCCATTGTTGTCCGCCCCCAGCCGGACAGCTTGCTAGACGGCCGGATGGCCTTTTCTCTTTTGTCCGCTTGCGGACTATTGTTCCTCTTATTGTTCCTTGCTTGCCTTTTGTTGACCAAGTTTGCCGATATTGATTATTTGTTCCTTTCTTCATTCATTAATATCGCGCTTGATCCGCCACTCCTTCCGGGCCGGTCTCATTTAGTTACTTGTGTTTATAACGCGTGTAGGTTACACCAGATGTACCTTAGTTCGTATATCGACTTGGATTCCCCCTCTAAACTCTTATCCTCATCGTAAGGCTTCTGTCTGAAATTGGGACACCAACGTAAGAACGAAGCGCAGCGCTCCACCCGAGTCGCTGAAGCTAAAGTCCTGCCCCTCCGACCTTACGAGCCCGGACGACCTCGCACGCTTTGCGGGTCACCCGGATATGCGTCTGGCACATTCCTGACAGAAACTTGGGGCAGGAGGTGAAACCAAATGCATCAGCAGAGAAGAAATGGATGGGAAAGATGGTACATCTGGTAAAATCATGGAGATAGGTGGAATGACATTTACACCCTTGACACCTTTAGATTCAAATGAGGCGAAGTTTGGAGGTGGTTAGCCAGAGAAGGCACAAGATGTCTAGCTTCATCTGGCCCATAGTACAGGGTGCAATTCTCTGGACTCCACTGAACTCATCTGGTACTGAAAATTCCTCCCATGCATTCTGGGACAACAATGGACAATTCTCCTCCCCCCAGAATAAGCAGGCCAACTGCAAGAGGAGGCCAAGATCAGGTTGGAAAGACCTGGCGTATCCCCTGGGGATTTCCAACACAGGTTGTGAGAATGTACAGGATGTTGTTTTCAGAAGACATCCTCATGAGGAGCTCACTGACAAGACTCATGTGTTGGGAACTGCAGCCCAACGCCACTTGCGGTCAGGGCTGAAGGTTGCCTGGCACAAAGGTTGCCAAGGCAAGGTACCTGGGCTGCACACACTTGCTTTGGGAGGCAGGAGCACTTTGAGGTGTGATCACCACCCAACCTTTCTCTTTCCCTTCTCTTTCCCTTTGTGTTCTTACTCACCATTGTTTTCATGCTTTGATGCTCTCGGTTTACTAATACAAGTATTGTGTTGCACAGTTGTTACGTCTGTTGATGAGCGACACTTGATCTCGAAGCTGGACTATGAGTAGGACTCAGTCTCAGCCAATATGCATGAAGAACTAATGATATTACCTATGAGTAGGGCTAAAGGTAATATACATAGTATGAGTTACAATGATAAAACAATAAGGGAATGTAGTAACTAACCTCAGTCTCAGCCAATATGTGTGAAGAACTGAGGGAAAAGGAAATGAATTCAAATGAATGAATATATCCGTGGCCTGGCACGGATTAGTCTGAAATAACATAAAAGAGAAAAGGTGTTGTGACTAAGAAGTCACATGGTGAATTCTGGGCGAGTTGCTCTCCCAGAATGTTCCCACACTAACGCAGGAATGTGGCTGTCCAGGCCAACTCTGCTGGACATAGCACACTTTTCTCCAACAACATCATGGGCCTATGGCCCTGCTCAGTATGTGCTTGGTATGCGATTCTTCTCCAGCACTACTAGTTGTTGACCTGCAGATTTAGGCTACTATGCAATTGGTGCTGATATTGCTCAAGATCGTTAACTTCAGGAGAACCACTGGTTGATTAGAAGGATTTGGACTGATCACCAAGTATGCTGTTGTAAATCCGGAGTTCCATATATGGCAACCTGCTTCAGTGGTTCACTCACAACCCAGATGTAATATAGAAATGAGAAGAGAAACTGTAACTAACTAAAGAACATATGGTGCTAAAGCACCCATATTTATACTATGTGTCGGCAATCTGGAGCTTCCTATGCATGGCATTTATGCAAGCACTTAGTCACAAGTGACACATCCGTGCCCTAACTTACTGACTGGCAATCAGAACTGAAGGGGGGTAACTCTAGTCGATTTTATTACTGGAGTGTAACCTATGTACAAGTTGGATATATATATGGTTACAGTGAAGACGGGTCCGCGATTGGCGGAGCCAAATGGAGCGGAACTAACGGGGTTAAACATTAGCTGACTGAATATTACCGACGAGTCGGGTCGCGGGGTTAGCGGAAAGGCAGGCGATAACCCAGAAACGGAAAGGAGGGATAGGCCCGAAGGTGGGCTCTGCAGGGCAGGCGAGTGTATTGCCCAGCGGAGGCAGGAGTGCGCTAGCGGACATCTGTCAGGGCACGCCGCCATCGCCGCCGCTGCCACCTCCTTTCCTTTCGTCTCACCCTCTCTTTCTCTCTTCTTTCCTTCTTCTCTTTTTCTATCTTTATACAGACGATCTCTCTCTTTCTTTCCTACACTTGTAGCACGGACGTGCCCAACGCTGAGCACCCCATAGGGGCACCACCACGTCGGACGCGCCGCTCACTCCTACTTGTACTTCCCCTCCAACACTCGGGATTGACCACGGAGCCACCCGTGGTAACCCGGCTTCGTCCGAAGGTGACGTGGCACTCCCATGTGACCCGTTCACACATGTATATAAACTAAGCCGAAGCAGGACCGAAGAAGTAACCTTCTTCTCATTTCCCACTTCAGGCAAGTACCCTAGTTTAGTCTAGCTTCCCACCCTAATAACAATACATTTCCCGCTTCAGCCTAAGAAGCCACACAGGGACATAAGGGCTATCCACTATACGGTCTCACCGCCCCACCGCCATCTGGGCCGCTAGCGCTGAGCGTTATGCCGCTACCTCTGCCTTCCTTGAGCCGTCCCTGACAACGTCGGAGCTGTCCGGAAGTCTTCGGGGCTCCGTACTTAGGGAGGCGTTGGTAATAAATTGAAAGGAGGGGGTGGTGACCATCGAGGGGTACCGAGAGGATTGCGGAATACGGGAGCTCCGAGGTTAGTGAGGAAAGAGCGGAGATAGACCGGAGGGATCGGAGGGAACGGAAGTCGATGGCCGGGGATGGATATGACAGTATCCCCTTCTTAGGCCTGAACCCTTGAAGGCCCAGAATTAGTAAGGTGAGGGGAGCTGTACTTACAGAAAAGGAAAATGAAAACGGAAGTGAGGGGTGGAGGGAGAAGGAGAAATGGGAGAGGAGTCGGGATTCCTAAGGAGCTTCGGGTCCAGGCTTCGCTGGGTACCGAGAGTGGAACGCTTCGACGAGGTTGGAGGCATGATCGAGTTCGCCGGCAAGGAGCCATTGTGTCTCCTCGTCGGTCCCTTCATAGCCTAGCCACTTGACCAGGTAGAGCAACTTGTTGCATCTACGTCGGTCGATCTTGGAGTCGAGTATCTCCTCGATCTCGAACTCCATCTTGCCTTCGATTTCTACGGGAGGCGGAGGTGGCTGGTGGCGGTTCGGAATGATGTTCGGGACGGAGGGTTCGATCTGCGAGACATGGAATACCGGGTGAATGGCTCGCATGTTTTCCGGCAGGCAGAGAGTGAGGGAGTGAGTTCCAACACGGGTGATGATCTCGAATGGGCTGAGGTTTTTTTTGGAGAGCTTTTTGGAAGGTCGGGTGGAGCGGAAGTACTTGGCCTTTACGTAGACCGAGGTTCCTACTTCGAAAGCTGGGGCAGGGCTCCGACAGGAGTCTGCCGGGCCCTGATAACGGATCTGAGCGAGATGCATTTCCTCGCAAAGGAAGTGGTGGAGGGAGTCGAGATCGACGGAGTACTCTTGGGTGCGTACTGATGTCAGGTCTCACTCCGGGTGAATGGTGATGTTCGGATGGTAGCCTTTGTTGGCAAAGAATGGGGAGACGCCTGTGGTGGCATTCGGAGCGTTGTTGTACGTGAACTCTGCAAGAGGCAGGAGTTCGGACCAATTGTCCTGCTGGTAGTTACTGTAGATGCGCAGGTACTGCTCAAGCATCTGGTTCATCCGTTCAGTCTGACCGTCTCCTTCCGGATGATAACCGGAGGTGAAGTGGAGGCGGATGTCGAGGGCCTTACCAAGTGAACGGAAAAAATGGGAGACAAACTCCGGACCCCTGTCGGAGGTGACGTGGGATGGAACTCCGTGCTTGGAGAACACATGGAGGAGGAAGAGCTTGGCCAGTTCCGGAGAGGTGATGGTATCGTGGGTAGGGATGAAAATGCACTGTTTGGACAGGCGGTCCATGACGACCAAGATGGAAGTGAATCCAGAAGAGGAGGGTAGCTGTTCGATGAAATCCATGGAGATGGAGTTCCAAGGACATTCGGGGATGGGGAGTTGTTTGAGTAAGCCGTAAGGCTTATGACGGGGGACCTTGGCACGGGCACACGAAGTGCAGGAGGATACGTAACTCTTGACGAAGTTACGGATGCCCGGCCAGGTATACTCACGACGTACTAGATCCAGAGTCCGGTTTTGCCCGAAATGTCCGGAAAGTTGGTGGTCGTGTTTGTCTCGCAAAACGCGGAGATGGAGATTGTTAGAATCTGGCATGTAAATGCGATTGTCCAGCCTTAAGAGGCCTTCGGCATCAACGGACCAGCGAGAATTGGGGAGGTTGGGGGAAGCGAGATGAGAAGAGATTGTGGTGTCGGAGGAGAGGGAGGTTAGGATGTCTCGATGAAGAGCCTCTGTGTCGACGAGTACGGCTGCTCGGATTACTGTGGCAGCTAGGAACGTAGCTCGAAGGACGCAGTGAGCTGCTCCGAAGTGAAGACCGGTCGGAAGTTCTGTGGATTGACGTGAGCGTAGTCCATATCCCCTTCTTTGGGGTAGACATCCCAGCATCTAGTCAACGCATCTGGTTTAACTCCGAGTCTTCCGGGACGGAATCGGACAGTCATGTGGAATTGGGAGAGGAACTCTGACCAGCAGGCTTGCCACCGGGTCAAGAGTTTGGTGGTGGAGAAATACTCGAGGTTCTTGTGGTCGGTGACGACGTTGATTGGGGTTCCTGAACCTTCGAGGTAATGACGCCATGATCGGAACGCATCATGAATGGTGAGCAGTTCCTTGTCATGGGTGTCGTAATTGAGCTCCGGCGCCGAGAGTGTTCTAGAGCGGAAAGTGACAGGGCGAATCTCTCCATCATCACAGCGGATGGAAAGGATTCCGGAGATCGCGTAATCGGAGGCGTCAGTTTCTACAATGAGGGGGGCATCGGGTAGCCAATGTGTGAGGATAGGAGCGGAAGTGAAGGCTTCGTTCAAGGTGTTGAAAGCAGAGCGACAATCGTCAGAGAATAGCCAGGGGGCTCCTTTACGTGTGAGGCGCGTCAAGGGGACCACAATGTCGGAGTATTGGTGGATGAAACGCCGATAGAAGTTAGCGAAGCCAAGGAAGGATTGGACATCCTTGACTTTACGGGGCTCGGGCCAATCTTGGACGGCTTTGACCTTCTCGATGGACATGGTGAGTCCGGAAGGAGAGAGGCAGTAACCGAGATATTCCATAGTGTCCGTATGAAACTCGCATTTCTTCGGATTGGCATATAGGCCGTGTTTGTGGAGTCTCCTAAGAACTTCTCGGACATGCTCCTGATGTGAAGCCATGTCTTCCGAGTAGGTAAGGATGTCGTCTAGATAGACTACCACAGAAACGTCCAAGAGGTCGGCAAAGATCGTGTTGACGAATCGCTGGAAAGCCGCAGGTGCATTTGTGAGACCGAATGGCATGACAAGCCACTCATAGGAACCATAGCGCATGCGGAAAGAGGTCTTCCATTCGTCGCCTGCTGCAATGCGAACCAGGTGGTAAGCATGCCGGAGGTCGAGTCTGGTATAGACCGTGGCACGGCTAGGTGCGTCAAGGAGGTCGGAGATGCGGGGAAGTGGGTAGCGATCCTTTTTGGTGATCTTGTTCAGCCCTCGGAAGTCGACGCAAAGATGGAGGGATCCGTCCTTCTTGCGGATGAAGAGGACCGGTGCCACGTGAGCGGAAGTAGCGGGGCGAATGAACCCAGAGGCCAGGTGTTCATCTAAGAACGCCCGGAGGGCCTCAAGTTCCGAAGTAGAGAGAGAGTACATAGTACCCAAGGGTGGGGAAGTGCCTTCCTCAAGGTCGATCTTTAGGTCGTGCTCACGGTGCGGTGCCAGCGTCGAGGCTTTGCTCTTACTGAACACATCCGCGAACTCGTGATACTCTTTCGGAATGGCCGAGAGGTCGACGGAATCGGTGTGGGATGAGGCAGCCCTCAAGCGGCTTTCCTCGGAAGGGATGGTTAGGCTGAAGGATACCGATCCTTCGAGTTGGCAAGCCTTCGCAAATGCGGAACGGCTGACGAACTCGATAGATGGTAACGGAGGAGTAACAGCCTGTGACTGAGGTGCTGGCGAAACATCAGATGGTTGGATGTTGGACGACAGCAGTGGTGCCGGAGACGACGGGGGAGAGCTCGGAGTAACTGTCTTGGTAGGTTCGGAAGTTCGGAACGTAATACTGCTTGAGACCCAGTCAATCAACGGATTGTAGCGGGTAAGCCAGTTGTGTCCTAGGACTAGGGAACATGATCCATCCAGCGATGTGACAAAGAAAGTCGTGGGGGTGATGTTTCCGGAAGCGAAGCGGAGGGGAATATCAACGGCACGGGTTATGATTGAGTTGGTGCTACTGTCGAATAGGCGTAGTTGTAAAGGTTTAATCTGGTATGTCTTCAAGGCCAACTTTTTTACGAATGTGTTGTCGATGAAGCAGTCCGAAGACCCAGAATCTACGAGTGTGGGTACGTTCTCATAGGAGCGGAAAAGTTTATTTTGTGTCCTATTATTGGACGGAGGAGAAATAGGAGGAGAGAAAGAAGAGAAGCGGAGAGAGGTGGATCGATCTACGGAAGTAGTCGGAGGGGGCGGAGGAGAGAGTGGTACATCAGCAACACTATCTACAACGGGTAGAACATTAACCGAAGGGTCAACATTGAGAGGAGAAAATAGACTATTTGAAAGAGAAAAGGAAATGGGAATGTGGAGGGAGGATAAGTCGGAAATGGAAGACGCGTTTAAACACACTTCTTTGAGTGCACAGAAGGAAGGATCGCAACCCCCGGTCCGTGCGGAGTCCACGGGGGTGCGGACTAATTTTTTGCTTCTGCGGAAGTGGATCCTTGCTCCTTGGTCTGGGCCGAACGGGCCTTAGTCGCATGAGAAGAGGACTTGGGACAGTCCTTGACCATGTGGCCAGACTGACCGCAGAACATACAAAGTTTCTCGTTGAGACGACGCTTACGCTCTTGTGGTGTGAGCTTGCCATTGTCTCTGAGTTTAGATGAGAGGTCCGGTTTAGCGGAGCTGGCCTCAGACTTTTTATTGTCCTTCGGAAGCCTACTCCCGGAAGCGGAGTTGAAAGAGGAGGAGGAAGGGATGGGGTCGGAACGAGAAGCAGCGGTGGACTTGTTGAAAATGTGAGAGGAAGAGGGTTTCGCATGACGTGTAACTTCCGATTTATGCTCCCAATAGCGCGCATCGAGAGTTTGGGACAGGGTGCGAAGTTCAGAGAGAGTAGAGGGTTTACCTACTCTGGCAATGTCATCCTTAATACGTTCCGGCAATCCGTTATAGAAAAAACGACGAAGTGCAGCTTCTCCGTAACCGTGAAGTTAGAGGCGTGTCGGTTGAACTCGACGACGTATTTATTGATGTGGTGCCCATCCTTCATGTCCAGGGTCATCAGTTGAACCTCGGCGTCGCCCACAGGATCGTGAGGGCCGAAGTTAGTTTGAAGTTCATTAACGAACTCTTGATAGTCATTCATCCATTGCGGACGAAGCGTGGAATTCTGGTTGAATAACAGATCCGGCTCGAACCAATCGAGGGCCATTCCCTTGAGGTAGGACTGCGCAAATATGACTTTAGCACGGTCGCTAGCAAAAGCAAGGGGACGGTCCTGGAAATTGAGCTCGCATTGGACCAAGAATACTCGGAGTTCTCAGGGATCCTTCCTGTCGAACTGTTTGGGTTCGCAGACCTTGGTCCGGAGGGCAGAAGATGGTCGTCATCGTCGTCGTCCGGTGTGACGAGCCAGACTGGCAATGGCTTGGGCCAATTGTGCAATAGCCACATTGGAGGTGGGTTCGGCATCGTCAGTGGTTGGGACAGTGGGGATGGGAGGATCAGCAGGAGGAGGATTGACGAAGTCAGGGACCTCGGAACCGAGTCCAAAGAAGTGGACAGGGTCTATGGGTTGTTCCGTGGTGTCTCCGAAGTCGGAGTCTGCAGCTGGTGATCGATTCCTAACGGGGCGCATGATCGGAGTCGATGGGAGAGGGGTTTCAAGGTTAGAGAAGCTTCGAAACTCAACTGGGTTTCTCGCCAATCGACTAGGACCAGGCTGAGAGGGTTCTGGGGAAGGTGAGGCAGAGTTGGGGACTAATGTGCGTAGTTGTGAACGAGTGCGAAGGACTTTTGGTGCCATACAAGACGTGTACTAGTCAGGGAGTAATAAAATACTGTCAGAGACCAGATTCGAGACGAGGGAGAGTCTCCATGGCGGAGGGCTTTGGCCTCAGCGACTTATGCCAAGAGCGCTGTGCCTAGTGACACGTCCGTGCCCTAACTTACTGACTGGCAATCAGAACTGAAGGGGGGTAACTCTAGTCGATTTTATTACTGGAGTGTAACCTATGTACAAGTTGGATATATATATGGTTACAGCGAAGACGGGTCCGTGATTAGCGGAGCTGAACGGAGCGGAACTAATGGGGTTAAACATTAGCCGACTGAATATTACCGACGAGTCAGGTCGTGGGGTTAGCGGAAAGGCAGGCAATAACCCAGAAACGGAAAGGAGGGATAGGCCCAAAGGTGGGCTCTGCAGGGCAGGCGAGTGTATTGCCCAGCAGAGGCGGGAGTGCGCTAGCGGACGTCGGAGCTGTCCGGAAGTCTTTGGGGCTCTGTACTTAGGGAGGCATTGGTAATAAATTGAAAGGAGGGGGTGGTGACCATCGAGGGGTACTGAGAGGATTGCGGAATACGGGAGCTCCGAGGTTAGTGAGGAAGGAGTGGAGGTAGACTGGAGGGATCGGAGAGAACGGAAGTCGATGGCCAGGGATGGATATGACAGATGCATAATATACTTCAGGTGGTGGGCGCTCAACAGCAGGGAAGTTGTAAACTTTGCCATTGAATTCAAATGAGTAGCCCTTGTCTGTTACAGAGAAATTTAGGCTGATTGTGTTGTCTATTCAGTTAGAGATGCTGAATACTCACCACTGCCATCAATAGTAGGTGAAAAAAATGCTGGGATGCCCAGGCTTGTAATCCCACATGCAAGTTCATTTGTGATCTCAATAGGAAGGTTGGCTGCTAACAATGCCCAAGTCACTGCAGCAGCTCCCAAAAGCTCCCCATCACTTTTTCTAAGCTCACTCTTGGTATACCTATTGTGGAACTTTGTATGACCCAATTCAATAGTATCAGGAGAATGCTTGTGTCGAGCTCCAGCACTGATTCCAAATGCATATATCTTCCCATGATGAGAGGGCTAGTGCAGCATTTCAGCAGAGAATGAGCAGATACTCAACATACATACATGCAAATTGCGGCGCTCAAGAGCATGCTCATTATTGATTTGCTGAAGACGTTCCAACAATGCCTTGCCAGTTGGTGACAAGTTTGTTGCATTGTGCAGCACAAGAAGCTCTATATCTCCAGTGCCTAGAAATAGATGTTAGTAGAAATTATATAAACATCAATTTCTCATACACTTGTTCAGGACAAGATGTGAATGCTCCCTGTCTAATATTTTCCACCCTTCTTCCTTTTTCCCAATATATGTAACATTGGGGAACCTTGCTGGATCTGGGTGTGGTGGCATGCCTTCTGATTCATCAACAAGCCATGTAGCAGGTTTCTTTTTGATGTGAGGGAATTTGTAATCCAAAGCTGGATCAAATTCAACATAATGGACCTGTAAATCCAGCTCTTGAGCTTGTTGAATCAGGGTCTCCTTATCTATGCACCGCTTCAGGTCCAAATCCTGCACCTAGTGGGGTAGAATGCAATGCAACAGTGTGATTCTCCAGAGTAATAGGCCTTACCACCCACTGTTTCGCCCATCAGCTTGCTTGGACCTCATCTTTGAGTATCTTGACATGCTTCTGAGCAACACATAGATATTGAAATGTCTTGACACCCTTGAGTTTCTCTGGCCCATTGCGAATGACATCATCGATCTGCTGCTGTTCATACAGTCCTGCATTAGGCTTGATCAGGTGCACTGAAGACAAGAATATTACCTTCTCAACCTTGCACTCAGCAGCTAGAAGGATGAGGACTACATCCCAGGCAGCTGTAGCATCATCCCAGTTTGTTGTTTTGAACACTTGGTCGAGGGATGAGGCACATATCTCAATGCAGCTTTGCACTCCAACACAGCAGTATTCGTAAGTACTCTATCCAAGCAGTGTGCCACATACACTTTGTTGCAATATTTCGCACTTTTTTTGGCTTTGGCTCAGAAGACATTGCAGTAGAGAGTTGACAAAGTGATATCATAACACAGCCTCAAGTCACATGACAGCAGCATGAGAACATCAGCCTAACAAGAATGTGGAACTTGGTGCAACCACTTGTTCCACCATGTGGAAAGCCTTATATGCAGCACATAGGCCAACAGACAAGTGACATGCTGCTGTTAAACACACAGTCAGTGTGTTGACCTGACCCAGAATGAGGGCAGAGGGAGAGGGCAGTGTAGGAGAAATAATGGGCACCCTATGAAAACGTGTTGTGAAATTATGCTGTGGAAACACCATTGACACTGTGGAACAGGAAAGGATGAGTAACAAGGAGATGTAGATTTCCTTGGAATTTTTATGACAATTACCAATGAATTTGAACATAGAAAATCAACAAAAATACTTCGAGCTTAGCATCAATAGGATGGAATGTTCAGGAGAATTCACAACGAATAACTAAACAAGAATGGAGTTATTCAGAAAAGATTTGACCAAGTACTCTTTAATGAGTATGAGTGTTGTCATATCCATCTACAGCCATCTTCCTCCACTACTATCACGGCTGTGCATTCCGGCCCATTAGCTGCCCATCCCGATGCCGCCTGAGCCCATTCCCACTACATGAGCGTGAGTGCGAGCCCCGACCTCAGCCCTATCCTCCATGAGGACTCCCTGCTCACTCCCCCACTTGCCCCTAGGCTCCCCTGCACCTGGCTGACTCCCCCCACAGCCACACCAACCTTCCGCCCTGAGTCCGCCTCCACCACCATGCCCAGCACGACTCCTCTACCCTGCCCACTTGGCCCCTACAGGGCCACTACCATCCCCATGCCTGACTCCGGCCCAACTCCAAGTCCAGTGCCGCTACAATACCATCATGTCAGGGATGGCTCGAGGAAGGCAGAGGTAGCAGCGTAGCGCTCAGTGCTAGTGGCCCAGACGGTGGTGGGGCAGTGAGACCGTATAGTGGGCAGCTGTCAGGGCACACCCACCTGACCCGGTACCCCACCATCCACCCTTCCTCACCTCCTCCCCCTTCCCCTTCTACTCTCCTCATTCCCCCTTCCTCACTTTCTTTCTACCTTACTTCTTTATTCTCTCTTTATTCTACACAGATGACCTTCTTTGTATCAATGTACCATTGACCCATCTGCTGCGTGCCCACCATGTACCCGGCCCGGGCACCTTGGGCGACTTCCCGCTCTGCCCAGCATGCATGCATGCACCGGATGGCCTCGGGATCTCCCACGGAGACACCCGGGTGGTTACGGCTGTGTGTGAGGGTGACGTGGCACTTGTCATGTGATCTAAGCCGCATGTATATAAACGAGCCTGAAGTGGGAACTGAAGAAGTAGCCTTCTTCTCAACTTTCCACTTCAGGTAAGTAGTATAGTATTTCTCCTTTAATGATAATAACAACTTTCCACTTCAGTCTAAGTGGCCAGGGACCACTGTCCCACATCGGGCCTGTCAGTACGCACGCCTGATCCGCCCCCCACCAGGCTCTCAGCCCCGGATGCTACACCCGGGCTCCCTCGACCCCAGACGAGTCCCTGACAGCAGCCCTCACTTGGGCTTACATCCCTGTGTGGCTTCTTAGGCTGAAGTGGGAAATGTATTGTTATTAGGGTGGGAAGCTAGACTAAACTAGGGTACTTGCCTGAAGCAGGAAATGAGAAGAAGGTTACTTCTTTGGTCCTGCTTCAGCTTAGTTTATATACATGTGTGAATGGGTCACGTGGAGGTGCCATGTCACCCTTGGACGAAGCCGGGTTACCACGGGTGGCTCTGTGGTCGATCCCGAGTGTTGGAGGGGAAATACAAGTAGGAGTGCGTGGCACGTCCGGCGTTGCGGTGCCCCTACAGGGTGCTCAGCATCGGATGTGTCTGTGCTACAAGTGTAGGAAAGAAAGAGAGGTCGTCTGTATAAAGATAGAAAAAGAGAAGAAGGAAAGAAGAGAGAATGAGAGGATGGGACAAAAGGAAAGGAGGTGGCAGCGGCAGCGGTGGCAGCAGCGTGCCCTGACATCACCCCCCCCTTAAGCCACTTCACCTTGAAGTGGCTAGAGGGTTCCCTCGTTCTCTCCCAGGGGCGTCTGGGTGCACTCTGTGAACTCCTCGATCCGGTTGCATGCATTGGCCAGGTTGTCAAGGGGGAGCCATTCATTCTCGGAGTTTGGCCAGCCTGTGAACTTTACCAAATACCAGAGCTTCCTGTGGCACCAGCGGGAGTCGAGGACCTTCTCAACTTCATACTCTTCCCCCCTGTCTATGATTTCGGGGCCTGGGCGAGGGTCGGTGGGTCGTTCAGCGATCTTGTCTGGGCGGTGGGGTCGGACATTTGTTACTGACACCACTGGGTGGACTCCCTTTTGCCGTGCTGTAAGTTGGAGCTTGACGGTGGTGGGGGATACAACCTTGAGAATTTTAAAGGGGCCTGTCCATTTGTGATCTAGCTTCTTGGTTGGGCGGTCTGTGGTGAAGTTTTGGGTGCTGAGCCAGACTTGGTCACCCTCTTTGTACTCAGGTGCCGCTTCCTGATTCCGGTCATAGTAGTGGGCCATCCTTCGACTTCTGACATGCGCATAGGTTCTGTCCCCATTCTGGGGTGCTGGCCGGTGTTGAGCTCGAAGGGGGTGCGGCAGGTGGATGCGTGGATGCAGTTGTTATGGGAAAACTCCACTCGCGAGAACCAATCTGCCCAGTCGTCTTGGCGGTAGTTGACAAACACTCGGAGGTATGCTTCTATCTCTTGGTTTACCCACTCTGTCTGTCCATCTGTCTGTGGGTGGTAGGGCATCGAGGGGGTCAATTTGACTGCTAGCAGGGCTGCCAGTTCTTTGGAGAGCTGGGAGACGAAGGTGCTCCCTCTGTCACTGAGAATTTCCTCGGGAAAGCTGTTATGGAAATGGGAATTTCCCATTTTAGACTCTTATGGGTTCTGTATCATGTGATTTATATAGTAATATAGTTTAGAAAAATCAATTACAACCAAAAAATCTGCTGTGCTAACATCTGTTAAACTTCATGTTACAACATCTGTGCTAACATCTGTAAACTCTAATGAACCACCTCCCCTCCCCTTTCCCTTTCCCTGTGCCTCGAATGGACGAAAATGGGCGCCTCCGGCCCCATTTTTGTAACAAAGGCCATGATGCTTCCAGACATGTTCAAGGAAAAGTCAGGCGATTCCCGCTGAGTCCACCATCGTGACTGTGGGGATTGCATGGATGCGCTTGGAGAGGCGATCTACTACAACCAGGATGGCATTGTAACCTTTTGACTTGGGGAGCTCTCTGATCATATCTACAGAGATTACCTGCCAGTGGCAGGTGGGGATCTTGTTCAGCATGAGTTTCCCCACCTTCCGTGAAGGGAACGATTTGACCTGGTTGCAGGCGTCGCACCCTGCTACGTAGCAGCCCATGTACTCTGCCATCTGGGGCCACCAGTAGTCATGGGAGACGAGTTCCAAGGTTTTCCATCGCCCTGGGTGCCCCGTCACCCACGTGTTATGGTGTAGCCACACCAGGTCGTGGTGGAGTTGCATGTCTTTTGGGATGTACACCTTTCCTTGGTAGAGGACCAGTTCTCCATCTTTGCTCAATTCATCTGACCTGAGTGTCCCATCTCCTAATTCCTTCAGTGCCTTCACCACTTTCTCGTCGTGGTCCTTTGCCACGCATATCCTCTCCAGGATGGTCATCTCTTCTCCCTCCACTGTGATGGCCTCAGTCATGCAGGCTTCGAACCACTCTGGCTGCAAGAGGGTCAAGCTTTCGTTGTCGTCCTTCCCTTTCAGGTGGTTGGTGCGGCGTGAGAGGGCGTCCAGTTTCCCCATGAGCTTCCCTGGGCGGTGGATGAGGGTGAAGTGGAAATGGGATAGGAAGAGTGACCATCGTGCTTGGTGGCGATTCAGCCGCTGCGCAGTGTGGAACTAGCCCAAGTTACGGTGGTCAGTGTAGATATCGACCTTTTCTTCCGCTCCTTCTATGAAGTGATGCCACTCTTCTAGCGCTCGGACTATCGCGAGCATTTCCTTATTGTAGATTTCATAGTTTCGTTCTACCTCAGTGAAGCTTTTGGACATGAAGGCTATGGGGTGGAATTCGCCATCGGCTTGGAGCTGGGACAGGACGGCACTGGTGGCGAAGTTGGAGGCATCGCACTCGAGTTTGTAGTGGCCGCTGTCAGCGGGGAAGGCGAGGATGGGGGCAGAGGTGATGTCATATCCATCCCCGGCCATCGACTTCCGGTCCCTCCGATCCCTCCGATCCAACTCCGCTCCTCCCTCACTAACCTCGGAGCCCCCGTATCCCGCAATCCTCTCGGCGTCCCTCGATGGTCACCACCCCCTCATTTCAATTTATTACCTACGCCTCCCTAAGTACGGAGCCCCGAAGACTTCCGGACAGCTCCGACGTCTGCTAGCGCACCCCCGCCTCCGCTGGGCAATACACTCGCCTGCCCTGCAGAGCCCACCTTCGGGCCTATCCCTCCTTTCCGTTTCTGGGTTAACGCCTGCCTTTCCGCTAACCCTGCGAACCGACTCGTCGGTAATATTCAGTCGGCTAATGCTTAAACCCTGTTAGCTCCGCTCCGTTCGGCTCCGCCAATTGCGGACCCGTCCCCGCTGTAACCATATATATATCCCACTTGTACATAGGTTACGCCCCAGTAGAAAAATCAACTAGAGTTACCCCCTAGGTTCTAATTGCCAGTCAGTAAGTTAGGGCACGGACGTGTCACTAGGCACAGCGCTCTTGGAAGTCGCTGAGGCCGAAGCCCTCCATTATGGAGACATTCCTTCGTCTCGACCCTGGTCTCTGACAGGTGACAGCTTTCTTAACCGCGTTGAAGGCGTTTTCTTCACTCTCCCCCCATTCCCAGACCTTCGCTTTGCGGGTTAGCACATGGAGCGGGCATGCTGTCTTGGAGAAGTCTTTGATGAAGCGGTGATAGGAGTTTACAAAGCCTAAGAAGGACTGCACTTCTTTCACCTTCATTGGCGTCAGCCAGTTGAGGACTCCTTGGATTTTCACCGGGTCCATGGCCACGTTGCCTTCGGAGATGACAAGTCCGAGGTACTTGATGCGGCATCGCTCAAACTTGCACTTCTCTGGTTTGAGGAAGAGTTTCCTCTTCCGCAGTGTTCCCAGCACTTCCCGCATGACCTTCCGGTGTTCCTCTAGGGTGGACGTGAAGATCAAGATGTCGTCCATATAACAGATGATGACTTCTCAGTCAATGAAATCCCGAAGAATGTCGTTCATCATGGTTTGGAAGGTTGCTGGGGAGTTGCACAGTCCAAAGAACATTACCATGGGTTCAAACAGGCCTTGGTTGGTCGCGAACGCTACCTTCCACTCATCGCCATCTTTGATCTGCATGTTGTTAAACCCCCAGCACAGATCCAGCACCGAGAAATACGTTGCATTTCGAAGGCACACAAGGACATCGGAAATGAGTGGGAGGGGGTACGAGTTCTTGACCGTTATCTCGTTAAGCTTTTGGTAGTCCTGAACCAGGCGCAGGGACCCATCCTTCTTCTTGACGAAGAATACGGGGGTGCCCATCGGCGACTTCAATGGGCATATGTGCCCGTTCTGCAGGTTCTCGCGCAGGAACTCGTCTAGTTCCTTCTGTTCTGGCCAGGATAGGGGGAATGTCTTGCCTCTGGGTAGCTTGGCGTCAGGGGTCAGGTCAATGGCATGGTCCCAGGGCTTTCGCGGGGGCAGCACATCGAAGGCTTCTTTTGAGAACACATCCTGGAAGTCCCTGTAGTGCTCGGGTACCAGCTCTTCCAGCGTCAGCAGCTTTGCTGCTGTGTCTTGGGCTTCCTCTGCCAGGCATTGGGATGGTGTTGTGGTTGCCCTTAGGTCATGTCCCCACCCCAGTGGGATTACAGTGGCATAGATTCCATCGCCGGGTTCTACTTCGAGGGCTTGCCTGACATCTGCTCACAGTGATTGGCAGGAGGAGGGGCAGCGGGACATGATGACCTTCTGCTGTGCCCAGTCGACCTCTGGGTTGTGGTGTAACAACCATGAGTGCCCAATGATGAGGGACTGCTGCCCTAAGTTCGCTATGGCGAAGCGGGTGCGCTCCATATGTTGGCCAAATGTCAACAAGGCCTCCAGTTCCTCTGTGATGGCTCCATTCTCGTTAGGCATCCCGTCCACGTTGCGAACTGGGATGGGTTGGGGGAGCGGGGTCGTCTCGAGCCCATGCTTCCGGATGAAGTCTGGGTTCACAAAGTTCCCAGTCGTACTGGAGTCTAGCAGCGCTGACATGGCGACTGCAGTGAGGGATGGTAGGGCGGTCACCTTCACTTTCATATTGAGGGAGCGGGGGGATTGCTTGGCAAGCACATAGATGGTAGGTGGGGAGACAGCCACCTCAGAGGGCAGGCTAGCGGTTTTGGTGCTCTTTCTGGTCGAGGGTGCGATTTTCCTCTGTTTCTTAGCAATCACCCAGTGGAATTTGGACAGCGGCGCAGACTTGCACGTATCTCTGTATTTACACTGGGTATCATTGCTTGCAGGCGGCTGGGATGCATCCCTCACTGGTCGCCTTCTTGAAAATCCGCAGAGGGGTTCCCTTCCTCCCTCTCCTCCTCGTTCCCCTCAGGTGTCCCCATCAGCTGGCTCCTCAGCCCTTCTGCAAGTGCTTGAAGGTCTTCCGGGTGCATGCGGTGCACTTGGCAGACCTTTGGGAGGGGGCAGTCTCGTATGAAGTGCCCAGGGGCATTGCAATTGTGGCATAGCCCTTGTCGTTGATCTGCCCTTGAGCGGTCGAGGTCCATCGGCTGAGGCAGTGGGGCTGTAGTCATGGGGGTAGTAGGGGTTGCGGCAGGTCGCGGCGGTGGCCCCAGTGGCGGGTGCGGGAGGGTCTGAGAGAGTGACGGCGGCGGTCTGGCAGGGGGGAGGGGCGACTTGAACAGGGGGAGTCGGGGTTGAGTCACCTGGAAGCGCTGCCATTGGGTGTGTGTGTGTGTGAATTCTCGATATTTTACTTCCCAGACAGGCTGCCCGATTAAGGCGCCAAGGGGAAGGGGCAAGGCCCAAGGCATGTTATCATACATGTTTCTATACTCAAGTTCCACATGATTCTAAGCTCCCGGATAACACCAACATCGTTCGCCAATGCCCGGATTTGCGACTGAACAATCCAATTTCTTCTGAATTGTGACAGTGGTAGACCGTATCACATGAGCCTGTTGTGCTGCAGGTGATCCCCTATAGAACGTCTGGGTCCATGCCAATTGAACTCCTAACTCCTGGCCGGTTGTGCCCATGAGAGGCCCTTTTCGGGTAGTGAATAGAAGACTTAGTCATATGATATGAACCTTTTCTATACTCAATGTAATCGGTAGTGGAGAAGTTGGTGATCAGGTGATCATGAGACCGGCTCCTCGGCTTGTTGGCCCGACGCATAAACACGTGCCTCTTGAGTCTTTGGAGAACTGCGACCTCCCAACAGGTGAGTCGAACCAACGTCCTCTCAATCGGCAAACGCCAGCGAGAGAGTAGATTGGCGGGTGTTACCACTATACCACCACTCCTCCCGCTGCCATTGGGTGTCGAGGAGGGTAGCCTCTCATTTCCATTCTGCCCAGGTTCTTGGCATGGGGCACAGATGGTAGATGCTCTCACAGAGCCGGGCGTTGATCGCTTGTTCGAAGCAGTCTACCAGCCCTACATCACCTAGCCGTGAAGCAGGACTGTGGATTTCGAACTCCTGGATGATTTTATCCACAGAGTCAGTGCCTTGCCGTAAAGCAGCAAGCTTCTGCCGGGTGTGGCTTCCTGGTTGGGGTCTTGAAACATGGCATCCAGCTCTGCCATGAACTCGTCCATAGTGATCGCGGGGGATCCCGCCGTCAGCAGTGCGATCGTGTGCTGTGTTGCCCATGCTCCCACAGCTCCTCCTTTCAGTCGGGGAACTCTGTGGCGCAGACATGGAAGTAGATTCTGCATTCCACTTTGAAGCGGTCGAGGTCCTTGCTTGCTCCGGCAAAGGTGGTGGGGGGGGGCAACCTTGGGTGCTTTGGGCTTGGGTGTAGGTGCAGGTGCAGGCGCAGGCAGAGCCAGTGGGTTCTGGACGTGGCTCTCAAGGATGGCCTGCAGTTCCTGGAACCTAGTCAGCAGGTCCTGGTACTGCTCTTCGGTCACCATGCTGGAGGAGGTGGGGGAGATTAGGTTGAAACCTTCTTCTGCTGTCAGGGATGGCTTGAGGAAGGCAGAGGTAGCGGCGTAGCACTCGGCACTAGTGGCCCAGATGGTGGCAGGGTGGTGAGACCGTATAGTGGGCAGCCCTCACTCAGGCTTACGTCCCTGTGTGGCTTCTTAGGCTGAAGCGGGAAATGTATTGTTATTAGGGTGGGAAGCTAGACTAAACTAGGGTACTTGCCTGAAGTGGGAAATGAGAAGAAGGTTACTTCTTTGGTCCTGCTTCGGCTTAGTTCATATACATGTGTGAATGGGTCACATGGAGGTTGTTATGGAAATGGAGAATCTTATGGTCCATGACAGGCAACCAGACCTTGAGGCCCTTTGCTATGGAAATGGGCCTAGACTCCTATAGACCAGGCACACAGGTAAGATATTTCTTACTTCTTCTCACTTCATTCTCTGCCAAACCCCATGCCAAGCTTTCCCACTGGGTTTTGGTGCTGGCTGGGGGATTTGTTGATTTCCAAAGGACTTCCTTTGGCCATTATAACATTTGTATTAGATAGATACAAGTCATATGACATGTATGGTAATTGCCGAGATGTTTTCTGATTATCAAATACATAACCCACAAACCTTGTACCGCAATTGTAACATCCTCACCATTGTGTCACCACTGTAAACTCAACCTGTAACCCTGGAACCATGTCCACCTCCCTATTCCTCCTCTCCATGACAAAACCGCAGCGAGGAGGGCATTCCCACGCCCAACCTCCTACTGCCCACTCCCACCAGTCCACCGGGTGGTTGAGTGGTTACTCCCATCCAACCAGAAGTTCCCTATCAGGAACTGCAGCCTATCCCACCTCCTCAGGAGAAGGATACGGTCCAGGCAGCTCCAGGATGCCTGGCCACGCACCCGTGGGTCCCACTTCCCACGGTCACCCACTACCATGCACTGGTCCACCAGCCCGCTTTTCCCAACAACTCCCGCTACCGGTACGCTCCCATGAGCGCCAAGTCACCGATAGCCACCAACTGGGTGACTCCCTTTGGGAGTCCCAGTATCCCTCACTACTGGTATGCTCCATTGAGCGCCAAGTCACCGCTAGCCAAACACTCCCAGCACACCCACTACCGGCACGCTCCCAGGAGCGCCAAGTCCCCGTTAGCAGACAGTCAGGTGGCTCTCTCAAGGAGCCCACATCATACTCGCTACCGGTACGCTCCCAGGAGCGCCAAGTTACCATTGGCCGACACACAGGTTGTACTTCCATACACTCATCCTATTCCGCTCTCCCTCCGATGGCTACGCAGCCACCTCCATTAGTGAGCCGAACGGCTCAGGTTGGGTTCCCCGGAACCCATTCCTGTAACAGAGGTGCCATGTCACCCTTGGACGAAGCCGGGTTACTGCGGGTGGCTCCGTGGTCGATCCTGAGTGTTGGAGGGGAAATACAAGTAGGAGTGCGTGGCGCATCCGGCATTGTGGTGCCCCTACAGGGTGCTCAGCGTCGGATGCGTCTGTGCTACAAGTGTAGGAAAGAAAGAGAGGTCATCTGTATAAAGATAGAAAAGAGAAGAAGGAAAGAAGAGAGAATGAGAGGATGAGACAAAAGGAAAGGAGGTGGCGGCGGCGGCAGCGTGCCCTGACACATCGCTGCTATCGCGGCCCTACGCTCCTTCCTGTTATTGTTTGTTTTGACCCTCGGTCATTGCCGGCCGCTATGTGGCCAACCCTGCTCCTTATTCATGTTTGCTTCCAGACCCTTCGGCGTTCAGCCCAGGTCCACTTCCATTCATTCTTTCTCCCTATATATATCCTGTATGATACTTTATTGTACCTTAGCTCTAATATCGATTTGACCATGACCCCCAAGTCCTGACCCAATGAGGGCCAAGAGACAGCTAGGGGGCACAGCGCTCCTTTAGAGTCACTGAGGCCAAATGCCCTACCCTCAGGCCTTGTTCACAGCATCACAGCCATCGCGGCCTATAGCGGCCCACTAACGGTGACCTTCAGTGCCGACCCCAGACCAGTGTCTAACAACTACCTCCGGTCCTTCCGGACTACCTCTGCTCCTTCTTCACTAACCTCGGAGCCCCCATATTCTGCAATCACCTCCAACTCCCTCGATGGTCACTGTTAGAACCGGTGGATTCGGACGACTCCGGAATGGAATCGGAGACTTAGCGTGGAGGGACCTTGGCCTCAGCGACTCAGGCGGAGCGCTGTGCCATTGCTGGTTGTCCTAGGGGTCCCTAATTTCGGATCTAGCAGAGGGAAAGTCTCTTGGGGGGAATTCATGTCGATTTCGGACTGAGGTTACAAGTTACTAGGTACATTGTATATAAAGAGGGGTCCGGAATCAAAAGGAACAAGGGTAGGACAAAAGGAGACAAAGGGAGATGGAAAGAGGAACAACACCAAGGGTCAAGGGTTTGACTCAATGGTGTTTCCCAAAGGAGGAGTGAAGGGCCAAGGCCCAAGGAGGAAGGAAGGAGGTTGGGAGTGGGGAATGGCTAGCTGACTGAATAGAAAGGAAGCAGCAGCCCAAATAGGAATGAGGGAGAATAGCGGGATTGAATGGAGCAATGCAATAGTTGCAAGGTCCGACATAAGTCTGGAAATGTGAGGTCTTTGGGGTTGCTCAGCACACAAAGCCGTAAGTGATACAAGATGATGTATTTTACGGTGGTGTGTAAGCGGTTACCCGGAGGTTCCCGCTTGTCCACGTGACTATATCTATCTAGTTTACATGTGACTCGGGGTTCGGGGCTATTGCCCTGACATTCTCCCCCCTTGCGTTGCATATGTGACGCATACAAAGTTGATAGTGAATAAAAACAGAATTTTAATAGTTGGTTTACATTGAGTTTGGAATTATCAATGAGTGTTTCTGTTGTCGCCACTTTAAAGTGGGCGATTTTGTACATGTTGGTGAAAGGAAGAGAAGGGGTTTGAATGAGTGTGGGCCGTTACTTTGAAGTGAACGGCGATACATTGGTATCGCAGGGAGAGAAGAAAGAAGTGGTGGAGTTTGTCGAAAATGGATTTCGACCCAAAGGTTGTATTTCTTTGGTGTTCCTCACTTGTTCTGTGAGGGTTCGTGTGTAAGTGGTGTTTACACACGAGCGGTGGTGGGTGTGGGTCTTTTGGCGGAGTGGAGATTTCCGCAATTGTTACTTGCAGTTCCTCGCATACAGTATTGTGTGCGGGGCCTCGAGTTGGGGGGGTGTTTTCACGGGCGCCTCGATGGCGTATTACCGTGTCACTCTCCCTTCTCTCAAGGGTGGATTCATTGCCCCGGAGGAGGGTTTTCCTCCGGGTTGTTCATCTGGACATCCGATTGCTGCGTCGGATGCGATGACGTAGCCTGGGCTACATTGTCGGGCTGTGGGCTCGACGAAGTGGGTGCTCCCTGGGTGGGAGCGGGTTGTTGTGTTCCTGAGCTGCTTGGCTCAGGTGTAGAGTACGGTAGGTTTACCGTTCTTCCCGTGGGGAAGGATGGTCGTTGGGCTGGTTGTCCAGCTCGGAGACTTGCGTCTCTTTCCCGGTATTTGGAAGCTTTCGCTTCCCGCTCCGCCGTTCTTGCGGCACGTTCCTCAGGAGTCCTGAGTGGTTTGAACTGGGACTTTAAGTAGGCAGCTTTGCCTAGACTTTCCCAGGAGATTTTTCCCTTGTTCTCCGGGGAATTATATTCCTCCGCGAGTCTTGCGATGCTCGGGAGTCCCAAGAAGTATTTCTCGGTTTCCTTCGCTTTTTCACGAAGGGTTCTGTGTACCTTGCCGCTTTTGAAGGCGGCTTCAGCCTGTTCGTACCAGTGTACGAATTCTTTCCCACTCACGCTTGTCCACCAAGCGTATGCGGCGTCATGCGCCGCTTCTGACCCCGCTATTCTCCTCATGGGGAAGTTGGGGTCGATTGTTATGTCGACTGGAGCTTCGACTTTGCCGAACTCGTTGAGTTCGGCGGTCTCATATAGCATGTGGACACTTCCCTGCAGGGTGGCTTGCCCATAGGGTGCTGAGGTACTCAGTGGCCCGCCGCCTCTGGCAGTGGTCCCCGTTTTAGGGTCTGCCGTCGGTTGCCTACCACTCTCCCTCTTCCCCTCGACATGGGTTTGCCCCTCTGAGGGCGGGCCTTTATGCAACCCGGACAGGGTCGCCTGCCCATGGGGTGGCGGGATAGTCGGTGCCCCACCCCTTGATGCGCTAGTCCCCATTTGGGGTCGCGCCTCATGAGGCCCGGAACCGTATCCCCTCCCCCTGACCTGGGAGGCCCCCGTCATGTTGGGTTTGGCAGCGAGGTCTGCCAGTGCGCGTGCCTCTCTGAGCTCGCGTTTCAGTAATTCGATCTCCCTTTTTTGGAGATCGACTTCTCTCTCTGCGTCTTTCAGAGAGTCAAAGATGCCCTCAGCATCTCTTCGTGCTCTATTGTATTCGCGCCTCCAGTGGGCGCAATGGTCGCAGGCGTCTTCTGACGCCCTTGAGTTATTAGACCGTGCCCGCTTGGACGGTCTGGACGAGGAGCCGCTGTCGCTCCCTCGTCTCCCTCCTACGAGGGACTTCATTTCTTTCAGCTCCTCACGGAGTTGACCTGTCTGAGCAGCTACCGCTGACGCGATGGCTGATTCCCAGCCTGCATTTGGCTGGGGCGTTGTTGGACCTGGGCCGAATTGGCTAAACCAGGGGTTGATCTGGCCAGGGAAGTTCCCTGGGGAGTATGCCTGGGGCTGCAGCAGCAAATGCTGCCCCTGGAATGGCGCTTGTTGCGCCATCGGTGCAGTTTGCACCGCGTATGGTTGGAAGCCTCTTTGGGGAGGCTGGGGGTGTGCGATGCCTGTTGGCAACGCGGATGGTTGATGGTTCGCAGCACTCATTTGTGCTGCGTGCGTCGTGTAATCCATGGCGCTTATCTGCACCTGGTGTTGTTGTTGTTCCGGGGAGCCTTGCTCCCCGGGTTGTCGTATTTCGATATCCAGCGGTTTGTTTGGATCGAACCGAGGGTTGCCTCCCCCAGAGAACGACATCTCGTCGTTATGTTACTCGTGGCGGTGGGAGGGGTCTTCGTTCTTGTGTGCGTGGGATTCGCCACGGTTGTGTGTTCTTTTGCACGTGAGCCTGTGGTTCACGTGGTCTAGGCGAGTTGCTTGCCTAGCCCATGTGATTTCTTGTACATGGTGTGGCTGTCCGGGCGAGTTACTCGCCCAGAACTTTCCCACGCTCTTGGCTGTGGGCCATCGTCCCTCGGCTTTACTTCTTCCGCCTCCGTTTTTGGGGGCGTAATAATGCCGAGAGTTCCCTGTCTTCTTTGATAGGGAGTTTTTCTGGTTCCCTTACATTTTGTAAGGTGAGGTACTCGTCCAGGTGGACGAGGTCGTCGCAATTTCCTAGGGGTTCCCATGTGGTGTCCCCTAGTTCCCATTTAACCTTAAACCAGAGTTCGTTGTGAACCCACGCGTGGTTTAGGATTTTGCGAACTACTGCTTCGCGATCAGGGTCTTCCCCGAAATCGTAGAATATGTTTACTTCCCTATTTGGGAAGGTTTCCTGGTCATTCGGCTCGTGAGGTGCTAGCCGGGATACATGGAATCTTGGGTGGATTCCGCGTTGTTCAAGTTGTGGTGGCAACTTGAGGACGTAGTTGGACGTTTCTGGAAATGTTTCCAGGATTTCATAAGGCCCTATGTATAGGGGCTTTAGTTTTCCTGCCCTGCCTTTGGGTAGGTTCAGCTTATCTGTGGATAAGTATGCGAGCTCGCCTTTTTTCAAAGGCGGGTCCGGGCGTCTTTTCTTATTCGCCTGGATTGTTTGAGCAGCGCGATTATGTATTATCGCGTCGTGTGCTGCCATGAGGTTTTCCTTCGCTTTTTGAGCAAAGTCGTTTATTCCCGGGTAGTCCGAGAGTGGTGCTGTTAGGCACATTTTTGGCATATGGCCGTAGATTAATTCGAACGGGGCAAATCCTGTCGATGTGTTCGAGCTCGCATTGATCGCGAATTCCGCCATCGACAGTTTCGCTGCCCAGTCGTGTTGGTCTGGTCTAACCATCACATGTAGTATTTGTACTACTTTTTGTATCATTCTTTCCGCTTGGCCGTCGCCTTGCGGGTGGAATGCAGTTGTGAATTTCAACTGTACACCGAGTATTCGGTGTAGTTCGCGCCAAAATTTTGACGTGAATTTCGAGTCTCGATCTGATATGATCGAGTGTGGTAGACCGTGGAGTCTTACAACTTCACGAAGAAATACGAATGCTAGTTCTAGTGCGTTCATTGTTGTTTTTATTGGAATTAGGTGGACGTTGGACGTCAACCTACAGATGATTACCCAGAGGTAATCATATCCCAGGCTTGTTGGGAATGGACCTGTGAAGTCCATGGCTATTGATGACCATGGTGCCTCGGGGGTCGGGAGTGGGTGAAGCATTCCGGGATTTCTCCTGGTGCTTTTCTTGGTTGTTTGGCAAGTTCCGCAAGACCTGCAGAACTTGTGGGTGTCTTTTCTCATCGACTTCCACCAGAAGTGTCGACGGAGGGTTTCCACTGTTTTCTTGGATCCTAGATGTCCAAGTGTTTCGTGGATGCTCTCGAGGATTATTCCCCGAATGGACTTCCTTTCGTAGTTTCCTTTCGGGACTACTATCTGGGTCGTTCCTCCTTCTCCAAGTCGGATTATCAGTCTGTCTTTTACGGAGAAGTTTTTGAAATTCCCCGGGTTCTCTAGGATTTCCCGGTGGATCTGGCTTTTCAAGTATCCAGATTTTATTGCCTCAATGAGGTCTTTTTCTTCGAATTGTTTTCGAAGGTTCTTTTCTGGAGTTATGATTTCTTCCAGATTTTGGGCGCTCCCCCCTAGAGTTTCCTCTAGGTTATCGCTCCCCCCTAGAGCTTCCTCTAGGGTGTTTTTCGCGCGTATCGCTGCGAGTCTCTTTTTCTCTGAGTTTTTACTCAGGGTACTGCTTAGTAGCAGTTCTTCGTATTCCTCGATTCTGTCGGGAATGATATCTTCTGCATTTTTGTCCAGGTGGATGTCCGCCGACACATAATCGTCGAAATGCAGATCCTCGTCCGTTGACAAGTCGTAGTATCTTGAGAGTGCATCTGCCACTTTGTTTTTGTGGCCTTCCACGTATTTTATTTCGCAATTGAAGCTTGCGAAAAAGGCTTGCCATCTCAGGTGTCTTCCTGAGTTGTGGTTTTTCGCTTTGAAATATTCCAAAGCTTTGTGGTCCGTGATTACTGTGAATTCACGGCCTCCCATGAGGTCGTCTTGCCATCTCATGAGCGCTTCGAGGACACCCAGTGCCTCGAGCTCGTAGGCGAAGTACCTACGTTGTGTGTTGGTGAACTTTTTGGACATGAATGCGGCTGGGCGGCAAGTCTGCCACCTTTCGCCTTGTCCAATTAATGCACCCATGCCCGCTGGGCATGCGTCTGTTATGACCCAGACGTGGAGTTTGGTCCTCTCTTCTTCTGAGAGGCTTTCCGGTGGGTTCCACTGGACGGGCTTCAGGATCGGAGCCCTACATGCTAGACGTTTGATTTCGTCGAAGCATTTCTGGTGGAGTGGTGTCCACCTGAATGTCTGCTTGTTTGAGCAGATTGTTTGCAGTGGTCCTGTGTAACCGCTGACGTTTGGCATGAATATCGATAGATATTCTACCATTCCCAGGAATCTTAGGACTCCTGTGTGGTCTGCTGGCTCTCGCCAGTTGCGGATTTTTTCCATTTTATCCGCTTGAGCGTGGATGCCCTGTTCGTCCACTCGGCTTCCTAGAACGTCTAGGATTGGGGCAAATGGCTGGAATTTTTTCCGGCTTATGTAGAATTTCGCCCCTTTTAGGCGAGTGAATAACCACAATAGTGCTTTATTGTGGTTTTCCACCGAGCTTGTGCTGGTGAATATATCGTCGAACCAGACGTGTAGGCGTCTGCCTACTTCTCCTCGTAGTTCCCAGGTCAGTGCGCGCTGGAAGGTGCAGGGAGCGTTGCAGTCTCCTTGCTGCATCGTGTTCGAGTTGTACGTCCCGTGGGGCGTGGAGAATGTCGTCCTATGGACGTCATCTGGATCCACGCGTATTTGTTCGTACGCGTCCGACATATCGATCTTTGATCGGTATGTTGCTCTGGCAACTGATTCCTGGATCAGTCGCATGTCTGGCATTGGTGTGACGTCGAGGATCGTGTTTGAGTTACGGTTCCTCGCGTCTATTACCGTGCGCAAAGATCCATCTGCTTTGCGGATGCACAGTAGCGGGCATGCTCGCTCGCTGTTCGCGGGATACCACCATCCTGCTTTTACATAGCGATCTATTTTGGTCGCTAGTGCTTCCTGCAGTGCTGCGGGACATCTCGGGGTGTTTTCCCGAAATTTCTTGTTCGGATCCTTCAACGGGATTCGATGGTTCACTTCCCTCAGGGGAGGCATTTCTAATGGTGCTGGCGCCATTACGGTTTCAAATTTTTCTCTCCACCACTCCCTGAGTATTTCGAACTCGGGGTTGTTCATGGAGAGACCTTCCAGGTGTGGTACGTCTGGAAGTTCTAGACTAGGATTGGGCCAACCTTCAGGGTATTTTCTTGTGATTACCCTGAGGTGTGTTTCAGTCCCGCCTCCCTGTCAGGGGGGCTTCTTTTTTGGTTGTTCTCGGGCTCTTGCTCGAGTTTTCCCTCCGTGTGATCTCGTCACACGGTCTTCGCTTATTCCAAGGGTGTCTATGTTGCCCTTGTTCGCCGTTCTCACTTTGTGGGACCGGAAGTCTAAGCTTACCTGGTTTTTGTTTAACCAGGGGGCGCCGAAGATGGCGTCGTACCTGTCGATGTTAATTACATCGAAGTAGTGTTTTTCTACGTGGTCGTTGATCTCAACGTCCATGTTAGTTCCGAACAGGATCTGTGATCTTGTTCCTTTCGTCCCCATTTGGAGGACGACTGGGTTCTCCAGTTGAAGGATTGGGATGTGGACCGCGCGGACAAAGTCCGGCGATAAAGCGTCCGTTTC
The DNA here is from genome assembly GCF_015039405.1 of Cantharellus anzutake. Taxonomy (NCBI): domain Eukaryota; kingdom Fungi; phylum Basidiomycota; class Agaricomycetes; order Cantharellales; family Hydnaceae; genus Cantharellus; species Cantharellus anzutake. The sequence goes on along the minus strand of NW_024067021.1, from coordinate 203,976 downwards.
GGCTCCACTATCGAATAGCGCATAGGCTTTTATGCCTGCTATTTTTATGTGAGCCGTTAGCGTTCTCTTTGTTGAGAGCGGTCTGTTTACGGGGTATTTTCCCGCGTCTTTTGAGATGCGGAATTTCGCATCAAATAAAGGGGACTGGGTTTCGATGGACTTTTGGTCCTTCTTCCCTTTGTCCTTGTTTTCCTTGGGTACTTTGGTGTATTTCCCCAAGGCGTCTTTTCTTGGTGCTTCCACCAAGGCTTCGGCGACTTTTTCGTCTGCCGTGTTTTCTAACTGGTGTGCTACAGCCAGTTTGATTTTATAATTTATGTCATCGTGGTCGACGACTGACATTGGGCCCATTCTTATGGTCCCAACGTTGACTTCCTCACCCTCTGAGTCAGGTGAGTATTGAGGTCCTTCGTATGGGTCCTCCACTTCGAAGCTTGATGCTTCGGAGTTACCAGAGTTGTTCTCTGGTTTCTCATCTGATGAGCTTTTTGACTCTTCATCTGTTGAGTTCGCGATTTCCATGGCAGCTATACGCCTTGGTTTTTCATCGCTCGTTATATTGTGTCTTGGGCAATCTTTCGTTTGCCCTATTTTGCCGCATTTGCCGCAAATTGGAACTGACTTTTGGTCAGTTTTCCTCGAGTTTTTCGAGGATGTATCCTCTTTCCATCTGGGTTTCAGCTCTTCCGCTTTCTTTCCTGACGGGAGGGCTTTGCCGCGGCTCGTTGTTGCCGTGGTGGTTGTTCGGGTATAGTACCCTGATTTGTAGGCTGAAGACATCTTCAGCCCGTCAATTATCTCGTCTACACGAGATATTGCTTTTAACATCTCCTCGTTTGAGGAGAAGTCTGCTCTGATTCTATCATGAGCAATCATTTCCCTCTTCCATTCGAGGGGAATGTAGTTTAAGAACCTGGCGTTAAAGGACGCCTGGTCTGGCGGCGTCACCATTTGGGACGCTGCTTTTGACAGTTCTAAGTAGAACTGTTTTAGGCCTTTTTCCGCTTCGTATTTGACGTTGCGGTATTTCTTTGTCGCGTTCAACGCGGCGGAGGCTTTGATGAAGGTTCTCATCAATATGTTGAGAACCTCGAGGAACATGCCCTTGTCTCCTCTGAGGAGAGTTTTGTCTCGGAGTCTAATTCCGAGGTCAAATGCGGGTCCCCCTAATCCACGAATCAAGCAGTCCAGGTGGACTTCGTCGAATTGGGGACCTTTGCATCCTCGCGAGGCGAGGAATCCCAGTAGTTCTGTGAACCACTGCCAGAACGATTCCATGTCGTTCTCCCCTGACCATTTCTTGTCAGGGAATGCCGGCCCATTCTTTAGGGCTTCTGGCTTCACTCCTTCTGGGTAGGGAGTGAGTATTCTCACTTCGGCCATTCTTATGGCCTTTTCGTACCATTTCTCCAGGTACTCTTCTTGCTCCCCTGCCTTCGCGGGGTCGCTGTCCAATGGAGATCTCTCCTTTGGGGGGGTTTTTGCTGGGGGGAATCTTTCTCGCAGCATTTCTTTGGTTTCAGGCGAATTCGCCTGAAGTTGTATTTGTATTCTCTCATTGTTTTGAGAGGGTATGAATGCGTTACCTCTCTGTTCGAGAGGTCCGTCATAATTGGATGTTTGGCCGAACCTTTGGTACGTGCCAATTCTCCTTCTGATCTCTGAACGATGTCTTCTCTCGGCATCGTCTTCTCCTATCCTTGGGAGAAGGATCTCCTTAGCGTCTCTGTGGAGTCGCTGGTGATATTCCAGTGTGCTTTCACTGGTGGTTCTTTTCGTGAATTTTTCACGAGTTCTATTTATGTCCTGGACCGTGGTCCAGGGGTGTTTATTTGTTTCCTCACTTTTTTGTGAGGAGTTTATTTCCTTCAGCAAATCTGTTTGTTCGCTGATTTTTTCTGTCAACGCATCGATTGCGTTGGCCATTCTTTCTAGAGTTATCTCTAGACGAGCCGTGCTATTATGGTTCGTTTCCTCGATCTTTTTCTGGATCGAGTTTATCGCGTTTATTATGCGCGATTCCTGGTTTTCCAGGAGGAAGTTTGGTTGGGCGAGCAGTGACTCTCCCCAGTTGACATTTCCGCTTCTGGGAGTTCCAGAATGGGTTCTTGGAGTGAACACTCCACGCTCGCTTTGTTTTGGCGAGGCCGTTGCGGAGGGTGCTTCCCTTTCATAGAGGGGTCTGTTCGCTGGTTTCTCCTTATTTTTACGTAAGGCTTCCTCAGCGAACTCCCTCATTTCAGTTCGCCTCCTCCTCATTATCTCGGAGACCTCCTCCGAAGTTGGCGACCTTGCCTTGTCTGGCATGGTGCGTGGGGGTGTAAACCGCAGAGGCTCTTTTGGAGCTTCCGCGCTCTGAGAGATCCTGCTCTCAGGGCGTATTTTCGCGCCTTCTCGGGCTTTCAGCCTGAGAAGAAGTTGATCTTCACTTTCCGTCCTCCATTCGGACGGAACCTGGAACAAGTCCAGTAGTTTTTCGGATAGCCGACGCGGGGTTTCTTCCCTTTGTTTCCCTTTGTCTGCCTTTAGGGCTTGACTTGGGGACGTGATTGGGAACTCTAGGGGATAGTGGGGCCCTGGGGTTTCCTGCGGCTCTATCCGATCAGCTTTTTGGGCTGATCGTTCGGCGCTTACGCGTTTTTCGCGCAAGTCGATTACCTCGTGAGGAGGTAAGGGATCTTCCCCAGCTTGGGTTAGATCGGTTTGTTGTGGAGTTCTGGGGGTATTTTGCCCCGCACTTACTCCACGTAAGTTTCTAAAGTCTTCAGGGACCAGCCCTGAAGTGGTTGCTTTTCCCGGATCGCGTTGATCCTCGTCGTCATCTGACGATGGCTTTTGGTTTGAATCTCCCATGATGGGAGATTGCAGTTTCTTAATAAACCGCTCGCTTCTTTTTAACGTCGCTGCAGATGCGACCTTGCCCTTGCGGGCGTGTTTAGGCGCCATAAGCGCTTCCGAATCAGATGTTGAGATTTTATAGTTGTGGGTTGTGTTGTAAAACACACCTCATGCACTTAAAAAAGTGTGAGGTCTTTGGGGTTGCTCAGCACACAAAGCCGTAAGTGATACAAGATGATGTATTTTACGGTGGTGTGTAAGCGGTTACCCGGAGGTTCCCGCTTGTCCACGTGACTATATCTATCTAGTTTACATGTGACTCGGGGTTCGGGGCTATTGCCCTGACAGGAAAGTCTGAACTCGGAAGTTAAACTCCGGAATATTGGCAAACATAATTAAATGGAATGAGCTAACCAATACAATGGGTATAAGCGGAGGTGGGGTCAAAGTCCGAGGTCGGAACTAAGACCGGAGGTTCCGGAGACAGAGACGCGAACGGGATTCCGGAGCGGAGGCCCGGAGTCGGGAGCATAGGTTTTGCGTACTCGTCTGGAAGGTGTCGAGGTTGGGGTCGGACCCGGAATGTTCCGGAGTCGGACCGAAGGTGGTGTCTGAGCCGGAGGTGGGATAACCTCTTGGGAGTCGGCAAGGAGAAGGTGACGGAAGGGAAGTAGGGCTCTGGAAGTCGGAGTTCGGAGTTCCAGGAGCCTGGAGTGGAGGTCAGGATTGTATGGATATGACAGTCACCACCCCCTCAATTCAATATATTACCTGTGCCTCCCTAAGTATGGAGCCCTGAAGACCTCCGGACAGCTCTGACATCCACTAGTGCACTCCCACCCCCACTGGGCAATTCACTTGCTTGCCCTGCAAGTCTACCTTCAGGCCTATCCCTCCTTTCCATTTCTGGGTTATAGCCTGCCACTCCACTAACCCTGTAACCTGACTCGTCGGTAATATTCAGTCAGCTAATGTTTAACTCCATTAGCTCCACTCCGCTTGGTCCTGCCATTCACAGGCCTGCCCTCGCTGTAACTATATATATTTAACTTGTAGATAGGTTACACCCCAGTGATAAAATCGACTAGAGTTGATCCCCCCTTTTAGTTCTCGCTGCCAGTAAGTAAATTAGGGCATGGACATGTAACTAGGCACTGTCATATCCGCACATACCTGATCCTGAACCAACTCCCAGACCCTCATCCTCGTCACCTCCAGAGTCCTACCCTATCTCCTCACAACACCTCCACCCTTCCATTACTCTCCTACCCTACTTCCATCTGCTCCAATACTCACCTTTGGACCTGACACCATTCCTCTCCTCCACTCCTCTCCCCACTCCTCTCTTCTCTCTCCTCCCTCCTCCCCTCTTCCACCAAACCTCCGCCAAGTTACGACCTTCCACCGCTGTCCCATACCCTGTACTTGGACACTGCTCATACCTTCGCTCCGAGATTCCATCATAGTTCCGACCTCAGACTTTGACTCCACCTTGGCTTAAGTCCATTGCATTGGTGACCTCATACTATGTAAACACCATTGCCAACATTCCTTGGACTTTCAACCCCACCTCTGTAACCTCTATAAGCTCCGCAACCTCCAAGCTCCACAGATCATACTCGGTACTTTCGCTGATTGTAATGTATCTTTTGTGCTTTCCCCTCACCCTTATTTGGACTGCTGCTTCTCTCCATTCTAGCCAGTCAGTCATCATCCCCACTTCACCTCATCTTCCTGCCCCTCTGGGCTTCGCCCTCCCTATCTCCTTTCGGATGTACCACAGGTTCTAACCTATGGCCTTTCGGTGCCGCTCCACTTCTGTCATCCCTTTGTTCCCATTTGGATGCCTTTGTTCTGATTCGGACCCCCTTTGATTTCCTTGTGCTATCATCTCCCTATTATATACAGGTGCTTGTACATACTCATTTTGGACCTTCAGTCTAAAATCGACCTGAAATGCCCCCTAGAGACTTCCTGCTCACTGCCTCTGAAATTAAGGACCAAATGGACAAACAACAATGGCACAGCACTCTGCATGAGTCACTGAGGCCAAGGTCCCTCCTTGCTAAGTCTCTGGTTCCCCTCTGGAATTGTCCACCCTCGCCCAGTTCTAACAGGCACAGCACTCCTGGTCTGAGTCGCTGAAGCTGAAGCCCTCCACCATGGAGACATCTCCTTCATCTCGCTTCCGGTCTCTAACAAGTGTGAGGTCTCAGGGGGGTCGCTCAGCACACCAGACTGCAAGTGATACAATGGTGTGTAATATTATGATGGTGTTAAGCGGTTACCGGAAAGCCACGTGACTCTATGTACACCGTTGTTACATTAGACTCGGGGTTTGGGGCTATTTGTCAGGGCACACCCGCCTGACCCAGCTCCACCCGCCCTCACCTGGTTCCCCGCCTATCCTATTGACCCACCCACAATGTGCACACGACACACCTAGCCCCAGATGACCCAGATGGCTTCACAGTGCAACCCAGCACACACCCTCAGGATCCCCCATGGGGACTCCCAGGGACTATGGCCATATGCAGGGTGATGTGGCAAACCTCATGTGACCCAAGCTGCATGTACATAAATGTGCCTGGAGTGGGAACCAAAGAAGTAACCTTCTTCTCACTATTCCCACTTGTCAGGAATCAGCAATGACCCTGGACCCTATTGTCAGGGCAATAGCCCCGAACCCTGAGCCACATGTAATTAGATACATATAGTCACGTGGGTAAGTGGGAACCTCCAGGTAACTGCTTACACACTACCGTAAAATACACACACTTGTATCACTTACGGCTCTGTGTGCTGAGCTACCCTGAGACCTCACACTTTTTTAAGTGTATGAGGTGTGTTTTACAACACAACCCACGAAAACAAATCAAACTTAGCGTCTGACTCGGTAGCACCAATAGCGCCTAAACACGCCTGCAAGGGCAAGGTCGCATCTGCAGCGACACTAAAAAGAAACAAGCAGTTTATTAAGAAACTGCAATCTCCCATCAGGGGAGATTCAAACCAACAGCTGTCGTCAGATGACGACGAGGATCAACACGATCCAGCATTAGCAACCACCTCAGGGCTGGCCCCTGAAGGTTTTAGAAACTTATGTGGAGTAAGTGCGGGGCCTAATACCCCTAGAACTCCACGATATACCGATCTAACCCAAGCTGGGGAAGATCCTTCACCTCCTCACGAGGTGATTGACTTGTCCGATAAATGCATAAGTGCTGAACGATCAGCCCAAAAAGCTGATCGGATAGAGTTGCAGGAAACTCCAGGGCCCAACTATCCCCTGGAGTCCTCCCTCATGTCCCCAAGTCAAGCCCCAAAGGCAGACAAAGGGAAACAAAGGGAAGAACCCCCATGTCGGCTATCCGAAAAACTACTGGACTTGTTCCAGGTTCTGTCCAAATGGAGGACAGAAAGCGAAGACCAACTTCTTCTCAGGCTGAAAGCTCGAGAAGGTGCAAAAAAATGCCCTGAGAGCAGGATCTCCCAGAGCACGGAAGCTCCAAAGGAACTTCCGCTGTTTACACTCCCCCATGCCATGCCAGACAAGGCAAGGTTGCCAACCTCGGAGGAGGTCTCCAAGATAATGAAGAGGAGGCGATCTGAAATGAGGGAGTTTGCTGAGGAAGCCATATGAAAAACCAGCGAACAGACCCCTCTATGAAAGGGAAGCACCCTCCGCAACAGCCTCACCTAAACAAAGCGAGCGTGGAGTGTTCACTCCAAGAACCCCTTCTGGAACCCCCAGAAGCGGCAATGTCAACTGGGGAGAGTCACTGCTGGCCCAACCAAACTTCCTCCTGGAAAACCAGGAATCATGCATAATAAACATGATAAACTCAATCCAAAAAAAGATCGAGGAAACGAACCACAATAGTACAGGTCATCTAGAGATAACTCTAGAAAGAATGGCCAATGCAATCGACGCGTTGACTGAAAAAATCAGCAAACAGACGGACTTGCTGAAGGAGATAAACTTCTCACAAAAAAGTGAGGAAACAAATAAACACCCCTGGACCATGGGCCAGGACATAAATAAAACTCGTGAAAAATTCATGAAAAGAACCACCAGTGAAAGCACACTGGAATATCATCAGTGACTCGACAGAGACGCTAAGGAGATCCTTCTCCCAAGGATAGGAGAAGACGATGCCGAAAGAAGGCATCGTTCAGAAATTAGGAGGAGAATTGGCACGTACCAAAGGTTTGGCCAAACGTCCACTTACGACGGACCTCTTGAACAGAGAGGTAACTCAACCACACACTCTCAAAACAATGAGAGAATCCAAATACAACTTCAGGCGAATTCGCCTGAAACCAAAGAAACGCTGCGAGGAAGATTTCCCCCAGCGAAAACCCCCCCAAAGGAGAGATCTCCATTGGATAGCGACCCCACGAAGGCAGGGGAGCAAGAGGAGTACCTGGAGAAATGGTACGAAAAAGCCATAAGAATGGCCAAAGTGAGAATACTCACTCCCTACCCAGAAGGAGTGAAGCCTGAAGCCCTAAAACATGGGGCAGCATTCCCTGACAAGAAATGGTCAGGGGAGAATGACATGGAATCGTTCTGGCAGTGGTTCACAGAACCACTGGGATTCCTCGCTTCACGAGGATGCAAAGGTCCCCAATTCGACGAAGTCCATCTGGACTGCTTGATTCGTGGATTAGGGGGACCCACGTTCGACCTTGGAATAAGACTCCGAGACGAAACTCTCCTCAGAGGAGACGAGGGCATGTTCCTCGAAGTTCTCAACATATTGATGAGAACTTTCATTAAAGCCTCTGCTGTGTTGAACACGACAAAGAAGTACTTGTCAGGGACAGCTCCGAAAGCGGCGAGGTCCTGGCGCGAGGGACTCGATGGGACAAGTGTCGGCTATGCGTAGTGGCGGTCCCATCGCGGGGTGAGCGTCCCCGACCACTTAGGCTGAAGTGGGAAGTTGGTTATCATTAAAAAGGGGGAAGCTACAGTACTTACCTGAAGTGGGAAGTTGAGAAGAAGGCTGCTTCTTCTGTTCCCACCCCAGGTGCTATTATATACATGCGGTCAGGGTCACGTGGGAGGAGCCACGTCATCCCCGCACACAGCCGCACTCCCCTGGGTATCTCCGTGGGAGATCCTGGAGGTGTGCCGCTCTGTGAGCGGGAATGCGCATGGCGGGCGCGGCGATCGGGGGAGTGGGGTTAGGTGTGTTAGTGATACATAGAGAAAGGGAAGTCGACCATAGAAGGAAATAGGAAGAAAGAAGGAAGGGGGAGAGAGGAGACAAAGGGTGATAGCGGGGAAGTGGAGTAGGGCGGTACGGCGCGGGGTGCGGCATAGGGTCAGGCGGGTGTGCCCTGACAGTACTGCAATGTCAAATACGAAGTGGAAAAGGGCCTAGAACTGTCTAAAGCAGCGTCCCAGATGGTGACGCCGCCAGACCAGGCATCCTTCAATGCCAGGTTCCTAAACTACATTCCCCTCAAATGGAAGAGGGAAATGATCACTCAGGATAGAATCAGAGCAGACTTCTCCTCAAATGAGGAGATGTTAAAAGCAATATCTCGTGTAGACGAGATAATTGATGGGCTGAAGATGTCTTCAGCCTACAAATCAGGATACTATACCCCAACAACTACCATGGCAACCATGAGCCACGGTAGAGCCCTCCCATCAGGAAAGAAGGCTGAAGAGCTGAAACCCAGATGGAAAGAGGATACATCCTCGAAAAACTCGAGGAAAACTGACCAAAAGTCAGTCCCAATTTGTGGCAAATGCGGCAAAATAGGGCAAACGAAAGATTGCCCAAGACACAATGTAACGAGCGATGAAAAACCAAGGCGCATAGCCGCCATGGAGATCGCGATCACAACAGAAGAAGAGTCGGAAGACTCATCAGACGAGAAACCAGAGAACAACTCTGGTAACTCCGGAGCATCAAGCTTCGAAGTAGAGGACCCATATGAAGGACCTCAATACTCAACCGACTCAGAGGGTGAGGAAGTCAATGTTGGGACCATAAGGATGGGCCCAATGTCAGTTGTCGATCACGATGACATAAATTACAAAATCAAACTGGCTGTAGCACGCCAGTTAGAAAACATGGCAGATGAAAAAGTCACCAAAGCCTTGGTGGAAGCACCAAGAAAAGACACCTTGGGGAAATACACCAAAGTACCCAAGGAAAACAAGGAGAAAGGGAAGAAGGACCAAAAGTCCATCGAAACCCAGACCCCCTTGTTTGATGCGAAATTCCGCATCTCAAAAGATGTGGGGAAATACCCCACAAACAGACCGCTCTCAACAAAGAGAATGCTGACGGCTCACATAGAAATAGCAGGCATAAAAGCCTATGCACTATTCGACAGTGGAGCCAAAACAGACGATATATCGCTGGACTTTGTCCATGCGGTCCACATCCCAATTCTCCAATTGGAGAACCCAGTCATCCTTCAAATGGGGACGAAAGGAACAAGATCACAGATCCTGTTTGGAACAAACATGGACGTTGAGATCAACAGCCACGTAGAAAAACACTACTTCAATGTAATTAACATCAATAGATACGACGCCATATTTGGTGCCCCCTGGTTAAACAAAAACCAGGTAAGCTTAGACTTCCGGTCCCACAAAGTGAGAACGGTGAACAAGGGCAACATAGATACCCTGGGAGTCAGTGGAGACCATGTGACAAGATCACATGGATGGAAAACTTGAGCAAGAGCTCGAGAACAACCAAAAAAGAAGCCCCCCTGACAGGGAGGCAGGATTGAAACACACCTCAGGGTAATTGAAAGAAAGTACCCTGAAGGTTGGCCCAATCCTAGTCCAGAAGGACTAGAACTTCCAGATGTACCACACCTGGAAGGTCTCTCCATGAACAACCCCGAGTTCGAAATGCTCAGGGAGTGGTGGAGAGAGAAATTCGAAACCGTAATGGCACCAGCGCCACTAGAAATGCCTCCCTGGAGGGAGGTGAACCATTGAATCCCGTTGAAGGATCCGAACAAGAAAATTTGGGAAAACACCCCGATATGTCCTGCAGCACTGCAGGAAGCACTAGCGACAAAATAGATCGCTATGTAAAAGCAGGGTGGTGGTATCCCGCAAACAGCGAGCGAGCATGCCTGCTACTGTGTATCTGCAAAGCAGATGGATCTTTGCGCACAGTAATAGACACGAGGAATCGTAACTTGAACACGATCCTCGATGTCACACCGATGCCAGACATGCAACTGATCCAAAAATCAGTCACCAGAGCAACATACCGATCCAAGATTGATATGTTGGACACGTACAAACAAATACACATGGATCCAGATGACATCCATAGGACGACATTCTCTATGCCCCATAGGATGTACAACTCGAACACGATGCAGCAAGGAGACTGCAACGCTCCCTGCACTTTCCAGCACACGCTGACCTGGGAACTACGAGGAGAAGTAGGCAGACGCCTACATGTCTGGTTTGACGATATATTCACCAGCACAAGCTTGGTGGAGAACCACAATAAAGCATTATTGTGGTTGTTCACTCGCCTCAAGGGGGCAAAATTCTACATAAGCTGGAAAAAATTCCAGCCATTTGCTCCAATCCTAGATGTTCTAGGAAGCCGTGTGGACGAACAAGGCATCCATGCTCAAGCGGACAAAATGGAAAAATCTGCAACTGGCAAGAGCCAGTAGACCACACAGGAGTCCTAAGATTCCTGGGAATGGTAGAATATCTATCGATGTTCATGCCAAATGTCAGTGGCTACACAGGACCACTGCAAACACTCTGCTCAAACAAGCAGACATTCAGGTGGACACCACTCCACCAGAAATGCTTTGATGAGATCAAATGTCTAGCATGCAGGGCTCCGATCCTGAAGCCCGTCCAGTGGAATCCTCCAGAAAGCCTCTCAGAAGAAGAGAGGACCAAACTCCACATCTGGGTCATAACAGACGCATGCCCAGTGGGCATGAGTGCATTAATTGGACAAGGCGAAAAGTGGCAGACTTGCCACCTGGCCGCATTCATGTCCAAAAAGTTCACCAACACACAATGTAGGTACTTCGCCTACGAGCTCGAGGCACTGGGTGTCCTCGAAGCACTCATAAGATGGCAAGACGATCTCATGGGAGGCCGTGAATTCACAGTAATGACAGACCACAAAGCTTTGGAATATTTCAAAGCGAAAAACCACAACTCAGGTAGACATCTGGGATGGCAAGCCTTCTTTGCAAGCTTCAATTGCGAAATAAAATACATGGAAGGCCACAAGAACAAAGTGGCAGATGCACTCTCACGGTACTACGACTCGTCAACGGATGAGGATCTGCATTTCGACGACTACATGTCAGCGGACATCCATCTGGACAAAAATGCAGAAGATACTATCCCTGACAGAATCGAGGAATACGAAGAACTGCTGCTAAGCAGTACCCTGAGTAAAAACTCAGAAAGAAAGAGACTCGCAGCAATATGCGTGAGAAATACCCTAGAGGAAGCTCTAGGGGGGAGCGCCCAAAATCTGGAAGAAATCATAATTCCAGAAGAGAACCTTCAAAAACAATTTGAAGGAAAAGACCTCATTGAGGCAATAAAATCTGGATACTCACAAAGCCAGATCCACCAGGAAATGCTAGAGAACCCGGGGAATTTCAAAAACTTCTCCATAAAAGATGGGCTGATAACCCGACTTGGAGAAGGAGGAACAACCCAAATAGTAGTCCCGAAAGGGAACTATGAAAGGAAGTCCATTCAAGAAATAATCCTTGAAACATCCATGAAACACTTGGACACTTAGGATCCAAGAAAATAGTGGAAACCCTCCATCGATACTTCTGGTGGAAGTCAATGAGGAAGGATACCCACAAGTTCTGCACGTCCTGCGGAACTTGTCAAACAACAAAGAAAAGCACCAGGAGAAATCCTGGACTGCTGCACCCACTCCCAACCCTGGAGACACCATGGTCGTCAATAGCTATGGACTTCACAGGTCCATTCCCAACAAGCTTGGGATATGACTACCTCTGGGTAATCATTTGTAGGTTGACATCCAATGTCCACCTAATTCCAATAAAAACAACAACAAATGCACTAGAACTAGCATTCCTATTTCTTTGTGAAGTTGTAAGACTCCACGGTCTACCACACTTGATCATATCAGATCGAGACTCGAAATTCATGTCAAAATTTTGGTGTGAACTACACTGAATACTCGGTGTGCAGTTGAAATTCACAACTGCATTCCACCCACAAGGCGATGGCCAAGTGGAAAGAATGATACAAAAAGTAGTACAAATACTATGTGCGATGGTTAGACCAGATCAATGTGACTGGGCAGCGAAACTGTCGATGGCGGAATTTGTGATCAATGCGAGCTCGAACACATCGACAGGATTTGCCCCATTTGAATTAATCTATGGCCATATGCCAAAGATGTGCCTAACAGCACCACTCTCGGACTACCCAGGAGTAAATGACTTCACCCAAAAGGCGAAGGAAAACCTCATGGCAGCACACAACGCAATAATACACAATCGTGCCACTCAAACAATCCAGGCAAATAAGAAAAGACGCCTGGACCCGCCTTTGAGAAAAGGTGAGCTTGCATACTTATCCACGGATAAGCTGAGCCTACCCAAAGGAAGGGCAGGGAAACTAAAGCCCTTATACATAGGGCCTTACAAAATTCTGGAAACATTTCCAGAAATGTCAAACTACGTCCTCAAGTTGCCACCACAACTTGAACAATGTGGAATCCACCCAAGATTCCATGTATCCCAGCTTGTACCTCACAAGCCGAATGACCAAGAAATCTTCCCAAATAGGGAAGTAAACATATTCTACGATTTTGGGGAAGACCCTGATCACAAAGCAGTAGTTCGCAAAATCTTAAACCACACGTGGGTTCACAACGAACTCTGGTTTAAGGTTAAATGGGAGCTAGGGGACACCACATGGGAACCCCTAGGAAATTGCAATGACCTCGTCCACCTGGACAGGTACCTCACATTACAAAATGTGAGGGAACCAGAAAAACTCCCCATCAAAGAAGACAGGGAACTCTCGGCATTACTACGCCCCCAAAAACGGAGGCAGAGGAAGTAAAGCCGAGGGACGATGGCCCACAGCCAAGAGCATGGGAAAGTTCTGGGCGAGCAACTCGCCCGGACAGCCACACCATGTACTAGAGATCACATGGGCCAGGCAAGTAACTCGCCTAGACCATGTGAACCACAGGCTCATGTGTAAAAGCACACATGACTGTGGTGAATCCCACGCATGCAAGAACGAAAACCCCTCCCACCATGTGAGGTCTTTGGGTAGCTCAGCACACAAGGCCATAAGTGATACAAGTATGTGTATTTTACGGTGGTGTGTAAGCAGTTACCCGGAGGTTCCCGCTTACCCATGTGACTATATGTATCTAATTACATGTGGCTTGGGGTTTGGGGCTATTGCCCTGACACACCACCATGAGAAACATATATGACGAAATGTCGTTCTCTGGGGGAGGCAACCCTCGGTTCGATCCAAACAAGCCACCGGACATTGAAATACGACAGCCTGGAGAGCAAGGCTCTCTGGAACAACAACAACACCAGGCGCAAATAAGCGCCATGGACTACATGATGCACACAGCACAAATGAGTGCCGCAAACCAACAACCATCTGCGTTGCTAACAGGCACCGCATACCCCCAGCCTCCTCAGAGGGGCTTCCAACCATATGCGGTGCAAACTGCACTGATGGCGCAACAAGTGCCATTCCAGGGGCAGCATTTGCTGCTGCAGCCCCAGGTATACTCCCCAGGGAACTTCCCTGGCCAGATCAACCCCTGGATCGGCCAATTCGGCCCAGGTCCAACAACACCCCAGCCAAATGCAGGCTGGGAATCAGCCATCGCATCAGCGGTAGCTGCTCAGACAGGTCAGCTCTGTGAAGAGCTGAAAGAGATGAAGTCCCTCGTAGGAGGGAGATGAGGGAGTGACAGCGGCTCCTCGTCCAGACCATCCAAATGGGCACAGTCTGATAACTCGAGGGCATCAGAAGACGCCTGCAACCATTGCGCCCACTGGAGGCAGGAATACAACAGAGCACGAAGAGACGCTGAGGGCATCTTTGACTCTCTGAAAGATACAGAGAGAGAGGTCGACCTCCAAAAGAGGGAGATCAAATTCCTAAAACGCGAGCTCAGAGAGGCACGTGCACTGGCAGACCTCGCTGCCAAACCCATTATGACAGGGGCCTCCCAGGTCAGGGGGAGGGGATATGGTTCTGGGCCTCATGAGGCACGACCCCACATGGGGACTAGCGCACCAAGGGGTGGGGCACCGACTATCCCACCACCCCGTGGGCAGGCAACCCTGTCCGGGTTGCATAAGGGCCCACCCTCAGAAGGGCAAACCCATGTTGAGGGGAAGAGAGAGAGCGGTAGGCAACCGACAGCAGACCCTAAAATGGGGACCACTGCCAGAGGCGGCAGGCTGCTGAGTACCTCAGCACCCTATGGGCAAGCTACCCTGCAGGGAAGTGTCCACATGTTATATGAGACCGCCGAACTCAATGAGTTTGGCAAAGTCGAAGCTCCAGTCGACGTAACAATCGACCCCAACTTCCCCATGAGGAGAATAGCAGGGTCAGAAGTGGCACACGACGCTGCATATGCTTGGTGGACAAGCGTGAGTGGGAAAGAATTCGTACACTGGTATGAACAGGCCAAGGCTGCCTTCAAAAGGGGCAAGGTACACAGAACCCTTCGCGAAAAAGCGAAGGAAACCGAGAAATACTTCTTGGGACTCCCAAGTATTGCAAGACTTGTGGAGGAGTATAATTCCCTGGATAACAAGGGAGAAATCTCCTGGGAAAGTCTAGGCAAAGCTGCCTATCTAAAGTCCCAGTTCAAACCACTCAGGACTCCTGAGGAACGTGCCACAAGAACTGCGGAGCGGGAAGCGAAAGCTTCCAAATACCAGGAAAGAGATGCAAGTCCCCGTGCTGGACAACCAGGCCAACGACCACCCTTCCCCACGGGAAGAATGGTAGACCTACTGTACTCCACACCTGAGCCAAGTAGCTCAGGAACACAACAACCCACTCCCACCCAGGGAGCGCCCACTTCATCGAGCCCATAGCTCGACAATGTAGCCCAGGCGATGTCATCGCATCCGATGCAGCAATCGGATGTCCAGATGAACAACCCAGAGGAAAACCCTCCTCCAGGGCAATGACTCCACCCTTGAGGAAAGGGAAAGTGACATGGTAATACGCCATTGAGGTGCCCGTGAAAACACCTTCCCCCAACTCGAGGCCCTGCACACAATACTGTATGCGAGGAACCACAAGTAACAATTGCGGAAATCTCTACTGCATCAAAAGACCCACATCCACCACCGCTCGTGTGTAAACACCACTTACACACAAACCCTCACGGAACAAGTGAGGAACACCAAAGACATACAACCTTTGGGTCGAAATTCATTTTCGACAAACTCCACTACTTTCCCCTCTGCGATACCCATGTATCGCCATTCACTTCAAAGTGATGGCCCACACTCACTTATTTCCTAAAACCTTTTCTCTCTCCTTCACCAACATGTACAAAATCGCCCACTTTAAAGTGGCGACAACAAAACACTCATTGATAATTTCAAACTCAATGTAAATCAATTCTTAAAACTTTATTTTCTTCACCATTAACTTTGTATGCAACGCAAGGGGGGAGAATGTCAGGCAATAGCCCCGAACCCCAAGCCACATGTAATTCGATACATATAGTCACATGGGTAAGTGGGAACCTCCAGGTAACTGCTTACACACTACCATAAAATACACACACTTGTATCACTTATGGCTCTGTGTGCTGAGCTACCCTGAGACCTCACAAGTCCTGAGTGGTTTGAACTGGGACTTTATATAGGCAGCTTTGCCTAGACTTTTCCAGGAGATTTTTCCCTTGTTCTCCAGGGAATTGTACTCCTCCACAAGTCTTGCAATACTTGGGAGTCCCAAGAAGTATTTCTCGGTTTCCTTCCTTTTTCCACGAAGGACTCTATGTACCTTGCCGCTTTTGAAGGTGGCTTCGGCCTGTTCATACCAGTGTATGAATTCTTTTCCACTGACACTTGTCCACCAAGCGTATACAGCATCATGCACTGCTTCTGACCCCGCTATTCTCCTCACAGGGAAGTTGGGGTTGATTGTTACGTCGACTGGAGCTTCGACTTTGCTGAACTCGTTGAGTTGGTGGTCTCATATAACATGTGAACACTTCCCTGCAGGGTAGCTTGCCCATAGGGTGCTGAGGTACTCAGTGGCCCACCACCTCTGGCAGTGGTCCCTGTTTTGGGGTCTGCCATCGGTTGCCTACCACTCTCCCTCTTCCCCTTGACATGGGTTTGCCCTTCTGAGGGTGGGCCCTTATGCAACCCGGACAGGGTTGCCTGCCCATGGGGTGGCAGGATAGTTGATGCCCTGGCGGTGTATCCCCTCCCCCTGACCTGGGAGGCCCCCATCATGATGGGTTTGGCAGCGAGGTCTGCCAGTGGGCATGCCGCTTTGAGCTCGCATTTTAGTAATTCAATCTCCCTCTTTTGGAGATCAACTTCTCTCTCTGTGTCTTTCAGAGAGGTGAAGATGCCTTTGGCATCTCTTCGTGCTCTATTGTATTCATGCCTCCAATGGGCACAATTATTGCAGGCATCATCTGATGCCCTTGAGTTATCAGACAGTGCCCATTTGGACGGCCTGGACAAGGAGCCACTGTCACTTCCTCGTCTCCCTCCTATGAGGGACTTCATCTCTTTCAGCTCCTGGCAGAGCTGACCTGTCTGAGCAGCTACCGCTGATGCAATAGCTGATTCCCAGCCTGCATTCAGCTGAGGTGTTGTTGGACCTGGGCCAAATTGGCCGATCCAGGGGGTGATCTGGCCAGGGAAGTTCCCTGGGGAGTATGCCTGGGGCTGCAGCAGCAAATGCTGCCCCTGGAATGGTGCTTGTTGCACCATCGGTGCAGTTTGCACCACGTATGGTTGGAAGCCCCTTTGAGGAGGCTGGGGGTATGCGGTGCCTGTTGGCAACGTGGATGGTTGTTGGTTTGCGGCACTCATTTGTGCCACATGTGTCGTGTAGTCCATGGCACTTATCTGCACCTGGTGTTGTTGTTGTTCTGGGGAGCCTTGCTCCCCGGGTTGTCGTATCTTGATGTCTGGCAGCTTGTTCGGGTCAAATCGAGGGTTGCCTCCCCCCAAGAACGACATTTTCATCGTTTTGTTTCTTGTGGTGGTGGGAGGGGTTTAGGTTCTTGCGTGTATGGGATTTGCTGCAAGTGTGTGTGGTTTTACACTTGAGCCTTGTGGTTCACATGATCTAGGTAGGTTACTCCTAGCCCATGTGATGTCTAGCACATGGTGTGGCTGTCCAGGTGAGTCTTTTCTTGCTGCTTCCACCAAGGCTTCAGCGACTTTCTCATCTGCTGTGTTTTCTAACTGGCACACTACGGCCAGTTTGATTCTACAATTTATGTCATCGTGATCAATGACTGACATTGGGCCCACCCTTATGGTCCCAATGTTGACTTCCTCACCCTCTGAGTCGGGTGAGTATTGTGGTCCCTCATATGGGTCCTCTACTTCGAAGCTTGATGCTCTGGAGTTACCAGAGTTGTTCTCTGGTTTTTCATCTGATGAGTCTTCCAACTCTTCTTCTGATGTGTTCATGATCTCCATGGTGGCTATGCGCCTTGGTTTTTCATCCCTCGTTGCATTATGTTTTGGGAAATCTTTTGTTTGCCCTATTTTGCTGCATTTGCTGCAAATTGGGACTGACTTTTGGTCAGTTTTCCTGGAATTCTTTGAGGATGTATCCTCTTTCCATCTGGATTTGGGCTCTTCAGCCTTCTTTCCTGATGGGAGGGCTCTACCATGGCCTGTGGTTGCTGTGGTGGTTGTTCAGGTATAATATCCTGATCTGTAGGCTGAAGACATCTTCAGCCTGTCAATTATCTCGTCTACACGAGATATTGCTTTTATCATTGCCTCATTTGAGGAGAAGTCTGCTCTGATTCTGTCATGAGTGATCATTTCCCTCTTCCATTCAAGGGGAATGTTGTTTAAAAACCTGGTGTTAAAAGACGCCTGGTCTGGCGGTGTCACCATCTGGGATGCTGCTTTAGACAGTTCTAAGTAGAACTGTTTTAAGCCTTTTTCTGCTTTGTATTTAACATTGTGGTACTTCTTTGTCACATTCAACGCAGCAGAGGCATTGATGAAGGTTCTCATCAGTATGTTGAGAACTTCAAGGAACATGCCCTCATCTCCTCTGAGGAGAGTTTCGTCTTGGAGTCTTATTCTGAGGTCGAATGTGGGTCCCCCTAATCTGCAAATCAAGCAGTCCAGATGGACTTCGCTGAATTGGGGACCTTTGCATCCTCACGAGGTGAGGAATCCCAGTAGTTCTGTGAACCACTGCCAGAACGACTCCATGTCATTGTAGGCAGGCACAGCCGGTACCATGCAAACAAGCCGATTATCGCAATTCTACCACCCACGTCAAGCACCCCACTCCCGAAACACATCTACCACTGTTCCATATATCCCTTCCATGTTTCCCATATTTTTTCCGATTTTTTCAAACCATTCCTGACCACGCACAACCATCAGTTTCCAAATTTGGCAACTGTCACCCGCATATTCCGCCGCTTCCTCCATATCTCCATCAATTCTCCACCGATCCGGACGAATTTGGTATCGTTGGAAAGCCCTTGTCAACACGAGTCGAACAATGATACTAGTAACGCATTTGGCTCAGCGGTTGAGGCGATCGCCATGTTTCTTTATTTCCTTAACAACGTCAATATTGCTTTGATATTGCTTTTTTTCTTAAGTGTTCTTTGGGGATCTGTTGCCGTCCTAAACCCGTCGGATCATTCGGATTTCCACGTATTTCTTTCATATTTATAGTTACCCTCTTTCCTGTATTTACAAAAAGGACTCCCCCAACAGAGAGAGGTGCTCCCCAACAGACATGAAGTTCTAGGAGACGTTACCAGCGCCCAGAGCGGCAAATACGAAGCCAAAGAGGCTCAAGACATAGTGCAGGGACAGAGTTCCCATTAGTTTGATTATCAGTGAGATTTACGAGATTATCATTTTTACCACATCGCACCCAGACCATTTCTCCCCCCTTCCTCTTCATCCGAACCTCCCCTGAGCACTCCCAACACTTGGTCCCCTCTCTTTCTCGTTAGGGTGGTAGATCCCTTGCCCCCTTACATCGTTCTCCCCTGACCATTTCTTGTCAGGGAAAGCCAGCCCATTTTTTAGAGCTTCAGGCTTCACTCCCTCTGGGTAGGGAGTGAGTATTCTCACTTCAGCCATTCTTATGGCCTTTTCATACCATTTCTCCAGGTACTCCTCTTGCTCCCCTGCCTTCGCTGGGTCACTATCCAATGGAGATATCTCCTTTGGGGGGGTTTTCACTGGGGGGAATTTTCCTCACAGTGTTTCTTTGGTCTCGGGCAAACTCACCTGGAGTTGTATCTGGATTCTCTCATTGTTTTGAGAGTGTGGTTGTGTTACCTCTCTGTTCAAGAGGTTCATCGAAGGTGGATGTTTGGCCAAACCTTTGGTACATGCTGATTCTCCTCCTAATTTCTGAACGGTGCCTTCTTTCAGCATCGTCTTCTCCTATCCTTGGGAGAAGGATCTCCTTAGCATCTCTGTCGAGTCGCTGATGATGCTCCAGTGTACTTTCACTGGTTGTTCTTTTCATGAATTTTTCACGAGTTTTGGTTTTGTCCTGGCCTGTGGCCCAGGGATATTTTTTTGTTTCCTCACTATTTTGTGAGCAGTTTATCTCCTTCAGCAAGTCCGTCTGCTTGCTGATTTTGTCAGTCAACACATCGATTGCATTGGCCATTCTTTCTAGAGTTATCTCTAGATGAGCCATGCTATTATGGCTTGTTTCCTCGATCTTTTTTTGGATCGAGTTTATCATGTTTATTATGTGCAATTCCTGGTTTTCCAGGAGGAAAATTTGGCTGGGCGAGTAGTGACTCTCCCCAGTTGACATTTCCACTTCTGGGGGTTCCAGAAGGAGTTCTCGGAGTGAACACTCCGCACTCGCTTTGTTTAGGTGAGGCCATTGTGGAGGGTGCTTCCCTTTCATAGAGGGGTCTGTTAGCTGGTTTTTCTGTAAGGCTTCCTCAGTGAACTCCCTCATTTCGGTTCGCCTCTCAGAGACCTCTGAGGTTGGCCACCTTGCCTTGTCTGGCATGGCATGGGGTAGTGTGAACAGTGGAAGTTCTTTTGGAGCTTCCGCACTCTGGGAGATCCTGCCCTCAGGGCGTTTTTTTGCACCTTCTCAGGCTTCCAGCCTGAGAAGAAGTTGGTCTTCGTTTTCCATCCTCCATTCAGATGGAACCTGGAACAAGTCCAGTAGTTTTTCAGATAGCCGACGTGGAGGTTCTTTCCTCTGTTTCCCTTTGTCTGCCTTTGGGGCTTGACTTGGGGACATGGGGGAGGACCCCAGGGGATAGTGGGGCCCTGGAGTTTCCTGCAACTCTATCCAATCAGCTTTTTGGGCTGATCGTTCAGTGCTTATGCATTTGTCGTGCAAGTTGATCACCTCCTGAGGAGGTGAGAGATCTTCCCCAGCTTGGGTTAGATCGATGTGATGTGGGTATTGGGCCCCACACTTACTCACATAAGTTTCTAAAACCTTCAGGGGCCAGCCCTGAGGTGGTTGCTTTTTCCAGATCATGTTGATCCTCATCATTGTCTGATGATGGCTGTTGATTTGAATCTCCCATGATGGGAGATTGCAGTTTCTTAATAAACCACTCATTCTTTTTTATCATCACTGCAGATACGACCTTGCCCTTGCGGGCATGTTTAGGCCCCATTGGCACTACTGAGTCAAATTGTTAAGATGTGATAGGTTTGGTGGGTTGTGTTGTAAAACACACCTCATACACTTAAAAAAGTGTGAGGTCTCAGTGGGTAGCTCAGCACACAGAGCTGTAAGTGATACAAAGATGTGTATTTTACAGTGTGTGTAAGCAGTTCACCGGAAGTTACCACTTACCCACATGACTATATGTATCTTGTAATTACATATGGCTCGGGCTATTGCCCTGACAGTGTGATTGTCTTGACCAAGTCATCCTCGTGGGATGGGATGGTTATGGATGGGCCTGGCCCTGCATTCTTGCCTGTGCCTGTGCAGGTAAAATGCATTAGGTCATTTTTGACTGGGTCAGTTCTTAGGCCCCTTTCCCTGAGCCACTTGCGGGCTGCATGAAAGGCAAGTCTGATAATCTCTGTTGCTTCCTCCCTGGTTTGAGCTGCGGCTGACAGGGACCCATCATCTATGTATAGTGTGAGGGGGAAGATGGTGGTTAGTGTCAGGGCATGCCTTCGGGTTGCCAGCATAAGTAGCACATTGCCACATGACCCATATCTCCATCAGCTTCTACTTCTTTTCTTCTTCATCCCTGATCCGATCCGATCTGTGGCTGTCGGTTATGATGCCGCATGATCTTCTATCTTTCTTGATCCGATACTACCAGTTATTAGCTAGTTGACTAGTTACCACCTCTACCGTGTATATATGACCATGTGCTGGCACCGGCATGTCCCCCAGCTTTGATATCAATTAGGTTTCTGGGGCATCCTTCATCGCAAGCACGCACAACCCTGACAGTTAGACCATTGTTGAATTTGGTATTTAGCTCTGCATCTGCCAAGGCTGTTTGTCTGACACTTTCTCTAATAGCTTTGTCCATGGGAGACGTGAAGTATGCTGCTAGGATGTGGGAGACACATGAGCCTTGTGGGTCACCCATGGATGTGGGTCTCAGTTGGTCTCTTTTCCCATCTACGCTAATGGCTGTTTTTCTGTCTTTTAGGAAGCTACGGACCCACTTTACCATTGGTAGTGGTATGTGGTATGCTCTGAGTGTGTTGATCAGATGGGCATGTGAAGAAGAAGCCTGTGATGTTGAAGGTGAGAGTTGAGACTACTTTTTTGTGATTCCAGGTGGCTTCGATGTCATGGACTATTGTCATGAGGGCATTTTGTGCAGACCGGCCTGGGGTACCCCCATAATGGGTTGATGGGAATAGGCCATATTTGGCTGCCAGGTATGCTAGTCTCCTTGCTTGGATTCTCTCTAGCACTTTGCCTGAGACTTCCAGTAGCTGGATTAGTCAGTATGAACATGGGAGTGAGTAGTCCCTGTTGGGTTTCTGTAAGGCTACTGCTATGGATGTCTTCCATAGTTTCAGGTGATAACCTGAGTCTGCACAGAGTCTGAGCAGGAGGAATATCTCTTCGTCCAAGGTTTTCCATGCCCAGTGCCATGCATGGCCAGTGAGGCCAGATATGCCTGGGGCATTTAGCTGAGCAGCGGTGAAGATTGAGTCCTGCACCTCTCTTTTGGTTATGCATGGGTACTCCAGGTCTTCTTCATTCCTTGGGTCCAGATCTATTGGAGGTGCATCTCTTAGGTCCGGTGGGGGTGGTAGGAGGCTTTCCCATAGTGTCTGGCATTTCTCCTCATGGCTTAAAGCTGGGGCCCTGTTCTCCCCACAGGATATTGGTGGGGATACATATGTTCTGTGGCACTTCGTCCACTTCTTCAGTTGCCATATGTTCTGGGGGGTAGTGTCTTCCATGTTTTTGCAGAAGTACTCCTGTTTGGTCTTCCTTATGTGGGAAAGTACCTCTTTCTGGAGTGACTTGACTTGGTCTGCCAGGTATGTTGCAGGGCGGTGGAAGTCCCGGCTCCATGCTTTGAGTGCTTCTTTTGCTTTGCAAAGCTCATGGTATGCAGTCGTGAGCTCCTCCATCCACCATGGTTTTGCTGCTTTGCTGGGGCATCTGACTGGGACTGCAATGCCAGCTGCTTTCTCTAAGTAGCTGTGGATGGTTGCCATGGCTTCATCCAGTTCCCCATTGGATGCAGAGGTGCAGTTTCCATTGAGTAGTGTGGAGACTAGGACATTGTGTGCATCTCTGTTGGATTCAACAGTTGCTGTTAGAGCTTCAGAGAACTTCTCCTCTGATGCATGCTTCCAGTTGAGACTCCCTGTCAAAAACCCCAAACATAGGGGAAAATGCGTGAGTCCAAATGCAGGTGGGGCTCAACTAGAGGGGATCCAAGAGCTCCAGTAGTGAACCGAAGCTTCTCCAGGAAGCCCAGTTCTGCTGGATGGTACAAGAGGCTCTAAGAAGGACATGGCCTCAGTGACTCGGAGGGAGCGCTGTGCCTCCATTACATCTCAGTTAGTCCTTGTATTTCTTGTGTCTGAGGTATCTTGTAGAAAGGGGTTGGGATTCACTCAGAGGGACTTGGGGTAACATTTTAGTTGAGATTAGAACTAGGGAAAACTACAGGTTCTAATCTACAGGTATTTATATGGAGGAATGGAAAGGACTTTAGTCAAAGTCCGGATGATAATAGAAAACACTGAATGATGCCGAATGATACCGAGAGGTACTGAAAGGTCCTGAACAATAACCTTTTAATGGGGAACCGAGGTGTCGGGTCAAGGAGGGTGGGGTAAGAGGCCGGAGGATGAATGGGAATGAGAAATGGGTAAGAGGGGGTTAGCCGACTGAATGGAAAGAAGAAGACAGTCATGCTATAAATGGAAGGTGACTAGTAAGTGATGATGTGAGTGGGGTCACCGAAGGATGCAGGTAGCTCCGAAGGCAGAGTTATGTATTTGAGGGATGTTGGGTGATTGTCAGAGTCCACGCATCTATTCGCAGCGTAAGAGTATCCCCAGGAAACTAGTCGATATCAAAGCTGGGGGGCTAGCCCAGCTGGCATAGTAGCCTTGTGTACATGAGTTCTGCTAACTCACGAGAGCGCAGTTACATTGGGAAGATGGTAACTAATAGAAACACGACATCAAATAGGAAGATAGAAGATGCGGGAAATGAGGGAATATCGGGTAAGGGGTGACGTGATAGCGAATATAGCGCAATGAGTTATATCTGCATTTTAACTACATAATTATCTCATGCAATCTCAGCTAACAATTACCTCATTGATATTGCTTAGAGTAAAGGGGGGCTGGATAACCGGGCGTCCCCTGACAGTGATTCCAATAAATGAAATGGGTGGGGGAATGGTTTAGGGGTATGTCACAGGATGTTGGAGATCCATTGGGATATCGGAGCAAATCCGGAGTCTCCAAATGTTCCAACTTGGGACCAAGCTTCCGGGATGGGAGTGGCCAAGGTTCGGTGTACTGCAACCAGGCCAGGGCTGAGACAGTTAGGAAGGAAGGTGACTTGGGGAGTGGGGAGTCATGGTGTAGGGGATGGTGAAGTTGTTAGGAAGGTATGGTGTGGTGGGGGAGTGCAGGGTCGGGATTCCGGGATATGACACTCCCCTCACACAGGTTCTCTACCGTTTCTCTGGGTGGGCCTATTTGGAAAACTAGTGCATGGTGGTCCGAGAGACAACCAATTTCTGTGTCCACATGGTGTCCTGTTAGGACACCTGCCTCAATTGCTGTTGCATTAGCAAAGGTGAGGTCAATGACTGATGAGTGACCCTGGCTGTCTGTGTGTGTTGGGACATTTGGTTCACTACATAGTGCAAATGTATTCCCTTCAAGCCATTCTAGTGTTTCAGTTGTGCAGTTGCATGGGTAGGGTATTTGGTCATCCCAGTCTGGGTGTCGCATATTCCAGTCTCCCATCAGGATGGTGGGGATGTCGATATCCAGGTTGGAGTTGGCTAGCCTGTTCATTGTGAATTCCCAGCTTTGCAGGGCAGCTAGTGACTTCTGGTTGTAAATATTAACTAGTCTGGTTGGGGGGTGGTTTGTACCGCATCTCTTGACCTCTAATATCATGTAGTCAAGGTCCGATGCTAGGTCACTTCTGAGTGTAAGGTCAATTTGTGAGCTCTGGCAGATATATGCCAGGCACCTTGGCCGTTTGCCAGTGTTGATTGGGAGTTTGGGCAGTACTGTTTGCCATCCCTTTAGGGTGACTGATGCATATGTCCTGTTGATCTTTTCCCACCACGGTTCCTGTATCAGCAGGATGTCCATTCTTGGGTTCCTGCATTTTACTATTGTTTGCATTACAGCTTGCATGGCTGCATTGGAACGGTTCACGTTTATGCTACAAACTGTAAGGGCAGTTGGTAGTTTGGGCTTATAGGTCATTGAGGTGGGATTGGGGGGAGGGTGTCTCTTTAATATCCATCTGTTCTTCCCCTGATTTTGATGGCATGGAGGGGTGGACATAGTGGGTGGGCTTTAGATTTGAGTTCACCAGTCTCGCTGTGGATGCCCTTTGGGCTTCCCATGACTAGTTGTGGGTTAGGATGCAGCTCACATCATCACTCATTAGGCTGATGTTAACTGAGGCTTCACCCTCTCGTTCGGTCAGGTTTGGGTGCTTCTCCTTACCTTTTCTCTTATTTTTCTGCCTGGGTTGCAGTGGTTGCAGGGTTGATGTGGCAGGCATAGGTGTGGGCATGAGGTTCTTTGGGATGGGTTTGAGGCCCATCCTGTTCCTCCTGGCATTGCATTCCTTGTGGTCACATGTGTGCACTTCTTTGCAGTTGATGCATTGTAGTTGTGCATCAGGTGGGTGTTCCCCTGTGGTGTGGTCTTTCAAACTGCATTCGAAGCATCATGATTGTCTGCAGTTCTGCATGCGATGCGAGAACATGCCACATTTACTGCAAGTGTGGACTTGGATGCATTCCTCATACAGGGTGATGGTGCATCTGTAGTTAAATAAAAAGCTGGCTTGGAGTGCTGAAGGAGCGGAGCTGGATCACCTTATGTAACCAGTTTCCTATGTCCAATAACAATATTAGAGTTTGTGCTGATTTGCATACTGACCATGTTTTGGTTGCCAAATATATAATTGTTCACTGTCTAAACAACAATAAACACCCCCCAACGATCTCACCTGACATATAGATCATCTACAGGTGGAATTTCTATATTGACTTTACTATGATTTCTAGTCAATATTACACCTAGATATACCACTTTTCAGTAGGACATGATTTTCCTGATAATTTATTGAAAGAAAACTACTAATAAAATAATTCCACAATAAATGTTACTCAATACAGGAGTAACCAAACTGCTTTTTCTATCGCTTAGAGTGCGTGCTAGTTATCTAGCAGGTTCAGGATCGCTCACTTTTCTCCTGTGGTGTGATAACCAAGTATTGCTGAGAGATTATTCAATTAAGAAGTCCCTCCACCTATATTAGCTAACAACTAATATTTGCTTTTATCTTTTGGAGCAAACAAACGGTGAGGAGAATTAAACTTATATTTCTACCTGAGGTTTGAGAGGGGGCAGAAGCGGTGGCCTTTTATGCTTTTCAGAGGCCTCTCTACTCCCATGCCTCGCACTAGTTACATGTGCTACATTTGTATTATAGATAGTTCTAGAATGATATAGGGGCTTGGGCTGTGTAAGCTTAATAATGGACGTAGGACATGACTCAGCAATAAGTAATTCAGTTCTTTGTCTTTTGGGCCGATCTTAGCAGGGTCTTGTAGCGCTAAAGCTATGCTCTACACCGCCTTAATTACGAACGGTTATCTTTAGAAATGACTCGGCTATAATGGAACTTTCTAGACTGTTCTCTAATTCACCCCTTTTTGTGAAGCCACATCATTACTAATGTTCTAGAGCTTTCCCAATAAATTAACTGATCCGCGGACTTCTGAATCACTTTATGCTTATGATCCGAGATCCATATTATCAATCATTCCTTTGTTCCGATTTATTTGAGCTTAAAGTCAAAAGGTTTTGATGAATCATGGGAAAATATACATGATCCAGTTTTTTAGCATCTCCTCCTCTTCTGATGCGATCAAAAACTGTCCGCCCGCGCCGGGAAATACTCTGTCATATGGTGTTTGGTCCGCCAGACTTCTGGGCGCCAATATGTTTTCCTTGAGTCACATTACTTTTTGAAAGAATTAGCAAATAAATATATATGAATTATAAGGTGTTTCGCCGTTTGAGCGATATCTCCGTCAGTTTTGAAGCTTTTAGAATGAAAAAAACCGTGGATAAAGTTTAGAAACAGTTCTTTCATATGGTAAAAAGATTATAGTCAAAAGTTGACTGGTTCCCGTGATATTCACATTTCTTTTCCAATGTTCCTTCTTATTCTGCCGTCTATGTGCTTTCTTGTTGTAGGGATATATTCTTTGAATATTACACCTATGCCAGGTTCTAGGCATGCTTGTAGTAGATTAAATCTCATGCTACATGGGTGTAGATAATTTATAATGATCTTCTAATGTCTGTCCAGTCTCATAAAGATCATGAGATCTGTTAAACATCTGAACTTGTCACCTGATTGTTGACTATTCTGATAGATCATTGTTTTATTCTTTGAATATTATTTCTCCTACAGCGCTAAGATAGCGTCTCTGTCTTTCTTGTTAGCTAGGTCTAGTATGATTGAAGCGAAATTCTTAGCGTATATGATTTCATCCAACCCAAGCCATTTGAGCAGGCCCCATTGTTCTAGCTCCCTGTATTGGGGGATGTAGGTCATCATCTCTTTGTGGATCATGCTGATTGGAATCAGGATGTTGTCGCAATGCATGGGGATCTTGTTTATCTTTGCCATATTTTTCCAAGTCCGTGGCACAGCAAGTGGGGGCCGTTGTAATTTTGATGTTGCCTGCTAGGGAGTATCCAACTGCCATGACTCTCAGGTAGTGTGGAAGGTTCTTTGTGTCAAGCATGTCGTTGATTTTCTTGCAGGTCGCTAGGCCATTTGGTCGTTGGTCTGGTGGGATTGGTGGATTGACGCATATGATAAGGATGTGAGGGTTTGTGGTGGGTGCCTGCATGTCCGTGGTTGTCATGTGGGGTCCGGGTCATGCTGTGTGTGCTGGCACAGCTGGAGGTGGGCTTGCCACTACGCTCACCCAGGATGTCTTGACCCAGTTGGTTTTGGTTGGGGGTGGGTTTTCCATTGGTGCCACCATCATGTTCAGGTCGCATGTGTTGCAGTTATGGGGGAGGGTGGCTGGGCAGCCATGGTGGGTGTCTCTGTAGTTAGTAGTCTATCTGCCAAATATGCATTAGCTTCAGTCAGGCGGCTTATGTTAGATTCGACTGTTTTCAGTTGTTCTTCCAGTTCGCTGTCATGTGAAGGGGTGGGGAAGGTATCCAGGGTTGCCAGCCTTGGTAGCTTACTATACCATAGCGTGTACTCATCCAGGAAGTTCTCCCACAAGCCTGCGAGTCTAATGCCATTAAATCTGTCAGTTAGGTCGTGCATTGCCTCAAACATGTTGTAGACAGTCCTATGTGTCTGGTCTCCTTTCTCTGCTACAGGGCTTTCATTGGCATACCTCATGACATTGTCCTCTGTCCCAAGTTGCAACTGTGTCAGGGACGCGTCCGGGGTAGAGGGGGTCCGGATGTATCGCCTGGCAGAAGGGCCCTCACGGGGTGCAAACCGGGCACGCGTGCTGGCGGGTCCGGGGAGGGACAGCAGTCCCTGGCCACTTAGACTGAAGTGGAGAATGTGTTATTGTTATTAAAAGGGAAAACTATACTACTTACCTGAAGTGGAGAATGTGAGAAGAAGGTTACTTCTTCAGTTCCCACTTCAGGTACATTTATGTACATGCGGCTTGAGTCACATGACGAGTGCCATGTCACCCTCGGAGGCAGCCGCAGGCATCCGGGTATCCCCATGGGGGATCCCGAGAGCGTCCGCTGCATGCGCGCGTGTTGGGCACAGCGGGGAGCCGTCCAGGGTGTGTGGGCCGGACGGGTCAATAGTACATTGATACAAAGGAAGGTGGTCCGTGTAGATAGAAGGAAATAAACAAGAAAAGGAAGATGAGAGGAATGAGATAAAGAAAAGGGGAAGAAAGAGAGAAAAGGAAAAGGGGAGGAGAGACAGAGGAAGGAGGAGGGAGAGGGTTGGACAGCGGGGAGCGGGTGTGGTGTGGCCGGGTGGGTCCGGGTGGACCCGGGTCAGGCGGGTGTGCCCTGACAAACTGGGGTGTGGGTGTGAGGTGATGATGTTCAGCCAGTGGGGGTGTGTCAACTTCCCATCGGTCTGCTGGTGAGTCCGAGTCCGGGGTTGTTGGTCTGCCAGTCTGGATACTTTCGACCACCAGATGGCTGCTTGAGGTGGTCAGGCTAGGGAGGGGGCTGGTGTACCTATTGTCGAATCTAGTTTTGGTCACATGGGTCTTTTTCACTGTGGTGTCCCAGGGATCTTGTTGATCTGGTTCGGACTGCAAGTTTGTACTGTTGCCACATGAGTTAAACTGGTGGTGCTGGTGAGGAGTGCCTGATTGTGTGTCGTATAATGCTCATTGGTTGATGGCATGTCATGTGTTGTTTGAGCTAGTAGTCTTTTTGGTGCCATCCATCCCACCGGGGTCAGGCTTTTTGTGATCATCCATTGATAGGAGATCAGGTGAGTGGGTGAGGATAGGGTTTTTTATGGGGGGTTGTGGTGTGTTTTTGTCAGAATGGTGGTTGTTCTTTAGGATAGGTCTGATCGCTATCCAGGTGACGCTGTCAGGTGGAGCTTGATGTTCCAGGTCACCCAACAGTGGGTTGGAGACAGACCAGAGGTGGGGCGGAGCTCCAAGGGTGACAGGGTGTTGAAGGGACTTGGCTTCAGTGACTCGGAATGGAGTGCTGTGCGCGGTACATTGTAGGTGGGATAATCGCCCCGCGCAGCGCTGGCTCGGATACCCATTTCCACGATTAGAAAACCACCTTTCATTCATGCGACGACTCGGTATGGAATTGATATCTAAAAATAGTGCTAATTCGTACGATTCTGACGGTACCAAGAACATCCCACATGGTGGAGATTTAATGGAGTTCCATGTTGGGCAAGTTAGGCACAGGCATGTGCAGGCGTGGGAATCTCAAGCAGCAACCCAGAATTCCTGCCTCACTCGTTCCCACAGCATCTAATAAATTGGTAAAAATGCTTATCGGCTGTGTGAGATTTATCTCCGGCTTCATTTCCAATTTCGGCCCTTAATTCCATAAATCCGCTGAGAAATCGCTTATTTCCTTATATTTTCATATTTTGCCATCATTTCAGATATTGATTGATATTCTTTTATTGTTACTGTTACCCTTTTTTTATTATTTCGCCTAATAAGGTATGCAGGTGCCATATGGTACCAATATTTCCCATCAATTATTCTAAAAATAATTGTTCCTTATATCCTGTACATACCGGATTTTGGAAAAGAAGTTCTCCCCTCCCCCAATTTCTCTAAGGTGCTAGGATGCGCTAGAGAAGGTGTGAGTGTGTGGAATTCCAACAGTAGGAATAAGGGCAGTGATCTAGCTCACAACAAGTGAGTAGTGGACACTGAGCCCAGACCTTGTGGAATCCCAGAGAACCCACATAGAGTTTAAGGATCGAGAGCGTAGCAAAGTCTAGTCAAGAAGTAGGAGTTTAGGGAGAGTTTGGCCCCACAAGCTTAGTCAGCATAGAGAGCCACGAGCCCTCTTTCAACGTTCTTGTTGTCCCCAATTTGCCAGGGGAGCTGGCAATGGAGGAACCAAGGCCGCCAGCAGAAGGGGGGTGGAAGCCCCCCCCCTCACTACTTAACGAAGGAGACATCAGCAAGGGTCAATCGTTCATCATGCAATTCTTTTTGGGTGCTATACCAAGGCATCTCTAGGAGCGCATGTTACTCAGTTCTTTGGAGCAGCAGACAAGCGGAATGCGATAGACATCCTGGAGGAGGTTTTGGAGGGCTGAAGACTGTTTATATTATAACTGGGGGGATTATTTACTAGAAGGGTACGTGGGTACATATAGTAGAAACAATTGGATCTGAAGGTAAACAAAGGTTACCAAGGGGAAGCGGAAGTAAATAGAGAAGAATCCACAAGACAAATAAGAATAGGCAAAAAGCACGAATTATGTCTGAGGTTTGTGGAGTGAGAGAATTAAAAGCCAACTGAATGGTAAGGTCTGGAAGCATCTATGAACAAGCAGGGAACTACAGAAAAAGACGTCTGGAAAGGTCCGGAACCCGGAAGTTGTAGTCCGGAAGATTGGGGTTATAGAAAATATCAAATGATAAAACAATAATATCAAGACCGGAGGTAAGATAGGAAGTAAGGAGGTACTGGAGGTGAGGAGGTACCGGAGGTGTGGAGACTGGAAGCAGGAAGGAGGGTGGATAGGCAAGTTGAGATTTATCAACAACAAGCAAGCCCAACTCCTTTGAACAAGGTGTCCAAGGAGGTGGAGGTATGGTGGTGATGCAGACATAGATGGGTAGCAGAGTGGGAGAGAGTTGGAGGAGGAGGTAGTCCTAGTGTCATATCCCAGAATCCTGACCCCACACTCTCCCACCTCAGTACACCTTCCTAACAACCTCACCATCCCCTACACCATATCCCCCCACTTCCCAATGTCACCTTCCTTCCCAACTGTCTCAGCTCCAGCCTGGATCCTGGCACACTTGACCTTGGCCACTCCCATCCTGGAAGCTTGGCTGTCAGGGCCCAGCCTCGGACTCGGAGGCTCCCTGACCTCAACCCCCATCTAACCTGTCCTCACACTATGCGGGGCATGAGATGAGAAGAAGGGTAAAGGTCTCATCTCCCCGCATGGTTGCTATATAAAGGAATGGGTCACATGCCCACAACTATACAGCTCCTAGAGTTGTGTAGTGTGACCTGGAGGGAACATCCAGGTGGCAGTGCCCAGTAAGCGTGGGAACGTTCTGGGCGAGTTGCTCGCCCAGAACTGTGGCTGTGACCCATGGAAACATTCTGGGCGAGCTGCTCGCTCAGAAAGTTCCCACACTATCCCGTGCACGCGTGTGTACACAACACACAAAGGCAACAACAAGGCAACAGTCAAAGAATAAAAGGGGGTAAAGTAGGTGGGGAGTCCAGGGCACCCTAAGGCAGGGTGCTGAACCCTGACATTGGCCCCAAGTCAGAACATTCAGAGACTCCAGATCTGCTCCAATCTCCCAATGGATCTCCGACATCTTGTAACGTACCTCTAAACCATTCCTCCTCTCATTTCATTTAGTGGAGTCACCCAACATCCTTTGGATATGTAACTCCGGCTTCAGAGCTACCCACATCCTCTGGTGATCCCGCTCACGTCCTCATAAATTAGTCACCATCCATTTGTAGTATGACTGTTGTCTTCTTTCCACCATTTCTTGTTCCCATTCATCCTCTGGCCTCCTACTCCGCCCTCAACCTGACACCTTGGTTACCCATTAAGGATATCATTCAGGACCATTCAGTACCATTCGGTATCATTTGGCACCTTTCGGTGTTTGTCAGTATCACTCAGACTTTGTCATATCCATACAATCCCAACCTCCACTCCAGGCTCCCAGAACTCCGAAACTGACTCTGGAGCCCTACTTCCCTTCCATCTCCTTCTCCTTGCCGACTCCCAAGAGGTTATCCCACCTCCAGCTCCAACACCACCTTCGGTCCGACTCCGGAACATTCTGGGCCTGACCCCAACCTCGACACCTTCCAGACAAGTATGCAACGCCTATGCTCCTGACTCCGGACCTCCACTCCAGAATCCTGTTTGTGTCTCTGTCTCCGGAACCCTCGGTCTTAGCTCCGACCCTGGAGTTTGACCCCACCTCCGCTTATACCCATTGTATTGGTTAGCTCATTCCATTTAATTATGTTTGCCAATCTTCCAGAGTTTAACTTCCAAGTTCGGACTTTCCGGACTTACATCAGACCTTGCAACTATTGCATTGCTCCATTCAGTTCCACTATTCTCCCTCATTCCTATTTGGGCTGCTGCTTCCTTTCTATTCAGTCAGCTGGCCATTCCCCACTCCCATCCTCCTTCCTTCCTCCTTGGGCCTTGGCCCTTCACTCCTCCTTTGGGAAACACCATTGAGTCAAACCCTTGACCCTCGGTGTTGTTCCTCTTTCCAGCTCCCTTTGTCTCCTTTCAGAGTACCCTTGCTCCTTTTGATTCTGGACCCCTCCTTATATACAATGTACATAGTAACTTGTAACCTCAGTCCGAAATCGACTTGATTTCCCCCCAAGAGACTTTCCTTTGCTAGATCCGAAATTAGGGACCCCTAGGACAACCAGCAATGGCACAGCGCTCCACATGAGTCGCTGAGGCCAAGGTCCTTCCTGTCAGGGATGCGTCCGGGGTAGAGAGGGCCCAGGGGTAATGCCTGGCACTGAGGCCGTCGCGGGGTGTGGAGCGGGCGTGCATACTGGCGGGCCCGATCCAGGACGATGGTCCCTGGCCACTCAGACTGAAGTGGAGAATGTGAGAAGAAGGTTACTTCTTTGATTCCCACTTCAAGTACATTTATGTACATGCGGCTTGAGTCACATGACGAGTGCCATGTCATCCTCGGAGACAGCCACAGGCATCCAGGTGTCCCCGTGGGGGATCCCGAGAGCATCCGCTGCATGCATGCGTGCTGGGCACAGTGGGAAGCCATCCAGGGTGTGTGGGCCGGACGGGTCAATAGTACATCGATACAAAGGAAGATGGTCCATGTAGATAGAAGGAAATAAACAGGGAGAGGAAGATGAGAAGAATGAAATAAAGAAAGGAGAAGGAAGAGGGAAAAGAAAGGGGAAGAGAGGGAGGAAGGAGGAGGGAGAGGGATGGACAGTGGGGAGCAGGTGTGGTGTGGCCGGGTGGGTCCGGGTGGACCCGGGTCAGGCGGGTGTGCCCTGACACTTCCACACTAAGTCTCCAATTCCATTCCGGAGTCGTCTGAATCCACCCGATCTAACAGACTTTGACTAAAGTCCTTCTCTTCCTCCAACTATATATACCTGTAG
Source organism: Cantharellus anzutake (assembly GCF_015039405.1). Classification (NCBI taxonomy): domain Eukaryota; kingdom Fungi; phylum Basidiomycota; class Agaricomycetes; order Cantharellales; family Hydnaceae; genus Cantharellus; species Cantharellus anzutake. The sequence continues at coordinate 170,319 of NW_024067021.1, read as the reverse complement.
ATTAGAACCCTTTGTACCTCAGTTCTAATCTCAACTAAAAGTCCCTTTATGAGTGAATCCCAACCCCTTCCTACAAGATACCTCAGACACATGAAATAAAAGGACTAACTGAGACGTTGTTGTGGGGACAACTCCGTGTACCGCAAAAAGTCGGATTCTGTGGAATTTGGCCACCAACATATACCACATACCCTCTGACGCTCCCGATGTTCATTCTAACACTATCCAACACTCCACAAACTCATTCCTTATTTTTCCCTATTTTCCCCATCATTCCCGACAACCCCAAGCAAAATTCCCACGCCCAACCACGCCGCCAATTTCACCCCCTCTCTAGACCTCCATACCCACACTCACAACCCAGCCATCTTTCCACCCGATAGTGATGCTCTACCACCCTTCTTCACCCCCGGAGCATTTCCCAGAATGGTAATCCCATATCCGGATGGTTCAGCACAGAGTATACTCTCACGTGGTCTTGACAGCACCTGTCAATGGCCACATCTCAAGAAGTACTGCACCAAATGGGACGAATAGGGGCTCGTTGGAAAGCTGGAGACGAGGAGGTTGCTGACGGGAGGATAGGCGGGCGCTGTGGCGAAGCGTTGTGGAGTTAACTTTTACATTTCCCATTTCGGACCCGTTATGATATATTCCCCATTCATTCATATTTCTTTTATTGTTTCTTTGTTCCCAATTGGATATTCATCATTTACGGTTGCCTAACGGCCCGTTTACATTCCCCCAGTCCATTCATTTCATTTCAAACATATAAAAACTAGATAACAGCTTGTACATAACAAGTTAGTATTGAATAGACCCGTGAAGGGACAAGCAGAAGTTGCATCCAAGTGGCAAAGACGCCATCCACGACCCTAACGCCCCCTCTGAGCTAGTTGCTCACGTCTAAGACCCCTCACATCATAATACTCAGCCTTGATGTCCAAGAGAGACGTAGGTGAGTGTTTGTTTGAGGTTTTTGCAGACTCAGTAGCGCCCACGGACCAAGACCCGGCCTCACGAACCACATCCGCGCACACTACCACCCTCCCCCTTCTCTCTGTCTCGAGTCTAGGCAATAGACCCATTACAACGTAATGGAGGCACAGTGCTCCCTCCAAGTCACTGAGGCCATGTCCTTCTTAGAGCCTCTTGTACCACCCAGCAGACCTGGTCTTCCTGGAGAAGCTTTGGTCCACTACCGGAACTCTCAGATCCCCTAGTTGAACCCCGCCTGCATTCAGACTCATGCACTCTACCCTTGTTCAGGGTTTTTGACACCTAGGGTCATTGGTGTTGACCGGAGGCAGCGGAGAGATTGGGAGGACTGGTGGAGGTCATAGGAGTCATGTAGTGATAGGATGGAAGGAGGCGGAAGATCTGGGATATGACAGTTTTGATCTCTAGATGTTAGCCCTCTCTTTTCGAGGTGGTGTCACGTGTAAATGTTGAAGGTACAGTCTGTGTCAGAGACTGGATTCAGGACAAATGAAAACCTCTCTTTGTTCAGAGGGCTACAGCCTCAGTGACTCTACCAGGAGTGCTGTGCCCAGTATCACATTGGTGCCCTAATTTACAGACTGAGGGGACTTCTAGAAGAGGGGGATTAACTCTAGTTGATTTGTTCACTAAGGTGTATGGTAACTACAAGTTATGTATTTATAGATACAGAGGGAGTCTAGATGGTGGGCCCATAAATGGCAGGGGCTGGATGGAGCTGACCTAACAGGGTCAAGGGTTAGCTGACTGAGTACTACTGATGACTTGGGTTACAGGGTTAATGGGTTATAACCCAGAAGTGGAATGGAGGGATCGGTCTGAAGGTGGACTTGCAGGGTAGGCAACTAAATGACCCAGTGGAGGTGGGGGTGTGCTTCCAGACATCAGAGCTGTCTGGAGTCCTTCAGGGTTCCATACTTAGGTTGGTGTAGGTAATATATTGAAATGGGTGGGTGGTGACCATTGGGGAAGTTGGAGGAGATTGCAGGATTCAGTGGCTCCAAGGTTGGAGATGAAGGAGCAGGGGCAGTCCAGGATGGCCAGAGGTGATGGAAGTGGATGGATATGAAATAAACAAGTAACCACTGCTCTACCATCCATTCCTTACAGTCCCATTAGTCTTGAGCAACAGATGTGCACAAGGTGCTTTGGTAAAAAACCCAGTAGAATTGCATGATGAGCGATTGAACCTTGCTAATGCCTTCATCATTACATAAGTAGTAAGGGGGTGGCCTTCAGGCCCCCTCTCCTGGTAGCCTCAGTTCCTTCATCACCAGGGACATGAGTAACATAACAGGTGCAGTGCTCTGTTCCAAGTTGCTGAAGCCAAGTCCCTTCAACACCCCTGGAACTCTGCTCCACCTCCAGTATGTCTCTGACACAGATGACAAGCTCAAGCTCCACACAACAACTTGACTGGGAAGTGTATGGACAGCCTTCCTGGTGGATCTGTGACAGCTATAGTGTATCTTTGGTCAACATGGTTGTGGGAGACTCTGTTCCTATAACATTACATCTCAGGCACTTGCTCAGGGCCAAGATATTCTGATGAAAACATAGGGTCTGTATAATAAATATGGAAGACTGTGGAACTGTACATTAATGATTGGGAGTAAGTCCAGTATTTTTGGAGTGTACACCTATGTCATGTAAATACTACATTATTTGAGATATGTATCATGGAACCATAGGACTAGCTGAGTAGCACAATTTCTCCACTTCTTGTCCATTCCATCATACCCCTTCTTCAGCCATGGGGCATAATACTTCTCCTCCTTAAGCCTGCTGTCCTTCAAATAATCTGCTATGCTGGTCATCATCTCTGTGTCACTAACAGTGAGCCAAACAATCTCAAAAACAATCCCTGCATATAAACATGGCTGACCAGGAACCTTGACACCATGTAGGGGTGCATCTGGGTTCAGAAGACATGTGTAGCAGTATCCAGTATCACCCTGGTTACAAAAATGTGCCTTTTTAAAAGCAAATGCCTCAGTCCCACCCCGTTTGTGTTTCACCCAGTGTTTACACTGATGTGTGTGATGGCTTCCATCCCTTGTCCCCTTTACAAGGCAGCACAGACAGAGATCCTTCAACTGAGGAAGGATTTTCTCCAATTTTTGAGGTATTTTCTTGATCTCAAGTGCTCTCTTCTGCTGCAGTTTAGAGTTGATATCCATGGATGTTGATGTGTGCTGGAGTGAAACATGTGTGAGTGGTGGGGAAACTGGATTGACTGAATTGAAATTAGGGATAGGAGAGTGTGGAGCAGAGGAGCGTCCTTCTGTACGTTCCTCCTCATCAAAATCTGCAAGTTTTAAGTGAGATAGCCATATGAAGGATATGCAAACTTACCCCAAGGCTCTGCCCAGAATTCCAAGTCCCCATCCTCATCCTCATCCTCATTCAGATGGAGCTTGGGGAAGCAAGCAGAACATGGTGCAACCCTCCTCTCCATGGTCCTCTGCAAGTCTGAGCAAGTGACTGGATTTCCATCCATGTGATGTGATTGGAAGTACCTGAGACACTCTCCTGATGCATGCAACATGAGTCCAATGGCCTTCTTTCCACTAAATGACTCCTCAGCTTGGGGAAATGGCTTCTTTGCTGCTGAGGGGAGGAGTGTGATGCATGAAGAAAATTCGCCATCCCTGCCTATCCTTCCAGAACTCTGCATGAATTCTGTCATGGACCATGGTGCCCCTACCATGATAGCAAAGCGAATTGAAGGATAGTCAAACCCATAAAATCCTGCCTTGTTAAGACAGATGAGAGCTGTTTGTCCTTCCCTCCACTTTCTAAAACCCTCCACCCTCTGCTCTACATCCACATCTCCAATAATGTAGGGGCACTGCAGGTGACCTGCCCACAGCCTGCAATCCTCATCACTCCCAAAGAACACTACTCCCCTCTCACCCTTACCAACATTCAAAAAGCTAGCAATTACCCTGATAAATTTGATGGTCACAGTAACCCACTTCTCCTGCCACTCATCAAATTTGTAAGCTGTCCTGGGTGGTGGATGACCCACTTTGCAATCCAGAACTTGATAGCAAATGTTGTGACGTTGGGTGGGAGACCTAATGACCTGCACAGTGTCTTGGGGCCTAAACTCTGCCTTGAGTACATTCCAGAAGGCATGCATGTATTGAGGAGGTAGGGTGGCAGAGCAGAATAAGATGGGACAGTTCTGAAGCTGCATAAGCTTGGTGATGCTACAGTCATAAGCATCCCTGAATGTGGAATCTTCCACCAACCCATGAGCCTCATCATACATGATGGCACCAAGCTTCCCAGAGTTGGCCAGATCATTGAGCCACCCAATACAAGCTTGTGAGGAGAATGACTCAATCGACAGTGTGATTACCCTCTCTGTGGGATTATGATTACCTGAGTGCCATTTGCCACAAGAAATGCCAATCCCATTGAACCTCCTTTTCATATCATTGTGAAGGACCTGGTAAGGGAGCACCATCACTGCTCTAGTTTCTGGTGGCCAACTTAAGATTGCAAGTTGGAAGGGAAGAGTTTTTCCAGAGCCAGTGCCAGAGATACTAACCAAATGGGTCTGCCGCTCCAATAGCTTCTTGTATACATGATACTGGGCTGGAGAGGTGAAGGTGGCATTCCTGTCCCTTAGCATGTGTTGCAGTCTGGACAGCGAGTCACTGTCATAATCATTGCTAAGGGTGTTGGCAAGAATCTCAGTGGGTGGGGTATCATGGGCTGAAATGGAATCAGGAAGGGAGGTAGGGTTAGGGGGGGTGGGGTCAGGATGATTGGTGGAAGGATTCAAGAGTGTTTGTTCCTAGAATTATAGTGAATATAATGCTTGAATCAATGCAGAAACTGTCTCACCTGATGGTCTGGAGTTGAATCGACAGGGTCAGGATTTGGAAAGTACAGGTCCTGCATGTCATCCTCATCCTCATGTTGTTGCTGTTGCTGCTGCTGACTGCCTAGAATCTCCTGCCTAAAGACCTTGTCTGCTAACATGTCTTTAAGGGCCTGGATGAGGGAAGGGACAATCTTATTTGCCACAGAGTCATCAAATGCATTTGTGAGGAGAGTGATGAGGGTGTCAAGATCACTGGAACCAAGGTGTGAAGAATTGGCTGGGGGACTGCCACTCAATTCCCCTGTTGTGGTGGCTGGATTCAGAATCTGGTGAAGGGTGGCTACCTTTCCTTCCAGTCTGAGCCCCAGTACTTTTGCATGCCATAGACGAGCCATTGCCTGGAACAATGAAATGATCCTATCATTAATTCTCCCCACCTCTCCAGGCTCAAGTCCATAGATGGCCTCAGAAGTCATTGTTGTCCTTCCAGCCATAGCATCCATCCCAGTTGTAATGTCCTCTTCTGGATCAATAATTCCCACCATAAGATGCCTCCCAATGGCAGCAGCGAGGTGGCGATAGGTGGACACATTAAGATTCACCTTCAAATATTCAAGGGTATATTCACCCATCACCCTACTTAGGTCAGGGGTAGTTGCAGCTTTTCCATTGTGCTGATAGAAGAGGTTGTAGTGGAGAACCCTGGATGCATCAGCTCCCCAAAGATATGTTCCCAATACTTCTTCTGTTTGCCTGATGAATAGGAGGTATTTGAGAAGCAAATCACTCAATGCAGAGTGAGGGAAGCGGGGGATAAGCTTTTCCTTTCCAGAGGCTGAGTTTGTCTATGAACAATTGATTGAGAAGGTGGGTGAAACACAGAGAAACAAGCATTCTATACCTTATTATAATTGAGGATAGTGGCAAGTCCACCTGACATGGCAAAGAGGCCTCTGTGTGTGTTCTGCATGTTACGAAACAACAAGCTGAGAATCTCTGTGCCTCTAGCAGGTTGTCCACATCCCAGGTGGAGTAGGAAGAGAATGCACTCATTGAGCTTTTGTGCCTTTTCCATCCATTGTTTCACCATCACCTTATTCCACTCTACTTGCCCCTCAACTATCCTCACAACATACTGGGGATTCTGGAGTAGGTGGGCAATGGAGTGAAAGCGGTAGGACTGAAGGATTGGGGTAGAGAGGAAAGAATAGGAAGGGATCTTATTCTCCAAGTCATCAACAATTGCAGAAAAAGGGAAATGGAGATTTGTATCAATGCCACTTGTGAGGTAACTGAAGAGTGACTTGGCCTTCTCCATGACTTGACAGTATGCTTTTGGAATGTCAGCCAGAGATACATACAGGCCCTTCACTCTGATTCCCTTGTGATCAGGGTCCCAGGTAGTTGAAGGTGGGTGCCTCTCATTAAGTGCCACACTACTGCAGTATTTGTTCATGGCTTGGATGGTGTCAAAGGGGGTTGGTTCACCTTCCTGGAGCCATTGATGACAAAATTCCTTACACACTCTAATGTGGAGATATCAGATGGGGTAGCAGAAGAATTGAGAAGGGACACACTCAAAGTCTGTATTTGTATCCTCATTAGCCTTCCTCCTGATCTCCTTCACAGCCACCAGGCGCATCATGCGTACCAACCCAGACATTTTGGAAGCAATATCACCACAGGAATGGAACCCTCCCCCATTGGGGTTAAGGTTTATCAGGATCAAACCCATTCGGATGGGATCCTTTGTGGCATTGTGAGTATCACCATCATCTTGAGGGAAGAAGAGGGATACAAGCAGAGAATGGATGAGATCATCCCACACATTATCTGAGCATGACTCAGGATTGTCAAGAGCATACTGGATTTTGGATGCACACAGCCTTTGATGGGGGGTGAATGTGACTAGAATGGGAGGTGTGTTAAGGGAAAGATAGCGAAGAACAAAACAGACTAGCTTCAACACAAAGGCTTGATTCCTTTGCATAGTTGTTTCATTCTGGGGGTATGCAAATGGCCTATGATTTATATCACTATATTGGGGGACTGTTAGATTAGATGACACAGAAAGGCAATGTAGACTTGCCCCTCAGGTGTATTGATCCATCTTAAAAGTAATGGGGCCATTTCCTCCACCACCTCCCTTATCCCATTAATGTAGGCTGTGAGCTTGTCCTTAAGTGGAAGAAGTGCTGAGTTCCTTTGGCTGGGAGTCTCCACCATTCCACACAACTCCTTATAGTTTTTCCCCTTTATAATCCTGAGCCATCCATACTCCCTCAAGAAGCCATTAACATGGACAGAATCACAAGGTGCTCGGATTGTTCCATCATCCCATCCAGACTCATCATGAGCCTTGATCATGTCCAATGCTGACCTATGCTCATAACCTGGGGCCAGCATGGAATAATTTGAATCCACTGCCCAGACTTGATACACTGGCCTAGCTGAGAAGATAAGCTGCACTTGGGCTTGTAGGGTGTTCTCCTGGGCCAAAAAACCTTTGTGCACTCGTCGAATATGTCGATGGATGGTTTCATGGGAGATAGAAGCATAGCCACACCCTGGGACACCACACATGAAGCCAGGCCTGATGGGAAGTGATGCAACTGGGATTGCTTTTGATGTGGGTGGCATAACATCTTGTGGGACTTGACATTTATTAAGAATTGTGTCCAAGTTGGTAGGGACTTGGGATCTACCACCATGAGACTGGGTGATGTGGTTCTCCAGAGACTGGCGTGGTACACCACATTGACATCCTTCACACACAATGAGACGATGTGTGGGATCAATCCCAATCTGCAGGGGACAGAGTTCCTCGATGAACATAAGCTGTTGTGGAGGAAAGTGAATTTCCTCTTGATGTGGGGAAGATGGTAGATAGTCAGGATCCTCATTGTCATCTTGATCCTCAGAATCCTCAGGTTGTGGCCTAACCTCAGGAATAGAGGGAGCTAAAGTTGCAGTAGGGGTACTGGAAATGGCCACAGCATGAGGGTTAGAAGAGGGCTCTCCTTGCAGAGGCCTGGTGGGGATGAGGTTGGACTCATTCCCTCCTTTTACATGCTTGTGACGACGAAAATTGGCAGGGTCATGGTCAAAATAGTGGCATCCAGGTGTAGGGCAGTGGAAACTGCCATCCTCCTGGCGAGTTAGTTGAATGTCACCGATAGTAAGCTTGGCTTGGTGCACAATTCGCACATGAGACCTTCTTGCATTATCATCAAGAAAGTCCTGGTCACACTGTCCACATTTGCTGAAGGGCAATTCAAAATCAGATGCCACCTGGTGATGCAATGAACCTTACATTTTATCTCCCTTAATGACCCTGGCAGTGGACTTGTTGAGTGCAGGCATTGCTGAAAAGAGCTAATGTTAAACTTGATGGGAGTGAAAGTGGCAAAGGCTGTAAGGGTGTAAGAGTAAGCTAAAAATTGCCAGCACAAGTAAAAGGAGCATATCATCCCTACCAAGTTTGTTGAGCTGCCTGGGTTGTGTGGTGGAAAGCAGTTGGTGAGTAAAAAGTGCGCAGTTGGTGATGATTTGCTTCCGACACCGGAATTCTCCCTTTCTTCCCACAGCGGCTGTGAGGGCAATTCCAGCTGGAATTGCGGTTGAGTGTTTCATTCCGACAGCGTTTGTTTGCTGTCCCAGTACAATACCAACATGTTGCAGCTTCAAAGTTTCAATCCCTTGTTCTGATTACTTCATTTCCGAATCATTGTTTCTTCCGACTTTTAATACATTTCCATTTTTTCCGCGCTTACAACGGACGCAACAGCGCGGTCAAAAAAAAAACACACACAAAACTAAGTGGCAGAATTGTCAATGGGCCGGCAACCCGAATAAAAAGTTGTTGTCCAAAAAGGGGTTGACATAGTAAGTGAAGATGGAGGACGATCGACTGGACATGTTGGCATGAGGAAGAGGGACAGGAAGTTAGGCAGCTGTCGTTATGTGGGTGAACGAATCCACGAAGCAGATTTTGTGACTGATGATGCGCGAAGGTTGGGCGATCGAACTGTAATACAAAGGGATTGGTGAGGACAGACTATCTGATAGTAGTGTCATTAGCTTGGCGGTTCATCGAATATGGATTAGGATAGGGAATCGGAAGGGCAAACCAAGAAGATCGTCGGACGGTGGGTAGACGTGTCGAATCAGGAGAGGAAGCGACGGTGTGAACGAAAGATCGTTATAAGCGTGTTAAGATAGCAGTTATGAGGGTTGAAGCAATGAACGCGATGAAAAATTAGGGCTGAGATCGCGTCATGAGGGTAAAGGCAAATAATCGTCGATAAGAGCAGCTCTGACTCATATTTTGATGTGACGTTCACAGGCCCGCCTGAGGGCGTCTCTGCTAAGTAACTGAAACGGTTGGCACCACATGAAATGTTCCTCGAAGTACCGGTGGGGGGGTTGCGAGATCTCGGAGGGGGACGAGTGCGTCAGTTCGCTGCCTGGAATTATCGGGCCCTGCGAATGGCGCATACAGGGCATGTGCCTAATTGCACGTCAGAGGCTACTTAGAGCGACCCATTCAGCCGAATGGGAGGTTCAGGACCGGGCTCTGAAGAGCCCGCCTCAATGCGCGCAGGGTGTTTACAGACGGCAGGCATGCCTTTGCGTCCATTCCCGGCCTGGTGGTGTGCGGATGAGTGCGTGGGTACTCGTCATTTGAACGTGGCGATCTGAGAGGGGATTTCTCTGGGTAATTAGGTAGCTCCAAGTGTCAGCCCTCTTAAATCATCCGTGAAATTCAAAGCGGAAAAATCATCGTGCCTTAGGCCCATCCAAATAATCGCTTATTACTTGGGAATAGGATGTCAGCGTTAGGAATGTGAGGTTGTAATAACTTCAAGTGAAATACCGGTACTTAACATGTGTAAGTTCGAGGTGAGCTTTCGAATTGCCCGATGAGTTGAAAGCAAACCTAAATCCACCCAAACATCAGCAAACTCCCGAAGTTGATTGAAATGATAGAAAGCAATTTAATCACTTCTATTTACATAATCATCATCTGTGTGATGAATCACCTCAAGCTATCATAAAAATTGTACTTTCCGTAATGGATATTCGATCATAGGTGATGGTGACCGTGCACGGGCCCTATTTTCAAGGGTCTGTCGTGATGACAAGTGTGCTTTTAGTGGTGCGACAGAGCGATTCGAAAGTATCCAGAAGTCCGCTTCAAGTCATTGTCATTCATATCGGAATAGGACTCCCCTTCTGGGTTGAGCGTGCACCAACTTGTTTCCATGTGTCAGGGACCCCTTAGGCTACATCATTTCCCTCATCGCGATGCACTGGTGCCGCGGTGCCTATTGCCAGTACACAATTCCGCATTGCGGACACGGCTTTCGTCCGCTGATAACTGAACGAGCTCTGATTCTCCAATCCGTACCGAGTGTTATAAGTGCCAATCGACACCCATTGCTCCTTCCAGCACTACTGCGTCACCGTCAAACCTCCGTCGCTCATTGACTTCCGCGCATATTCATCCTGATTGACAGGAATAGTTGTGGACGGCTCGAGGTTGTGATGGACTCCTCTCGCGACGTACCGACTGTTTGGCAGTGCTGGTCTTAAACGTCCCGCAGCGTGACATAGGAGGGATCATCCTCGAGCGGTCTTAGCGAGGGCGTCATGGGCAGTGCAATCGGGATGTGGAATGTTAGAATCCTTCTCCGACTTTCCTTCATCCGAATATCCATCAGAACTCAAGGCATGGCTCACAAACCGAGAGAGCGGCCGTTTGAAGCCGTCGTGGTCGTGGCCAATGAAGGTGATTTGCCGAAAGCAAAAAGAGTTTCCACAGCAAAGATGAACTGTTGGGGAAAATCGCGCTATCGTGATGAAGTCCGGGTACGAATCTTTATGCTAATGATAGGAGGGAAGTGTTAGAGTAAGGAAAAAGACAATCTCAAGGCTTACCTCAAGGTGGTGGCCAGGAATCTCAACATCGTCATACTTTAGATGCTGCAACTCAACGAGCCGAGAGGTCGGATCCACCGGAGGGCTTCGGGGTGGAATTCATAGCCGTCGCGCCAAATTTGTAAACGCTCGGCATTTGTTTGCTCTTAGTCAGGTCCTCCTCAAAAGATTGCTAGGCCCGAAGTTGTCGGCAAGCTAGTGGAAAGGGAACTTGATATATACCTTTGTTGCTAGGGGAAGACTGGCGACAAGCCAAACTATGTTTGTTCCGCAGACATCCGGAACAAATCCGTACGCTGGACTGATTGCTGGACATGTTCTTGAGTGAGACCACCGAGGCAAAAGAATAGAAATTACTTACGTAGACACCTTCACTCGACAATGCACTGATAAATCGATAGATCAGGAAACTCGGAGGGACCTCCTGGAGCCGACATATCCCACGGAGCTTGGGGAGCCCAAAAGGTCCTTACCCCCTCTCAAAGAACCAGGAGGCACGCTCTCTTGGGCCTCTTGAGCTCTGCGGCTCCTCTCCTTCTAACGGTGCAGCGCTGGCTCTCAGACTCCAGGATTCTCAGCGTTCTTGACTCTCGCGACTCATGTAATTAAAGGAAGAAAAATCGATTTTTATATAACTCAGACATATGATCCCTTTTGAGTTCTTGCCTATAGAGGTTGATGGAATATGAGTCAGTAGTTAGGTTAGTGAGTGTTGGCAATGTACACTACAGACCAAAACATGGCACAGCAAATATGCTTACATCGTCTTGTCTTTTTGATGAAAACTCGGCAATGTCGAATAGATGATGTTCATGTATTTCTGCAAAGCATTCAGCAGAAAATTCAACTGGATTAATAACACTCTCAAGTGCACAGTGAATCTAAACAAAGTGCATATCAGCAAACTGGTGTTATGAGTAAATGGATGAAGTACCACTGATAGGGCAAGGGCAATAAGCTTGCGATGTTCATTGAGGTTCTTGAAATCATCAAGACAAGTCTCCCCCAACTGATGAGAAATAAACTGCTGTTTGAAGGTGATGAACACCTTCAGCACAGTCAAAATGATCAGGTTTTCGAATGGACCATCTTTCTGTATGTAAGAAGTCAGTTAGCCATATTGACATTGGAGCAAAATCATAACTAAGCGGTGATTTTGCCAGATGTACCTGGACTTCTCCATTAGGTCTGTGACACTTTCGATGTGCTCTGAGTCATCCATCGCTGAAAAGTTATAGTATTCATTAACAGCTTGAACAGCAGCATTCCGGAATCTATTTCGGAAGTTGGACACAATTTTCACAAGGTGTATGAGGGGTTGAAACAGAGGATATTTACGACTTTATATACAACTAATTCAACATACTGTAGTAATCATCAGGGGCTCAACCATGAACTGGTCACTTTGCAGGTTCAGATTTTGGGCAGATCTTGCAAGAGCTTCTTGTGCAAAGCGTTGGTGAATCAACACATCTTCTGTTGGAAGTCAAGCTTGAATCTTGTATTTATGGTTATTTAGATCAGGTTAATAGACTGAGCGGTCTACTTCCATAATCTCCCCTTGCTGGCATAACCTTGTTTTCAACAGGTTATGAGCCCAGCCAGCTCATTGAAGTATCAGTGAAACTCCACTTGACCCTTGCGGCACCTTAGCTGATTTCTAATTGGCTATCCGGAAGTCCTCTGGCTGAGGCACCTCTCACATCCATGAAGTAGGCAACCCCATTAGAGCCCTCAGATGAGGCACACCCCCTATGAGAGCCCTCAGATGAGGCACACACACAATTGAGAGTCCTTGGATGAGGCAGGTACCCAGAAAGCCCTCGGACGAGGCATGCAACATTCTTAGGGTCCTTGGATTAGGAACCCATCCCCCAAGCCCTCAGTGGAGGCACTTTCACTGTCACTGTCACTGTCACCATCACTATCGCTATCACTGTTGCCATTGGTTTTTTCCCAATATTGTCAGATCTTCCCCGGATCAGAGGGTGATATCTGCTTGCTCACATATAATAGTCCCTTTCACTGCTACCCATCATTCCCCCTTCCCTCACCTTGCCTACAGTTACATTTGACAAAGTTGATGATATAATAACTACCCCGGTTGGGCCATGTACATGGAGGCCCACTTGACCAAGCAAGATTTGTGGGATATCGTATCTGGGCACAGTCAGAAGCCAACTGGTAGTCCAAATTCGAGGACTGTTCTGGCTTGGGAGAAGAAGCACCACTTAGCTGTGGCAGAAATCCTTCTAAATGTGTCCACCAAATATATGGTGCACTGTGATAATGTGGACACACCAGGGACGTGGAACAAGCTCAAGTTAATGTTCCAGTCTGAAGGCCGTAGCATTATCTCTTCTCTCCATTGTCAATTTAACTCTATGATATACAAACCCGATTTGACAATGTGCCAATGGATCACAAAGGTCAAAGATTTGGCCCGATGTTTAGCAACAATTGGTTCACCCATGATCCCTGTCAATGTCATCAATACCCTGACCCGTCAACTCCCTGAGGCTTATGCCCCACTCATTGTTCATTTTGACACTGAACTTCAAGGCTCTGGTCCAACATCAAATTCCGATCCCGTTCAATATGTCATCATGTGACTCCTGAATGAGGAAACCAGACAGACAGAATATCAGACATGGGATGGGCCAGCTGCATTTGTTGCTTGCACAAAGGAACCACAGAAGGGTGCTGCAAACTGTTTCAACTGTGGCAAGCCAGGTCATTTCAAGATGGATTGTAACCTGAGCCCCCATGAAGTTTGTCTCCAAGGTGAGTGCTAGAACAGGCCAATTGGGCAGCTGGAGAGGAAGCAGCTTTGGCTGGTAATTCAGAACCCAAGTCGAGTTCAAAGGTTGAAATGCTCTAATTGTTTTTCCACTTCATTTTGTCATTGTTACATGTTTCTTCGCTTGAGAGGGTGTGTTGGAAGTCAAGCTCAAATCTCGTATTTACAGTTATTTACATCAGGTTAATAGACTGAGCGGTCTACTTCCATAATCTCCCCTCGCTGGCATAACCTTGTTTTCAACATCTTCACTATGTGCTCCATTCAGGCTATTCTCCCCAAGAGTCCAGGTGTTAGAACTGGGCAAGGGCAGACGATTCCAGAGGGGAACCGGAGACTTAGCAAGGAGGGACCTTGGCCTCAGCGACTCAAGCGGAGCGCTGTGCCATTGCTGTTTGTCCATTTGGTCCTTAATTTCATAGGTGGCAAGCAGGAAGTCTCTAGGGGGCATTTCAGGTCGATTTTAGATTAAGGGCCTAAAACAACTATGTACAAGCGCTGGTATATAATGGAGAGGGCGAAAGCACAAGGGAAACAAAGGGGGTCTGAATCGGAATGAAGGTGTCCGAACGGGAACAAAGGGATGATGGAAGCAGAGCAGTACCGAAGGTCATAGGTCAGAACCTGTGGTACATCCAAAAGGAGATAGGGAGGGCGAAGCCCAGAGGGGCAGGAGGATGAGGGGAAGTGGGGATGATGACTAACTGGCTAGAATGGAGAGAAGCAGCAGTCCAAATAAGGATGAGGGGGAAACATGAAAGATACATTACAGACAGTGAAAGTGCTGAGTATGATCCCTGGAGCTTGGGGGTTATGGAGCTTGTAGAGGTTATGGAGGCAGGGTTGAAAGTCCGAGGAATATTGGCAATGGTGTTTACATAGTATGAGGTCACCAATGCAATGGACTTAAGCTGAGGTGGAGTCAAAGTCCGAGGTTGGAACTATGATGGAATCTCGGAGTGAAGGTACAAGCAGTGTCCGAGTACAGGGTACAGGACAGTGGTGGAAGGTCGTAACTTGGCGGAGGTTCAGCAGGAGAGGGTCAGAGGGAAGAGAGAGAAGAGAGGAGCAGGGTGAGGAGTGGAGGAGAGGAAAGGTGTCAGGTCCGAAGGTGAGTATCGGAGCAGACGGGAGAGGGGTAGGAGAGTGACGGAAGGGTGGAGGTGTTGTGAGGAGTAGGCCAAAACCATTCTTTTTGGCGTCATTACCACTTGTGATACCCAGGGACACGATGCTACACTAGAGCTGACCTATTTTAGAAGTTTGACATCATACATTGAAATCGTGAACTTGGCTGCAAGCAGAGGAGTAGGAGGAGGGTGGCAAGAGGAGTGGTGTTCGGTCCGAGGTGAGTATCGGAGCGGACGAGGATAAGGTAGGAGAAGGACAGAAGGGTGGAGGTGGCATAAGGGGTGAGGGGAGGTGTGGTGTCAGGTCTGAAGGTGAATATCGGAATGGACAGCGGTAGGGTAGGACTCTGGAGGTGGCGAAGATGGGGGTTCCGGGAGTTGGTTTGGGATCAGGTATGTATGGATATGACACCAGGGATTCAAGCTGAAGGAACACTGGGCATGAATAATTGAGGACTGTATCAGGGCACACACCCTGACTAGCTGTCAGAGACCAGATTTAAGACGAAGGAATGTCTCCGTAACGGAGGGCTTTGGCCTCAGCGACTTCTGCCAGGAGCGCTGTGCCTAGTGACACGTCCGTGCCCTAACTTACGGACTGGCGCTTAGAACCTAGTGGGGGTAACTCTAGTTGATTTATCTGCTGGGGCGTAACCTATGTACAAGTAGTGTATATATATGGTTACAGCGGAGATGGTTCCGCAATTGGCGGAGCCGGACGGAGCGGAGCTAACGGGGTTAAGACATTAGCCGACTGAATATTACCGACGAGTCGGTTCGCAGGGTTAGCGGAAAGGCAGGCGTTAACCCAGAAACGGAAAGGAGGGATAGGCCCGAAGGTGGACTCTGCAGGGCAGGCGAGTGTATTGCCCAGCGGAGGTGGGAGTGCGCTAGCGGACGTCGGAGCTGTCCGGAAGTCTTCAGGGCTCCGTACTTAGGGAGGCGTAGGTAATAAATTGAAATGAGGGGGTGGTGACCATCGAGGGGTACCGAGAGGTTTGCGGAATACGGGGGCTCCGAGGTTGGTGAGGGGGGAGCGGAGTTAGAACAGAGGGGTCGGAGAGCCCGGAAGTCGATGGCCGGGAATGGATATGACACTAGCCTGGACCTGGACCCGCATGCATGCTCTGCCCCGCATGCTCTGTGCGCTGCATGCTGCATGCGCCGCATACTCTGGGCCCGGTTCCCACTTCTCATGTGACTTCTGGGTATCCCTGGAAGTTTTCGCCATATTGGGCCACTGTGGGAAAGTGAGAAGTTAACCTTCTTCTCACTTTCTTACCCACAGTAGGCAAGTGTATCTTACTTGCCTTCTATCTTATACCACTTCCTCACCCACAGCAGTTATGCCCTGAGATGGGCTGTGTTTACAGGGTAGGCTGTGGGCCATAGAGAGGGGTCATGGGGACCTGGGGTCTGTCCCCTGACAGCAGAAGAAGGTTTCAACCTTCGCCCCTGCCCACCTAGGATGTCCCACATGGGCTGCCAGAGCCTGGACTGAGTTGGAGCTGGGCATGGGCCGAGCCTGCGATTTTTGAGTGGCAGCTGTGCCACATCATCATTTCCCCCGGACCATTACACACTCATTACCTGTGACACAACCACACCCACATTCCCTATCCTGGGCCCTTGCAACGCTGTCCCACAGATTGTGCTCCGATCTGTGAGGTTGAGTTGAGGGTCATTGTAAGGGATTAACCTTACTTCACTATAATTCTGATTATAGTGATATTTATATTATGTTGCATCGCTATAATTCCCATTATAGTGATGTGGTTATTTCTTTATTTATTTGTGCCGAGATATGTAATTTACATATATATACCTCAGAGTAGTTGTAAAGGCCCAGTAGCCTTTACCTCTACCCCGTTGAATATACAGCTCATCAAGCTTATGTTTAGACAGACCTACTGAGGCCTGAGGCGAATGGGGGAACAGAACGTTACTGTCCCCAAAATAGTAAGCAACCTTTCAGTCATCCCACTGCTACCTGAACACCTCACTGAATGCACTAAGGAGACATAGCTGCCCAACTGCTGCCAAGGTACTGGCTGAAAGGCACTCTGGACACAGGGTCACCCACCCACTGCCAGCTTCGTAACCGCAGATGCAAGAACGATGACCTGCTAGAGACCACCCACCTGGCCCCCCAAGTTCCCTCACTGCTACCTGGACACCTGGCTGAATGCATGCAGGGACAAGGTTGCCCTATTGCTATAACTGCGCTGACGAACTGGCCAAGGAGCATAGGGAACAAGGTTGCCTGAATGTGGCCAACCATGTAGCCACAGATGCCCAAGATAACCTGGATGAGACCACCTGCTCCCACTTTCACCTGTGACTGAGTCACGGGCACATGCAAGCGCCTTTTTGGATTCACAATGGAGGATGAGCATGAGAGGGAATGGATGCCGCTGGAGAGGGTGCCCAGGATCCCTACTATGGCTGCTTAGGCATGCAGCATAGAGGGAGGGTTGTGTATCCCAGCCACATCACAGACCTGCTATGGCTCACGGACCCGACTCCCTGCAGTGCTGGGCACACAGGAGAGAGTTTAACATTTGGATTTCGATGGAGGATGGATATGAGAGGTGATGGATAAGAGCTGACCAAGGAGCCCAAGGTCCCCTGCTGTGGCCACTTAGGCATGTGGCACAGAGGGAGGGTGGCACTCAGCCCGCATCATAGCAACCCTGCTGTCCATGCACCCGGACTCCCCAAGGTGCAAGATGCACTTGGAGGAGAGTTGTTTTTTAAACATGACCCCACATGGCCCGGTCCTAGGCCTGACTAACATTACTGCATACCCGCTACCCACCCCGAAATTTTTTTCCTTTCCACATCTTCCCCATCTACCCCTGAAGAGGGGCCCAGCATCCTAGGCAACAGACCACCACACACAGAGGAGGGAGGAGGGGGAGTTTTTTGAGGTTTAGCCACTTTGGGGCGAAGTGGCATTAGAGGGAGGGTGGGGAGTGGGGTGTAGACCCTGCTGGATCCCCTGGGACTCTCCCACTATCGCTGCTACCTTGGCACTACCACACCCCCAACCCCACATACCGGGAGGAGTGCAGCCCAGAGGTCAGAGTGCAGGCATGCAGACAATGGCCCAGAGGTCAAGTGCTGCACCACCACCCTCCATACCCGAAGTGGGCACAGCCCTGAGGCTGGATGCGATCATGGAGACGACATGACTGCAGCCAGGGGGCATCGTGGGATGACTGTCATATCCATACCAACTCTGCCTCACCTCCGCTCCACTCTGCCACCACTCCGGTCCACCTCCGGTCCATCCTCCCCTTGCACCTCCACTATACCCTCCAGTTCACCTCTGGTTCACCTCTGCCTCTGATCTCTGGTACCTTCTCTGGTACCTCTTATCCTCATCCTACATGTTTATTAATATTTCTATCTACCCAATATTACTACGGACCTCCTAGGGCCTCCACCCACTCCACAAAGGTTTTCCCACTCTCTAGTAGCTGTTGCTAATTCCACCCTTCACCTACCCACTCCACAATGCTCGATAAGGCGATTCTCTCACAAGCTCACTGACCTGGCAAGTGTCATATCCATACAATCCCGACCTCCGCTCTGGGCTCCCGGAACTCCGAACTCCGACTTCCGGAGCCCTACTTCCCTTCCGTCACCTTCTCCTTGCCGACTCCCAAGAGGTTATCCCACCTCCGGCTCGGACACCACCTTCGGTCCGACTCCGGAACATTCCGGGTCCGACCCCAACCTCGACACCTTCCAGACGAGTATGCAAAACCTATGCTCCCGACTCCGGACCTCCGCTCTGGTATCCCGTTCACGTCTCGTCTCCGGAACCTCCGGTCTTAGTTCCGACCTCGGACTTTGACCCCACCTCCGCTTATACCCATTGTATTGGTTAGCTCATTCCATTTAATTACCTTTGCCAATATTCCGGAGTTTAACCTCCGAGTTCGGACTTTCCGGACTTACTCCGGACCTTGCAACTATTGCATTGTCCATTTCAATTCCGCTATTCTCCCTCATTCCTATTTGGGCTGCTGCTTCCTTTCTATTCAGTCAGCTAGCCATTCCCGACTCCCATCCTCCTTCCTTCCTTCTTGGGTCTTGGCCCTTCATTCCTCCTTTGGGAAACACCATTGAGTCAAACACTTGACCCTCGGTGTTGTTCCTCTTTCCATCTCCCTTTGTCTTCTTTTGTCCTACCCTTGTTCCTTTTGATTCCGGACCCCTCCTTATATACAATGTACCTAGTAACTTGTAACCTCAGTCCGAAATCGACTTGAATTCCCCCAAGAGACTTTCCCTCTGCTAGATCCGAAATTAGGGACCCCCAGGACAACCAGCAATGGCACAGCGCTCCACCTGAGTCGCTGAGGCCGAGGTCCTTCCATGCTAAGTCTCCGATTCCATTCCGGAGTCGTCCGAGTCCACCGATTCTAACAGCAAGTGGGTAAGTCCCCCTTGGGTTTTCCCCTTTGTTCCCATTTGTCTTCTATTATGTATATAAGTCCTGTACTGTAGTTGATGGCACCTCAGTGCAAAATCGACGACTGGACTCCCCCCAGAGTTCGTGCCCTCTTGTTCTGAAGTTAAGGACCAGACTCCTAAAGTGTTACCAAACGTAGGCACAGCACTCCTCTCTGAGTCGCTGAGGCCATGGTCCTTCCGCCTGTTCTCTACCTCCAGCCTCCTTCCAGGGAAAGGTCCAGGAACACTGCCCTCCTCACCATGTATCTGACAGTATTTTGCATTGATTACATTCTTTTAAAACACTGACTATGTCTAGAGTAATTCGTACATGTTCACAGACTTGTGGCTTGGTTATAGATGCGACGCTGAGAGCAGGCACCAGTTTTGTTCGTCCTGTTTCAAATAGACGTGCTGGAGCTGAGTCTCCTAGTCTTACTTCTCGAACTGTTCCATCTACCACTAGCTCATGATCCTCATCCGAAAGACGTTCACGTTCATGTTCCTTACGTTCATGACCTAGACATTCACGTTCCTGCTCTCGAGTTACAAATCATTCTTTTATAGGTTCCAATTTTGATCATGTTGTTGCCAGTAGCATGCACAACTCAGCCGTTTTTGTTGAGGCTGTTAATGAAGATGGGCTGGTTCCTCATGAACCCGTTCCTCTTGTTGACCTCAACCTCCCTATCCCACCAATTCCTAATCTTGTTGGAGACGACGATGAAGTTGAGCAAGTCCCTGTTCCGGTACTCACCCAGTTAGCACAGGCGATAACCAGCCTTGCTCGCTCCACCGCCCATCCCACTCCAATCCCTGCTCCCAGAAACGCTCTTGTACAATGTCCGAGAACCCAACCAGTTTGATGTGGTTGATCCTTGCAAACTCCACACCTTCTTGGTCCAGTGTGAGTTGAACTTTCAGGACTGCCCCCTGGCTTTTGTGAGTGACCGGTTGAAGATTATCTACACGCAGTCATTCCTGATGGGGATGGCACTTGATCGCTTCAAACCAGATCTTCTGGAAGGGCTGCCTGAGGGCGCTTGACCTTTGTGGATGGATAATTTTCAGGAATTCATTTTAGAGCTTAAGGAGAACTTCAGTCCCCATGATCCAATGGGCGATGCTGAAGACGAGATCCTCCAGTTGAGTATGAAAGACATCACATCAATAGGTACTGTTAGAACGTGGCGGATTCGGATGACTCCAGAATGGAATCGGAGACTTAGCGTGGAAGGACCTCGGCCTCAGCGACTCAGGCAGAGCGCTGTGCCATTGCTGGTTGTCCTAGGGGTCCCTAATTTCGGATCTAGCAGAGGGAAAGTCTCTTGGGGGAATTCATGTCGATTTCGGACTGAGGTTACAAGTTACTAGGTACATTGTATATAAAGAGGGGTCCGGAATCAAAAGGAACAAGGGTAGGACAAAAGGAGACAAAGGGAGATGGAAAGAGGAACAACACCGAGGGTCAAGATGGTGTTTCCCAAAGGAGGAGTGAAGGGCCAAGGCCCAAGGAGGAAGGAAAGAGGTTGGGAGTGGGGAATGGCTAGCTGACTGAATAGAAAGGAAGCAGCAGCCCAAATAGGAATGAGGGAGAATAGCGGGATTGAATGGAGCAATGCAATAGTTGCAAGGTCCAACATAAGTCCGGAAAGTCCGAACTCGGAAGTTAAACTCCGGAATATTGGCAAACATAATTAAATGGAATGAGCTAACCAATACAATGGGTATAAGCGGAGGTGGGGTCAAAGTCCGAGGTCGGAACTAAGACCGGAGGTTCCGGAGACAGAGACGTGAATGGGATTTCAGAGCGGAGGCCCGGAGTCGGGAGCATAGGTTTTGCATACTCGTCTGGAAGGTGTCGAGGTTGGGGTCGGACCCGGAATGTTCCGGAGTCGGACCGAAGGTGGTGTCCGAGCTGGAGGTGGGATAACCTCTTGGGAGTCGGCAAGGAGAAGGTGACGGAAGGGAAGTAGGGCTCCAGAAGTCGGAGTTCGGAGTTCCAGGAGCCCGGAGCGGAGGTCAGGATTGTATGGATATGACAGGTACATTGTCGAGTTTAATCGATATGCTATGCAGTTGCATGGTTATGGTGAGCCTGCACTTCGTTGGTTCTTTTACGACAGACTGCCAGAGCGTCTCAAGGACGATTTCTCACATGTTGCTGAGCCTACTTCACTTTCTGCCCTCTGAAACCTCGTGCAGACATTTGACCCGCGATATTGGACATGTAAGGCTGAAGCTGGACGACATGTTAGACCTCTGCCCTCCTTTGCCACTACCTTTGACAAGGCTGCTGCCTCCCAAACAGCAAGTACTTCCTTCCACCCTTCTTCTACTCCTTCTCCACTGTGGTTGCGAAGCCTCCTAAAGACCAAAGTCTGAAGGATGCCCCACAGCCAAACCGGACCTCTCTTCAAAACTCGGTGAAAATGGCAAGCTAATGCCAGAAGAGCGTAAGTGCCATTTTGATGGGAATTGTCAGAGACCAGATCGAGATGAAGGAATGTCTCCATGGTGGAGGGCTTCGGCCTCAGCGACTTATGCCAAACTGGCAACCAGAACTAAAGGGGGTAAACTCTAGTCGATTTTATTACTTGTCAAAAACCCGTTCGGTTATGGAAGAGGGGGTAAATGCGTGAGTCCGAATGCAGGTGGGGCTCAACTAGAGGGGGGTCCAAGGACTCCGGTAGTGAACCGAAGCTTCTCAGGGAGCCCGGTTCTGCTGGATGGTACAAGAGGCTCTAAGAAGGACGCAGCCTCAGCGACTCGGAGGGAGCGCTGTGCCTCCGTTACGTCTCAGTTAGTCCTTGTATTTCTTATGTCTGAGGTGTCTTGTAGAACAGGGACAGGATTCACTCAGAGGGACTTTGGGTGGCATTTTTAGTCGAGATTAGAACTGAGGAACTACAGGTTCTAATCTACGTGTATTTATTGAAGGAGGATGGGGAGGACTTTAGTCAAAGCCCGAAATGACAAAATGGGGATAAACACCGAAAGGTACCGAATGATACCGAGAGGTACCGAAAGGGTCCGAACGATATCTAAAACGGGGAACCGAGGTGTCAGGCCAAGGAGGGCGGAGTTGGAGGCCGGAAAATGAATGGGGAAGACAAATGGATAAAGGGGGTTAGCCGACTGAATGGTAGTAAGAAGGTAGTCATGCTAAGAATGGGAGATGACTAATAAGTGATAACGTGAGGGAGATCACCGAAGGATGTGGGTAGCTCCGAAAGCGGAGTTGCGTATCCGAAGGATGTTGGGTGACTCAAATAAATGAAATGGGTGGAGGAAGGGTTTAAGGGCATGTCACGGGATGTCGGAGGTCCGTCAGGATATCGGAGCAAATCTGGGATCTCCAAATGTTCCGACTCGGGACCGAGGTTCCGGGATGGGAGTGGCCAAGGTTCAGTGTGCCGCAACCAGACCGGAGCTGAGAAAGTCAGGAGGGAAGGTGACTTGGAGAGTGGGGAGGCAAGGTGTAGGGGATGGTGAAGTTGTTAGGAAGGTGTGATGTGGTGGGAGTGCGCAGGGTCGGGATTCCGGGATATGACATTACTGAGGTGTAACCTATGTACAAGTTGAGTATATATAGTTACAACGAGGGTGGGCCTGTAAATGGTGGGGCCGAGTGGAGTGGAGCTAATGGAGTTAAACATTAGCCGATTGAATATTACCGACAAGTTGGGTTACGGGGTTAGCGGATTGGTAGGCAATAACCCAGAAATGGAAAGGAGGGATAGGCCCAAAGGTGGGCTTGCAGGGCGCCCAGTGGAGGCGGGAGTGTGCTAGCGGACATTGGAGCTGTCCGGAAGCCTTTGGGGCTCTGTACTTAGGGAGGCATAGGTAATAAATTGAAAAGAGGGGGTGGTGACCATCGAGGGATACCAAGAATACGGGAGCTCTGAGGTTAGTGAAGAAGGAGCGGAGGTAGTCCAGAGAGATCGGAGGTAGTGGAAGTTGATGGCTGTGGATGGATATGACAGGAATCTCTGTATGTTTTGTGGCTTGTCTGGCCATATGGTCAAGGACTGCCCGAAATCATCCTCTCGTGCTTCCAAGGCACGAATTGCCCAAACTGTGCACTCTATGGCTCCTCCTGTAGAGCCACAAAATTAGTTCGCGACTCTGTGGACTCAGCATGAACCTGGGGTTACATTACTCCCTCACATGCTATCAAAGAGGTTTGCTTAAGTGCCGCCTCAATTTCCAAAACATCCACCCTCATCATTCCCGTTTCTTTTGCTCCTTTCTCTTCTTCTCTTGTCTGAAAATGGTCTATTTTCTCCTCCTCCTTCTCTCCCTTCTGTTGTTGATTCAGGAAAACTGTTTTCTCCAAATTGTCTACCTCCTTCATCTTCTGTTGCTCCAATTCCCCTGTCCTCACTTCCTCTTTCTCCTTTGCCTGTTACTTCTGTTCTCCCCAATAATAAAAACACCCCCAATGAGCAATACCAAGCTCTCGTTGATTCAGGATCGTCAGATTGTTTCATTGACAAAAAGTTCATGACTAAGAACAACCTGTCGACCTATCCGGTTTTACCATTGTCTCTTGTCAGGGCACACACCCTGACTAGCCCGGAGCCGGAGCCGGACCTGGACCCGCATGTGCACCTCTGCCCTGCATGCTCCACACGCCGCATGCTCTGGGCCCGGTTCCTACCCTTCATGTGACTTCCGGGTATCCCCGGAAGTTTTCACCATATTGGGGCCACTGTGGGAAAGTGAGAAGTTAACCTTCTTCTCACTTTCTTACCCACAGTGTTACAGATACGGAGTCTCCAACGACCATATCCGTCGCATGGTCACGGACTTCTCCTCCCTATCGCTCCCCCTCTTTCTCTCTTTCATCCTCTATCCCGATACCCTACCCTCCTTATTCGTTCTACCCTTTCCTCCCCCCCTCATGCAAAGCTTTCCCCATTGGGGTTTTGGTGCTGGCCGAGGTTACTTGTGTTTCGCGGGATTTCCCATGACCTTACCATTTGTAGATAGTCACGCGTCTTGTATGGAAACCGCCGAAGGCGGTTCCCGCTAACTAACAACTGCTCTACAACTGTCTTGTGTGTCATCTTCTGTAACAACCCTCCCTGTGACTCAACTGAACCTGTGTGATTGTACAACTCTCAACATGTCTTATATGTCTGGTTATATCGAGTCCTCTAACAGCCCTCGCCATGAGAACTCGAGGTCGTGAGTCGAAGACTCTCGACATGTATTTCGTCCTATGGAATCTGTACCCTATGGGTCCTCATCACTCCGCTCTCCCCCCAGTACTCGACACACGACGTCACTTCACGATCATAGAGATCATGAACAATCTGAGGCCCACTTTCCCATGATGCTGGCACGTTCGCTATGCGAACGCCAAGTAGCCGCCCATCCACCGTCTGTTTCTTCCTTCGTCAGTCGTCATGTTTCCCGCCAACGGTACATTCCCTTTGGGAACACCAAGTCACCAAAGGCCCTGTTAGTCAATCCTCATTGCATGCTTATGATATCAACCCGCTACCGGTACGTTCGCACTGCGAATGCCAAGTACCCGATGGCAGCTATACAAAGTTCTCACCCATCTCACAAGTCACGACCTCGCACACGGTACGCTCCATTGAGGAGCGCCAAGTACCCGTGGCTGACCCATCCATCCTGACATCTCCAACTACCTACCATCAATCCCTTAATAGCTCACTACATCACCAATCGCGATCGATGGGAATTCGATCGTCCCCTCCCAGACAAGACTGGGACCACTCATCGATTACTTATCCCATTATGGTACAGACTAGACATGACCTTTGTCTTCCCACTATAAGAATGGATCAAGGAATGGGGAATTTCCCCCATCCCCGTAACATTGGTGCCCCAACCCCGGTGCAAGAAACTCGCACCATGCCACCAAAGACGGTATCCCTGTTGGGAGACAAACCAGTCACCCCGGTCCAAGTGACGCATGAATTGTATCCTCCTTCCTGCCCCATGAGGATCAGTCAGTCGGACTGTAGATCCAACTCGAGAGATACCTTGCCAGTAGGCGAAGATGTGCATTCCTCGCCTGGTGCATTCCTAAGACAACAAGCTCTCAGGCAAGTCATTGAAGCTCTTGGAGAGTTTGAAGGTGGAATTTGAGATAACTACATGAAACGTATACGAAATTGGCGCCGTCTCGCTCCCGCTGATCTCGAGAAAGAGTCTGTTGGAGCCGGTCTCGAAGGAGAGCCTTTGAGATATCGACTAGGGACTGTCTGGCGGGTCGAGCTAACCGACCTGCTCATGAAAATTACCGAGTTCACCCAGCTAGCCACCAAGGCCAACTTAGCCGCAGGTGATTTCGTAGTGGATCCCCAAGGTGACCTCACCCTGATATTCACCATAAGAGGATGGTCATCGCCCAAGGAGTTCAGCATTGCTTGGAACTTCCTAGACCAACGTTTCAACTCCTTCGAAAAACATTTCGACGCCATCAAGAAAGCTGCTTGTCCTTCACGTAAATTTGATGAGTCATGCATGAGTGGACTCAGATTGGCGAATGTCTCGCCCACCAAGTTTATGGATCCTGGGCAAGTCGAGGAGGCGTGGTCGACCGAAATGTGACCCACTCGTCAACCTGAAGCCCTCCCATTGGGATGGACCACTTTTGAGGATCTCATATTTCCCGCTGAAGAGACCACTTTCGTTCGTAAACGCACCGTACCGTCCAGGGCCTTCCCGGTGCCCAGACCAAGTATTAATGTCGCTGCAGGGATGCTGCCCAGAGACGAACCCTCGAGGCCATTCGTCACGATTCGTTGAGAGACCAATGCCTTTGAGAACCCCAAGGAAAATGTGGGTTACACAGAATTTGTGAGAGGTTTGAAGGTCGGAAGGAAGACAGAGCTGGGACCTGTCGAGGATAGACTCGATCCCGACAATCGTGGACCCGAACCCCCTCGTGTTCCTCTCCATCCGGTAAATGAAGGACCCATTGGATCCGGAGATCCAGATCATGATCCAAGACAACCGCCTCTCGACCCCTGGCAGCCGCCACCACGAGGTACGGGTCCACCACCCCCATCAGGACCACCGCCTCCACCTGGACCACCTCCTCCGCCTGGTGGGGCTCCATACCCGGGGTACATTCTACCTGTCAGATACGCTGGGGCACTGCCCCCTCCCCCGCCTCCTGGACCTGGAGCGTTGGCAGCGCCTCAGCAGAATCCTGGATACAGACCTCCTCCTCTCAACCATACGCAACCTTACGTGGATCGTAAATATACAATGTCAGACTTCCCAGAGTTTGATGGTTCGATCGACAGCTATATAACGTGGTGCAGCCTATGTCGGAACCTGGCCAGGCACTCGCCTGCTTTTGCCCAACAAATGACCCATGTACTTCCTGATCGTTTCAAGGGTGCTCTGGCAGACTGGTGGTCGACTGTACCGGTCACCGACAAGTTGTATTTTACCACCAACTGGGAAGATTTACACGGATATGTGCTACATTTCTTCCTAACGCCCGCCTTCCTCGACAAGATTCGAGATCGATTCCACGCTTGCAGATACCGTAAGGGTGAGAGGTACTCTAAGGAGTCCCCACACGACTTCGTGACTCGCAAACTACGACTCTTGCGCATCCTATATCCACTTGCCGATGTTCCCGGACCAGAGGTCTTGAGGGGCGAGGCCCAAAGACTTCTAGAAGACATCCCGAAAGGATGGTGGGCCCACCTCAACATCGATCAGGTCAACACAGCCAAAGAACTCTTATGGCTGACTAAACTTAAGCATGACGAATTGGTAGCCAGCGACGAGTTCAGTATCGATGCTTTAGCGAACCGAGTCGCCTGCATTAATTTGGAGAGGAATAAACGCGCAGGAGACTGTGTTGAGACCAGAAGCGTCGCCGTCACGTCCGGGAGCCAGACCTACCCTACAAGCGACTTTAAGTTGCGGAAGAAACCGCCCAGACCGTGTCGACACTGTGGAAGTGCGAACCATTGGGACAACGACTGTCCCCCCAGGAAGGCTGATAGAGCCAGGAACGACCGTAAGGAGCATGACAACTCGTCCAAGTTGGAAAGTACCTATCGACGGGCTTATGCTGCCTTAGTGGAAGGTCAGGAAGCAGAATTCGCAGTGGCCTACACAGAGTTTTGTACCCTGTCCGATTCCGAGTCGTCGGATGTACCTGACATAGATAATGCCGAAGATTCTTCCTTTTCTTACATTGCAGCCTGTTGTCAGGGCACACCCGCCTGACCCGGCTCCACCCGGCCCAACCTGACCCGGTACCCCGCCGGTCCACCCCTCCTTACCTCCTCCCCCTTTCCCTTCTTCCCCCTCATCCTCCCCTCCTCAGTTTCTCCTTATCTTACTTCTCCTTTATTCTCTCTTTATTCTACACGGACGACTTTCTCTGTATCAATGTACAACTGACCCATCTGCAGCACGCCCACCATGTACCCGGCCCGGGCACCTCGGGCGACTTCCCGCTGTGCCCAGCACGCGCGCCTGCACCGGATACCCTCGGGATCTCCCACGGAGACACCCAGGTGGTTACGGCTGTGTGCGAGGGTGATGTGGCACCTGTCATGTGATCCAAGCCGCATGTATATAAACGAACCTGAAGTGGGAACCGAAGAAGTAGCCTTCTTCTCAACTTTCCACTTCAGGTAAGTAGTACAATATTTCTCCTTTAATAATAATAACAACTTTCCACTTCAGTCTAAGTGGCCAGGGACCGCTGTCCCACATCGGGCCTGTCAGTACGCACGCCCGATCCGCCCCCCGCCAGGCTCTCGGTCCCGGACGTTATACCCGGACCCCCTCGACCCCGGACGAGTCCCTGACACCTGTACGTGGAAGGAGATCCAGCCCGATGAGAGACTCATTGGGGCCACCCTCAGATCCGTGAATTCCAGAGTAAAGGACTATTGATACAGGCTGTCGCAGCGGAAGCCAACGTCCTGGGACAACCTGAGGAAGTCCAAGAGATTGACAGAGCTTTGGTCGGACCAAAGACAGCAGAGACGATACCTGGAGACGAAGTCCCTCCTGAAACTTTGGCAGATGTGGTAGACGTAAACCCAGAGTTATCGTCCGAAGAAAAGGAGCAGCTCCGAGCCTTGGTGCAGAAGCACGAGAGGGCTTTCGCTATGGCTGGGAACCTGGGACGATATGATGCCCGCGTGCATATATCATTAAAAGAAGGCGCAAGGCCCATCTCGCTTCCGCCGTACCACGCCTCCCCTCTGAAACGAGAGATCATCGATAAACAGTTAGATGCCTGGCTAGAGATGGGAGTGATTGAGCCGTCCCAGAGTCCCTGGGGCGCCCCGGTTATAATTGTCAGCCAAAGAGGGAAGAATAGGCTCTGTGTGGATTGGCGAAAACTGAATGAGGTCACTATCCCGGACGAGTTCCCCATTCCAAGGCAAACGGATATTCTACAGGCCCTTTCCAGCTCCCAGTATATGTCAACCTTCAACGTGCTATCAGGGTTTACACAACTTGAGTTTGATCAAGAATCGAGAGATGAGACAGCTTTTCGTACCCATCGTGGATTGTTTCAATTTACGAGGATGCCCTTCGGGTGGCGAAACGGCCCACCCGTGTTCCAAAGAGTCATGCAGGAAGTCCTAGCTCCTTTCCTGTGGCAATTCGCCCTAGTGTACATCGACGACATCATAGTATACTCCACGTCCTTTGCCCAACACTTGGCACATATAGATCGAGTTCTCGATGCTATAAAAAGGGCTAACCTCACGCTTTCACTGCCCAAGTGCCATTTAGGATACCAGAGTTTGTTGCTACTGGGTCAAAAGGTATCTCGCCTGGGACTCTCCACTCACAGGGAAAAGGTGCAAGCCTTACTGGAGATCGAAGAACCCCAAAACAGGAAGGCGCTGCGTACCTTCCTTGGAATAGCGGTTTACTTCTCCTCGTTCATACCTCAGTATTCACTCATTGCCAGACCCCTCTTCGACCTGTTGAAAGATGGGGCTCCCTGGATCTGGCATGAGCCGTGCAAACAAGCCTTCTCATTGCTGAAATACGCCCTAGCCACAGCTCCGGTCAGGGGACACCCCATGAAAGGGTTGGGTTATAGGCTCTATACCGATGCGTCAGATGTAGCTTTGGCAGGTACGCTACAGCAGATATAGCTGATGACTATTAAGGACCTCAAGGGGACGCGCACCTATGAGAAGTTGAAACTTGCATATGATCAGCAGGAGCAGATCCCTGAGTTGGTAAAGAAGCTGAACGCCGGGCGAGATGATCGCCCCCTATGTTATGGAAATGGGAAATTTCCCAATTTAGACTCTTATGGGCCCTGCACCCACCCAAATCACATGATATGTAAATAAATAGAGTTTATCCAACTATTACCATGGAAAACCCATTTGTTAAACTATCTGTTAAACTCCATGTTACAACATCTATAACAACATCTGTAACTTCTTATGAACCCTCTTCCCCAACCTTTCCCCTTTCCTGTGCCTCGAACGGACGAAAATGGGTGCCTCCGGCCCCATTTTTGTAACACCCTACCTGCACAGTGGGCGTCCACTTTCGAAGAATCTACCGTCCAGGTGGAAAGAGTTATCGCGTATTGGAGTCGAACGTGCAAGGGTCCGGAGACCCGATACTCAGCAACCGAGAGGGAAGCCTTAGCAGCTAAGGAATCGTTGGTCAGGTTCACGCCATTCATCGAAGGCGAGGACCTACTCCTGATCACGGACCACACGGCACTGCAATGGGTGAGGACCTTCGAAAACTACAATCATCGCCTAGCGGCATGGGGTCTAGTCTTCGCAGCATTCCCAAAGATGACCATAGTCCATCGCCCGGGCCTTGCACATTCTAACGTAGACCCCTTATCTCGCTTGGCCCGGACCCCAGAGATGATATCCCTGAACGTGGAGAAGCTACTCAGCCTGGAAACCAGCCTGGCTCAGGAGGACCTTATCCAAAGTTGGAGCACGTATCTGCCCAAGGACCCAGCGAAAGGAGCCTTTGTGGTTACCAGGGCATGGTCTAATGTTGTAGATAAGTTAGACCTATCGCATAGCATGGACATAGTGGATGAAGATCAAGCAGAAAAGAGCACGACAAGTTTATGGTTGGGTTTAGCCCTGAGAACAGCTGAGGAATTCCGTCTGGCCTACTACATGGACGAAGGATTCGGGGACATATACCATAAAACTCTTGATGGCGGTGTATCAGGAGGTGCCTACCAAGTGTCGGAGGAAGGGTTGCTACTTAGGGATGACCCACAAGCCGGCCGATGTCTATGTGTCCTGAGAAGTCTGAGAACCACGATCCTCAAGGAAATTCACGACACCCCTCACGAGGCCGCCCACGTGGGTATAGGAAGAACGCTCAAGCGCCTGAAATCTAAGTGTTATTGGAAGGACCTAGGAAAGGATGCTTGACAGTATGTGGAAACTTGCGACATCTGCCAGAAGATCAAGCATGACAGAGGCAAAACGCCGGGTCTGCTGAAGCCCTTGCCTGTCCCTGACTTGCCATACCACACGATAACCTTGGATTTCGTGACGGGATTACCCCCTCCTAAAGGAACCACGCAGCCAGACGCCATCTTAGTAGTGGTAGACAAGTTCACGAGATATGGGCATTTTATCCCATGCTCTTCCACCACAGACGCGATGGGTGCTGCAGACTTATTATGGCACCATGTGATTAAACATGTGGGGTTGCCTGCAGTAATAGTCAGCGACCGGGATCCTTGTTTTCTCTTGACGTTCTGGTCCTCCTTAGCGCATCACTTTAACACTAAGCTGGCAATGTCTTCGGCCGCGCACCCGCAAATGGATGGACAGACGGAAATAATGAACCAGCAATTGGATGTCATGTTACGAGCTTATGTCAATAAGGACAGGGACGACTGGCATGAATTTTTGGACATTCTGATGTTAGCGTACTGTCAAAAACCCGTCGGTTATGGAAGAAGGGGTGAATGCGTGAGTCCGAATGCAGGCGGGGGCTCAACTAGAGGGGGGTCCGAGGGCTCCGGTGATGAACCGAAGCTTCTCAGGGAGCCCGGTTCTGCTGGATGGTACAAGAGGCTCTAAGAAGGACGCGGCCTCAGCGACTCGGAGGGAGCGCTGTGCCTCCATTACGTCTCTGTTAGTCCTTGTATTTCTTATGTCTGAGGTGTCTTGTAGAACAGAGACAGGAATCACTCAGAGGGACTTTGGGTGGCATTTTAGTCGAGATTAGAACTGAGGAACTACAGGTTCTAATCTACGTGTATTTATAAAAGTGGATGGGGAGGACTTTAGTCAAAGCCCGAAATGACAAAACGGGGAAAACACCGAAAGGTACCGAATGATACCGAGAGGTACCGAAAGGTTCCGAACGATATCTAAAACGGGGAACCGAGGTGTCGGGCCAAGGAGGGCGGAGTTGGAGGCCGGAAAATGAATGAGGAAGACAAATGGGGAAGGGGGGTTAGCCGACTGAATGGTAGTAAGAAGGTAGTCGTGCTAAGAATGGAAGATGACTAATAAGTGATAGCGTGAAGGAGATCACCGAAGGATACGGTTAGTTCCGAAAGCGGAGTTGCGTGTCCGAAGGATGTTGGGTGGCTCCAATAAATGAAGTGGGCGAGGGAATGGTTTAAGGGCATGTCACGGGATGTCGGAGGTCCGTCAGGATATCGGAGCAAATCCGGGGTCTCCGAATGTTCCGACTCGGGACCGAGGTTCCGGGATGGGAGTAGCCAAGGTTCGGTGTGCCGCAACCCGACCGGAGCTGAGACAGCCAGGAGGGAAGGTGATTTGGAGAGCGGGGAGGCATGGTGTAGGGGATGGTGAAGTTGTTAGGAAGGTGTGATGTGGTGGGAGTGTGCGGGGTCGGGATTCCGGGATATGACACGTACAATAATAGTCCCCACTCTACTATGGGAGAAGCTCCTGCTACGCTACTGATGGGTTTCCGACCCCATCTGCCCAGCTCATTCCTAGTTCCCAAGGAATCCCTCAACGTCAAAGTGGAGGAAAGAGTAGACGTGTTGAACGTACGCAGAGGATGGGCACGGGAAGCGATCCATCTGGCACAACTGTGTCAAGTTAGAGCGCACAATGCCAAACATAGGAGAGTAACGTACGAAGTGGGAGACTTGGTACTGATCGATCCTCATAAACTCAACCTCCTGGAACTAAAGGGCACAGGGAGGAAGCTAATGCAGAGACGCATTGGACCATTCGAGGTGACGGAGGTGATAAACGAAAACGCCTACTGATTAAAACTTCCCGACTCCTACCCTATGCATAATGTGGTGAATGTAGCGCACCTGAGGCCTTATCATTCACCCGGTGACGTCTCGAGACCGTTACTGTCCAACCCCAGGGACGATATGAAAGCCTCGGAAGAGTTTGAGGTAGAAGAGGTGGTGGGGCACAGGAAGCGGAAAGGGAAACTCCTGTACAGAGTGAGATGGAAAGGATATGGGGCGCAAGAAGACACCTGGGCAACCGAAAGAGACCTCCGAAACGCCCCCGAGATCCTTGGAAGGTATAGATCGAAGGCGGGCCTGAGCAGATGTGAATAAGCGCCCACTTCCTGATCGGGTATTCACACGAAGTCGATTAACGGCACGTGAACAGGATACACTTCGATCACCTCCCATCTCCATCGTTTTCCCTTCGCGATCCCATCAACGAACCTAACTGACAATGTCTCTCGGACTGGCAAGTATGAGCTGCAGGCCCACCCCACACAACTCTGTTGCGATCACGGACAAACACAGACAGGACTGCCCAGGTCTCGAGGCAGCCGAAGTATCGTCCGAGCCCTTCAAGAGAGACCCATCCGACCCTATGTGGCTAAACGGGCAGCTGGGTCCCCTCGACCCGACCTTCTCGCACATTGCTTTGCACCACGTAAGACCCTGTGTTTGATCTCTGGATCGATTGTGGCTCTTGCTACCTGAATATCACCACCTCAACGAGGCCGAAGTGCTGAGAGAAAACGGGAACCAGAACGTTCCACCTCGATCTCTGACCCCATTGCTGGAATGATGGGAGTCTTCAAAGGCTGCCGCACTCAAAGCTGAGACCCTCACGAAATTGCGATTGCCTAACGAATTGAGGGAAGTAATATACAAAGTCGAGTCCAAGTCGGGCGGCGAGCACAAGTTGGACAGTCACATCTTTGCCTTCCAGTTCGCTCCCTGGCAACACCCCTTCACCATAATATCTCGATATACCTACATACTCCGGATCATTTCCCTCCTTACCACTTTTGTCAATTACACCCGGATCCATGAACACCTGATGGAAGTAGATGTCCAAGAGGGATGTAAGATATCCTGGTTGGAACCCCCGAAAGGAATTTTTCTCGAAGAGAGCTTGACTGATGATCGACTAACGGCAAGTTCACCCGAGTTCGTGGTATACCTAGCTTGTCAGCTGCCATGTCGCGTAATCAGGAATGGATTGCTCGAAGAACTGGACCTGAGTGGACATGCCGAGGCGGCTCGTAATTATCGACTTCCATTGGCTCAAGGGACTGAAGTTCCTTGGTTCCTCGACTGGCCCAGATGGGAAGATGCACCCGAACCATTGCCTGGTGTTGAAGACAGGGAGGCCTACGAATTCCGACTCCTGTGGCCTGGTCCACCCCCTTCCAACAAGGACCTGTCCACCCTCAAGTTGGTGGAGAAACGTCGTCTAAGCCGGACATTCTACTACCCAGATACCGGATGCTTCATGACTCGCACCGAGGCACAAGAGGTAGTCATGGACGACGCTGAGCAACAACTGGCACAGCCAGATTCACCGACTCCTTTCGATGAAGGCTCAGATGAGCTGACATCGGGAACGTTAGGTTTGAACCTAGGAGATGCTTCCATGCTGCCTCCATCTCCCAACTGGCCAGGTGCGGGGAGTTCGGTCTTCCTACCCCCTCCGAATGTGGTGGTGCCGCAACCAAGTGTTCATCCTACCAACACCCCATCCGCCCTTTCCACTGACAACTCTTCCGCCTCATCCTCTCCCTCAGGTTCGTCAAACCATAACCGCTGGAGGAAATTGCCTCGAGAAGAGAGAAGGTCCCAACCATATCCCGGCCGAAGAGAAGGATCAGTCTCGGGTCATTCGGGACAGGCTCGTTGGCAAATGGGGAACGAAACCTGTCGAACTCGGATGGACTCATATCGCCCCACACCTAGTCGATCCGACTATGACAGAGACGTGGATAGAAGGTGGTCTTCTCGACCTACGACTTGGGAATCAATCGCTCGAAGGGACAGCCGCTCCAACCTGAGAGACTCGAATCCCGATCCTTCCCCTTCTAGTATGGTACCGTATAGCGCCGGAGTGCCTCAGTCAATTCCACAGACGCCAACCTTCGTGATGCCGGTCAATCCTATGTGGGTGGTGGACAGTAACACCAACACCGCCATGCCCACCTTCGTCGTCAACCTGGCAGCTCCTCCAACGACTGTCCATCCTCCTCCGGTGGAGCTCAGTACGATTCCCTCCATCCGGATTCCTATCATGAGCGTTCGAGAAGCCGGTCACCCCGGAGAGATGACCCACGGAGATATGCCCCTCGGGGACCACATCATGGTCGTTAGGAGACTGGGGGGTGATGTTACGGATACGGAGTCTCCAACGACCATATCCGTCGCATGGTCACGGACTTCTCCTCCCTATCGCTCCCCCTCTTTCTCTCTTTCATCCTCTATCCTGATACCCTACCCTCCTTATTCGTTCTACCCTTTCCTCCCCCCCTCATGCAAAGCTTTCCCCATTGGGGTTTTGGTGCTGGCCGAGGTTACTTGTGTTTCACGGGAAATCCCGCGACCTTACCATTTGTAGATAGTCACGTGTCTTGTACGGAAACCGCCGAAGGCGGTTCCCGCTAACTAACAACTGCTCTACAACTGTCTTGTGTGTCGTCTTCTGTAGCAACCCTCCCTGTGACTCAACTGAACCCGTGTGATTGTACAACTCTCAACATGTCTTATATGTCTGGTTATATCGAGTCCTCTAATGGCCCTTGCCATGAGAACTCGAGGTCATGAGTCGAAGACTCTCGACATGTATTTCGTCCTATGGAATCTGTACCCTATGGGTCCTCATCACTCCGCTCTCCCCCCAGTACTCGACACACAACGTCACTTCACGATCATAGAGATTGTGAACAATCTGAGGCCCACTTTCCTGTGATGCCGGCACGTTCGCTACGCGAACGCCAAGTAGCCGCCCATCCACCATCTGTTTCTTCCTTCGTCAGTCATCATGTTTCCCTGCCAATGGTACGTTCCCTTTGGGAACGCCAAGTCACCGAAGGCCCTGTTAGTCAGTCCTCATTGCACGCTTATGATATCAACCCGCTACCGGTACGTTCACACTGCGAACACCAAGTACCCGATGGCAGCTATACAAAGTTCTCACCCATCTCACAAGTCGCGACCTCACACATGGTATGCTCCATTGAGGAGCGCCAAGTACCTGTGGCTGACCCATCCATCCTGACATCTCCAACTACCTACCATCAATCCCTTAATAGCTCACTACATCACCAATCGCGATCGATGGGAATTCGATCATCCCCTCCCAGACAAGACTGGGACCACTCATCAATTACTTATCCTGTTATGGTACAGACTAGACATGACCTTCATCTTCCCACTATAAGAACGGATCAAGGAATGGGGAATTTTCCCCATCCCCATAACACACAGTAGTGTTATGCCCTGAGATGGGCTGCTGTTACAGGTTAGCCTGTGGGCCATAGAGAGGGGTCATGGGGACCCGGGGTCCATCCCCTTGCTTCCAGTAACATCACCCACATGAGTTTCTATGTCACCTCGTTGGATGGTACTTGTTCCATGGTTCTAGGACACAACTGGCTCACCCGCCACAATCCATTGATTGACTGGGTAAAGAGCAGTATCTCGTTCTGAACCTCCAAACATACCAGTCCTACCTCCATGCGCACCCCTCCATCACATCTGGAACTCATTCCGCCTGTCGGATCCTCTACCCCGATTATACTGATTGCATCTGACTGCCAGACTCCCTCCATTGAGTTTGTTAGCTGCTCTGCATTCACGAAGTTGTGCAAACTCAAAGATTCTACTTCTTATAGTCTGAGCACACTCCCAATAGCACCTAAGCTCCATGCTGCTTCTTCAGCCTCCGAAGCTGTTGACCTTTCGGCCGTTCCAGAGCAGTACCATGATTTTGTGGATGTGTTTAGCAAGAGCAAAAGCCTCCATATTAGCGCTGCATCATGAATACGACTTGAAGATCGACCTGGTGGAAGGCACATCACCACCCCTAGGAACCCTTTACTCCCTCTCTCCCTTGGAACTTGAAGCTCTTCACATGTTCTTGGAGGAACACTTGGCTTCCAGTTTCATCCACCCCACTACATCCCCCCATGCAGCACCAGTTCTCTTTGTCCACAAGAAGGATGGTTCACTCTGCCTCTGCATCGACTTCCGAGGGCTGAACAAGATCACAAAGAAGGATCGTTATCCACTCCCCCGCATATCAGACCTCCTCACCGCTCCTAGCCATGCCAAAGTCTACACTAAGCTCGACCTCCACCATGTGTCCCACTTGGTCCATATTACTGTGGGCAACGAGTGGAAGACTTCTTTTCGCACCTGCTATGGATCCTACGAATGGCTAGTCATGCCGTTTGGTCTGACTAATGCCCCTGCAGCTTTCCAACGATTCATCAACACGATCTTCGCTGACCTCTTGGATGTTTCTGTGGTTGTGTATCTGGATGATATCTTCACTTATTCTGAGGACGATGCTTCTCACCAGGAGGTACTCTCCAAAAGTGTAATCCTGCATCATGAAATCATGAGGAGTCATGACATGTCACAAAATTTCATGACCCCTCATGACATGTCATGACAATTGAATTGAATCAGACATTTTTTACCTTGAAAATTTTGGATTTCATGACAGTTCATGACAAATTGTCATGAACTGTCACCAAATTTCATGAACCGTCATGAACCATCATGTGCTGACAAGGTTCATGACTGCTGGTGACACAATATGACATGATGCCTCATGGAGGTTCATGAATGGTCATGATATTCATGAGTGTTCCTGAACCTTCATGACCTTTCATGACAGGTCATGAAAGGTCATTGTCATGGAGTGTCATATGTTTATTTTGACCTTTCCCCATCATGTAAAATGCTATAATGTCCCATGATGCATCATGGACATTCCTAATGCTCCATGAACATGTATGATGAGTCATCAGCATGCATGAATATGCATGAGATGTCACAAGCACTTATGTGACAGACCTTCAGCACTGACTGATCAACCTCCAACTCATGGACTTGTGTTGGCACTGCCCTGAACTCCACTTTTCCTCCAGCCACCTTTGCTGCTTGGTGTCAGAAACAGTGTTCAAGGGTATTCATGGGAAGTGGAGTGGAGTATGGCATTGTGAGTGATCACTTAGCTGATAGGTTACTCCATTGCCAGGTGTCAGGGGGTTGGGATGTTGGTCCCAATGACTCAGTGGGAGCATTGTGCCACATGCTCTAGGCTATCCTGTATTTCAGGTGTAGTGGGGGGAACCTGGTGTAAGTACCTAATACATTTATCTATTCACTTTACTCACCAATATTGGCACTTGATTTGTTTACTTATTCATTTTTCACTTCCCATTACCTGGGTTCTTGTCCTTGATTCAATTTAACAATCCCCACTCATTTCTGCACTGGGCCAACTGGCCCTTCCCATGATTTCTCTCCATTATTTATACCTTGTAAATATATTCAGGGACCTTAGTCTGAAATCAACTAGAGCAACCCCCCCTGTTTGGACAGAGTCTCAACTTCTGCGAGAAGGGGGCTTCCCCCCCTCTGAGTCTGTCCCTGTCAGGGCTTGGCCTTGGACTTGGGGGCTCCCTGACCTCCTCACACTATGTAGGGCATGAGATGTATAGTAAAAGAGATGAAATATGTACACTTGCCTATGTGGGGCATGAGATGGGAAGAAGGGTAAAGGTCTCATCTCCCCACATGGTCACTATATAAAGGGATGGGTCACATGCCCACAACTATACAGTTCCTAGAGTTGTATAATATGACCCAGAGGGAACATCCAGGTGGCAGTGCCCAGAGTGTGGGAAGATTCTGGGCAAGCTGCTTGCTCAGAAAGTTCCCACACTACCCATGTGCATGGATACACAACACACAGAAGCAACAACAGGGCAACAATGAAGGAATGGGAGGAAGGGAGTGGTTGGGGAGTCTGGGGCACCCTAGGGCAGGGTGCTGAACCCTGACAGTCCCCACTGAGTTTTGCCCTATCTCCAACAGGCCTGCTCCATCCTCAAAGTCCACTGTAAGTCTCTGGTCCACAAATAAGGGAACTCCCCCAGATGTCAAGCTCCAGGCACAGCACTCCCCTTGAGTTGCTGAGGCTGCAATCCCATTCCGCCAAAACTGAACAGCACTTCCAGACACACCACTTGCTTCCACCCATACCTCTGCACATGCACACTCTGACAGATGGAATTCATGACTTTCTTATGTGATGCTTTCATATCACTTTCAACTTAAGGGTAACATGTAATTACCCATTATGCCCCCAATTGTACCAAGAATCCTAATTTATGATCAATCACAATGATTCTTGGGAAGACTCATAGTGATTCATGAAGGTCCATGAGGGTCCATGAGGGTCCATGATCCTTTATGAAGCCCCATGAAGGTTCATGACACTTCATAGACAGGCATGTAACCACTCAACACCTGCCTGGAAGAACCACTTAAGTCATGAGCAATCATGAACCAGCATGACTGTGTATGACACTTCATGCTGCTTCATGAAGTTTGGTGACCATTCATGAAATGTCATGACTTCCATGACAGTTCATGAACCACCATTACACTTTTTGCAAGTTACTGTTCACCAGGAGCATGTCCGTGAGGTTCTCCGGAGACTCCGTGCTAACAGCCTTCATGCCTATCCGAAGAAATGCGAATTCCACACCGATACTATGGAGTATCATGGCTACTGCTTATCTCCAGCTGGACTCACCATGTCTGTGGAGAAGGTTAAGGCTGTTCAGGACTGGCCTGAGCCCTGTAATGTTAAGGATGTCCAGTCATTCCTCAGCTTTGCAAACTTCTACCAGCGTTTCATCCACAAGTATTCTGACATTGTAGTACCCTTGATGTGGCTCATGCATAAGGATACTGATACTCCTTGGCTCTTCTCCGACGAATGTCGCTCTGCTTTCCATCTTCTTAAAGATGCCTTCACTTCTGCCCCCATCGGGTGCCTGACGCTCTGCTTATTGTGGAGACAGACGCTTCTGACTATGCAGTATCAGGGATCCTCTCCATCCATTGTTCTGATGGTGAGATATGCCCTGTTGCTTTTCACTTGCATACATTGTCTCCGCTGGAGTTGAATTATGACACCCACGATAAGGAGCTCCTTGCTATACATGAGGCATTTAAGGGCTGGCATCATTATTGAGAAGGATCCGGAGATCCAATCGACATCGTCACTGATCACAAGAACCTCGAATACTTGTCCACTACGAAGCTCCTGCTGCAGCATCAAGCCTGTTGGTCTGAGTTTCTATCACAATTCAACATGATAGTCCACTTCCACCCTGGAAAACTCGGTGCCAAACCTGATGTGTTGACTAGACATTGGGACATCTATCCCAAAGAAGGGGATATGGACTATGCTTCCATCAATCCACAGAACTTCAGGCCCATTTTTTCATCGGAATTTCTCGCATCATCCCTGCGAGCCACCTATCTGGCTGCTTCTATTATTGAAGCTAGTTCCATGGTCGATACAGAAACACTGCACATGGACATCATCTCCACACTTCCCTTGGATACTTTTGTATCATCACATCTCTCCTCCCCCATACCTCCTAATTCTCATTGGATGCTGAAGGCCTGTTGAGGCTGGATCACCGCATCTATGTCCCCAACCTGAATGATCTCCGACTTCAGATCTTGCATAACAAACACGATCATCTGCTTTCAGGCCACTTTGGCCAGAATCGGACGCTAGATCGATACATGGTTATCACAGAGGGGAAAGTGATGAAGAGAAGGAGTTTTTCAATGAATTTCAACCCAAAGATTGTATGTCTTTGGTGTTCCTCCTCACTTGTTCTGTGAGGATTTGTGTGTAAATGGTGTTTACACACAAGGGGTGGTGGATGTGGGTTTTCGACGAAGTAGAGATTTCCACAATTGTTACTTGCGGTTCCTCACATACAATATTGTGTGCAGGGCCTTGAGTTGGGGGAAGGTGTTTTCACAGGCACCTCAATGGTGTATTACCATGTCACTTTCCCTTTCCTCAGTAGAGTTATTGCCCTGGAGGAGGGTTTTCCTCCAGGTTGTTCATCTGGACATCTGATTGCTGCATCGGATGTGATGACGTAGCCTGGGCTACATTGTTGAGCTGTGGGCTCGACGAAGTGAGCACTCCCTGGGTGGGAGCAGGTTGTTGCATTCCTGAGCTACTTGGCTCAGGTGTAGAGTATGGTAGGTCTACTGTTCTTCCCATGGGGAAGGGTGGTCTCTGGCCTGTTTGTCCAGCATGGAGACTTGCATCTCTTTCCCGGTATTTGGAAGCTTTCGCTTCCCACTCCACAGTTCTTGCAGTGCATTCTTCAGGAGTCCTGAGTGGCTTGAACTGGGACTTTATATAGGGAGCTTTGCCTAGACTTTCCCAGGAGATTTTTCCCTTGTTCTCCAGGGAATTGTACCCCTCCACAAGTCTTGCAATACTTGGGAGTCTTCGGCCTGTTCATACCAGTGTATGAATTCTTTTCCACTCATGCTTGTCCACCAAGCGTATGCGGCATCGTGCACCGCTTCTGAACCTGCTATTCTCCTCATGGGGAAGTTGGGGTCGATTATTACATCGACTGGAACTTTGACTTTACCGAACTCGTTGAGTTTGGCAGTCTCATATAACATGTGGACACTTCCCTGCAGGGTAGCTTGCCCATAGGGTGCTGAGGTACTCAGCAGCCTGCCGCCTCTGGCAGTGGTCCCCATTTTGGGGTCTGCCATCGGTTGCCTACCGCTCTCCCTGTTCCCCTCAACATGGGTTTGCCCTTCTGAGGGTGGGCCCTTATGCAACCCGGACAGGGTCGCCTGCCCACAGGGTGGAGGGATAGTCGATGCCCCGCACTGTATCCCCTCCCCTTGACCTGGGAGGCCCCCATCATGATGGGTTTGGCAGCGAGGTCTGCCAGTGCGCATGCCTCTTTGAGCTCATGTTTTAGTAATTTGATCTCCCTCTTTTGGAGATCGACTTCTCTTTCTGTGTCTTTCAGAGAGGTGAAGATGCCCTCGGCATCTCTTTGTGCTCTATTGTACTCACACCTCCAATGGGCACAATTATTGCAGGCATCATCTGACACCCTTGAGTTGTCAGACCATGCCTGTTTAGATGGCCTGGACGAGGAGCCACTGTCACTCCCTTGTCTCCCTCCTACAAGGGACTTCATCTCTTTCAGCTCCTGATGGAGTTGACCTGTCTGAGCAGCTACCGCTGATGCAATAGCTGATTCCCAGCCTGCATTTGGGTGAGGTGTTGTTGGACCTGGGCCAAATTGGCTGATCCAGGGGGTGATTTGGCTAGGGAAGTTCCCTGGGGAGTATGCCTGGGGCTGCAGCAGCAAATGCTGCCCCTGGAATGGTGCTTGTTGCGCCATTGGTGCAGTTTGCACCACATATGGTTGGAAGCCCCTTTGAGGAGGCTGGGGGTATGTGGTGCCTGTTGGCATCACAGATGGTTGGTGGTTTGTGGCACTCATTTGTGCTGTGTGCATCGTGTAGTCCATGGCACTTATCTGCGCCTCATGTTGTTGTTGTTCCGGGGAGCCTTGCTCCCCATGTTGTCATATCTCGATGTCCAGTGGCTTGTTTGGACCAAATCGAGGGTCGCCTCCCCCAGAGAACAACATTTTCATTGTTTTGTTTCTCATGGTGGTGGGAGGGGTTTAGGTTCTTGCATGCATGGGATTTGCTGCAAGTGTGTGTGGTTTTACACATGAGCCTGTGGTTCACGTGATCTAGGTAGGTTACTCCTAGTCCATGTGATGTCTAGCACATGGTGTGGCTGTCTGGGCGATTGCTCGCCCAGAATTTTCCCATGCTCTTGGCTGTGGGCAATCACCCTTTGGCTTCACTTCTTCTGCCTCTGTTTTTGGGGGTGTAGTGATGCCAAGAGTTCCCTATCTTCTTTGATAGGGAGATTTTCTGGTTCCCTCACATTTTGTAATGCAAGGTACTCGTCCAGGTGGATGAGGTCATTGCAATTTCCTAGGGGTTCCCATGTGATGTCCCCTAGCTCCCTGTTGGGGATGGCTCCGAAAGCGGTGGTGGGACAAATAGCAGCTGTGCATAGCGGCGATCCTGTTGTGGGGTGAGCGTCCCCGACCACTTAGTCTGGAGTGGGAATGTGAGTTATCATTAAAAGGAAAGGCTACACTACTTGCCTGAAGTGGGAATGTGAGAAGAAGGCTACTTCTTTGGTTCCCACTCCAGCTGTTATTATATACATGCGGGATCGATCACGTGGGGCACGCCACATCACCCTCACACACAGCCACGGCTCTCCGGGTGCCTCTGCAGGAGATCCCGAGAGGGCCTGCTGTGTGTGCGGGGCAAGTGCAGCAGCGGTGGCAGCAATATCAGGAACAGGAGGGGAAATGGGCATGTGCGCCAGTGATACATTGAACAGCGCGACAGGTGGTCCATGTAAGAGAGAGAGAAAGAAAGAAAGGAAGAAAGGAGGAAGGAAGAGGAAGAGGAGGGAGAAGTGGTGCGGAGCAGGGAAGCAGAGCGGGGGTTGGGCGGGGCATGTCAGGCATGCCCTGACACTCCCATTTAACCTTAAA
Organism: Cantharellus anzutake; assembly: GCF_015039405.1. Lineage (NCBI taxonomy): Eukaryota > Fungi > Basidiomycota > Agaricomycetes > Cantharellales > Hydnaceae > Cantharellus > Cantharellus anzutake. The sequence goes on along the minus strand of NW_024067021.1, from coordinate 127,259 downwards.
CCAGAGTTCATCATGAACCCATGCATGGTTTAAGATTTCACAAACTACTGCTTCACGATCAGGGTCTTCCCTGAAATCATAAAATATGTTTACTTCCCTATTTGGGAAGATTTCTTGGTCATTCGGCTTGTGAGGTGCAAGCTGGGATATGTGGAATCTTGGGTGGATTCCACATTGTTCAAGTTGTGGTGGCAACTTGAGGACGTAGTTTGACATCTCTGGAAATGTTTCCAGAATTTCATAAGGCCCTATGTACAGGGGCTTTAGTTTGCCTGCCCTCCCTTTGGGTAGGTTCAACTTATCCATGGATAAGTATGCAAGCTCACCTTTTCTCGAAGGCGGGTCCGGGTGTCTTTTCTTATTCACCTGGATTGTTTGAGCAGTGTGATTGTGTATTATCATGTCATGTGCTGCCATGAGGTTTTCCTTTGCCTTTTGGGTGAAGTCGTTCACTCCTGGGTAGTCCAAGGGTGGTGCTGTTAGGCACATCTTTGGCATGTGGCCATAGATTGATTCAAACAGGGCAAATCCTGTCGATGTGTATGAGCTTGCATTGATTGCGAATTCTGCCATCGACAGCTTCGCTGCCCAGTCACGTTGATCTGGTCTGACCATCGCACATAGTATCTTTACTACTTTTTGTATCATTCTTTCCGTTTGGCTGTCACCTTGCGGATGGAATGCAGTTGTGAATTTCAACTGCACACCAAGTATTCGGTGTAGTTCATGCCAACATTTTGACATGAATTCAAATCTCGATCTGATATGATCGAGTGTGGTAGACCATGAAGTCTTACAACTTCACAAAGGAATATGAACACTAGTTCTAATGCATTTGTTGTTGTTTTTATTGGAATCAGGTGGATGTTGGACGTCAACCTGCAGATGATTACCCAGAGGTAATCATATCCCAAGCTTGTTGGGAATGGACCTCTGAAGTCCATGGCTATTGATGACCATGGTGTTTCCGGGGTCAGGAGTGGGTGAAGTAGTCTGGGATTTCTCCTGGTGCTTTTCTTCATTGTGTGACAAGTTCCGCAAGACCTGCAGAACTTGTGGGTGTCCTTCCTCATTGACTTCCACCAGAAGTGTCGATGGAGGGTTTCCACTGTTTTCTTGGATCCTAGGTGTCCAAGTGTTTTGTGAATGTTTTTGAGGATTATTCCTCAAATGAACTTCCTTTTGTAGTTTCCTTTTGGGACTACTATTTGGGTCATCCCTCCTTCTCCAAGTCGGGTTGTCAGCCCATCTTTTGTGGAGAAGTTTTTGAAATTCCCTGGGTTCTCTAGGATTTCCGGGTGGATCTGGCTTTGCATGTATCCAGAGTTTATTGCCTCAATGAGGTCTTTTCCTTCAAATTGGTTTCAAAGGTTCTCTTCTGGAATTATGATTTCTTCCAGGTTTTGGGTGCTCCCCCCTAGAGCTTCCTCTAGGGTATTTCTCATGCATATTGCTGCAAGTCTCTTTTTCTGTGAGTTTTTACTCAGAGTACTGCTTAGCAGCAGTTCTTCATATTCCTTGACTCTGTCAGGGATAATATCTTCTGCATTTTTATCCAGATGGATATCCACTGACACATAGTCATTGAAATGCAGATCCTCGTCAGTTGACAAGTTGTAGTACCATGAAAGTGCATCTGCCACTTTGTTCTTGTGGCCTTCCACGTATTTTAGTTTGCAATTAAAACTTGCGAAGAAGGCTTGCCATCCCAGGTGTCTACCTGAGTTGTGGTTTTTCGCTTTGAAATATTCCAAAGCTTTGTGATCTGTGATTACTGTGAATTCACAGCCTCCCATGAGATCATCTTGCCATCTCATGAGTGCCTTGAGGACACCCAGTGCCTCGAGCTTGTAGGCGAAGTACCTATGTTGTGTGTTGGTGAACTTCTTGGACATGAATGCGGCTGGGTGGCAGGTCTGCCACTTTTCGCCTTGTCCAATTAGTGCACCCATGCCTGCTGGGCATGCATCTGTTATGATGCAGATGTGGAGTTTGCTCCTCTCTTCTTCCGAGAGGCTTTCCAGTGGATTCTACTGGACAGGCTTCAGAATCGGAGCCCTGCATGCGAGATGTTTAATCTCGTCAAAGCATTTCTGGTGGAGTGGTGTCCACCTGTCATATCCATCCACGGCCATCGACTTCCACTACCTCCGATCTCTCTGGACTACCTCTGCTCCTTCTTCACTAACCTCAGAGCTCCCATATTCCACAATCACCTCCGCTTCCCTTGATGGTCACCACCCCCTCTTTTCAATATATTACCTACGCCTCCCTAAGTACGGAGCCCCAAAGGCTTCTGGACAGCTCCAACATCCGCTAGCACACTCCTGCCTCTGCTGGGCAATTCACTCGCTTGCCCTGCAAGCCCACCTTCAGGCCTATCCCTCCTTTCCATTTCTGGGTTATCGCCTGCCATTCCGCTAACCCCATAACCCGACTTGTTGGTAATATTCAATCGGCTAATGTTTAACTCCATTAGCTCCACTCTGCTCGGCCCCACCATTTTACGGGCCTGCCCTCGCTGTAACTATATATACTCAACTTGTACATAGGTTACACCTCAGTAATAAAATCGACTAGAGTTGCCAATAAGTAAATTAGGGAATGGATGTGTAACTTGGCACAGTGCTCCTGGCTTGAGTCACTGAGGCCGAAGCCCTGTGTAGCCACTGATGTTTGGCATGAATATCGATAGATATTCTACCATTCCCAGGAATCTTAGGACTCCTGTGTGGTCCACTGGCTCTCACCAGTTGCGGATTTTTTCCATTTTATCTGCTTGAGCATGGATGCCTTGTTCATCCATGTGGCTTCCTAGAACGTCTAGGATTGGAGCGAATGGCTGGAATTTTTTCCAGCTTATATAAAACTTCGCCCCTTTGAGGCAAGTGAACAACCACAATAATGCTTTATTGTGGTTCTCCACCGAGCTTGTGCTGGTGAATATATTGTCGAACCAGACATGTAGGCATCTGCCTACTTCTCCTTGTAGTTCCCAGGTCAATGCACACTGGAAAGTACAGGGAGTGTTGCAGTCTCCTTGTTGCATCGTGTTTGAGTTGTATGTCCTGTGGGGCATAGAGAACGTCATCCTATGGACGTCATCTGGATCCACACATATTTGGTCATACGTGTCCGACATATCGATCTTGGATCGGTATGTTGCTCTGGCAACTGATTCTTGGATCAGTCGCATGTCTAGCATTGGTGTGACATCGAGAATCATGTTTGAATTACGATTCCTTGCATCAATTACTGTGTGCAAAGATCCATCTGCTTTGCAGATACACAGTAGCAGGCATGCTTGCTCGCTGCTCATGGGATACCACCATCCTGCTTTTACATAGCGATCTATTTTGGTCGCTAGTGCTTCCTGCAGTGCTGCAGGACATCTAGCACGTAGGCTTTTATGCCTGCTATTTGTATATCAGCCATCAGTGTTCTCTTTGTTGAGAGCGGTCTGTTTGCAGGGTATTTTCCTGCATCTTTTGAGATGCGGAATTTCACATCAAACAAGGGGGTCTGAGCTTTTGGTCCTTCTTCCCTTTCTCCTTGTTTTCCTTGGGTACTTTGGTGTATTTCCCCAAGGCATCTTTTCTTGGTGCTTCCACCAAGGCTTCGGCAACTTTCTCATCTGCCATTTTCTAACTGGCACGCTACAGCGAGTTTGATTCTATAATTTATGTCGTTGTGATCGACGACTGACATTGAGCCCATCCTTATGGTCTCAATGTTGACTTCCTCACCCTCTGAGTTGGGTGAGTATTGAGGTCCCTTGTATGGGTCCTCTACTTCGAAGCTTGATGCTCCGGAGTCCCCAGAGTTGTTCTCTGGTTTTTCGTCTGATGAGTCTTCCAACTCTCCTTCTGATGCGTTCGTGATCTCCATGGCAGCTATGCACCTTGGTTTTTCATCGCTTGTTGCATTATGTTTTGGGCAATCTTTCGTTTGCCCTATTTTGCCGCATTTGCCGCAAATTGGGACTGACTTTTGGTCAGTTTTCCTCGAATTCTTTGAGGATATATCCTCTTTCCATCTGGATTTCAGCTCTTCATGTTACAGGAATGGGTTCCAGGGAACCCAACCTGAGCCATTCTGCTCACGGACAGAGGTGGCTGCATAGCTGTTGAAGGGAGAGCAGGAGGAGACCTGAGGCCGGGTGTACTAACAGTAACTTGGCACTCCAAGGAGCGTACCGGCAGCGGGTATATGGGGGCTCCTTGAGGGAGCCACCTAACAGTTGGCTAGCGGCAACTTGGCGCTCCAAGGAGCATACCGGCAGCAGGTATAATGGGGGCTCCTTGAGGGAGCCATCTAACAGTTGGCTAGCGGTGACTTGGCGCTCATGTGAGCATACCGGTAGCATGGGTAGTTGGCACTCCTTGAGGGAGTAGCCCAGTGGTTGTCTATTGGTTACTTGGCGCTCAAGGGAGCGTACTGGTAGCGGGATTTGTTGGGACAGGCAGGTTGGTTGACCAGTGCATGGTAGTGAGTGACCATGGGAATTTGGGCCTGCAGGTATGTGGCCAGGCATCCTGGGACTGCCTGAGTCACTTCTCCCTCCCAAGAAGGGAGGAAGGGTCATAGGACCCAGTAGGGTACTACAGGAAGGATAGGAATGGGAGCTCAACCACCCAGTGGGGGGTGGGAGCGGGAAGAGTGAGGTCCAGTGTCTGAGCACTCACCAGGCCATTGAGGTTTTCTCACAGATTGTAAGAATACCGATGTAGACATCGATATGGACCAAGTCAGATGTTACAGAGAAGGCTTACAGTGGTGGCACAATGGTGTGGCAGTTACAATCGCAGTACAAGGTTTTGTGGGTTATGTATTAGATAAAGAAGGAACAATTCTGGCAACTGCCTTACATGTCATATGACTCATAACTATCTAATATAAATATTACAATGGTCAAGGGAAATCCCTTGAAACTCAACAAATCCCCCAGCCAGCACCAAAACCCAGTGGGAAAGCTTGGCATGGGGTTTGACAGTGAAATAAGGTGATGGAATCCCAAAGTCTGCTTGCTATAGTCACGGACCATAAGATTCTAGATCCATTTCTATAACACTTCAGCCTTCTTTCCTGATGGGAGGGCTCTGCCATGGCCCATAGTTGCTGTGGTGGTTGTTTGGGTATAATATCCTGATTTGTAGGCTGAAGACATCTTCAGCCCATCGATTATCTCGTCTACACAAGATATTGCTTTTAACATCTCCTCATTTGAGGAGAAGTCTGCTCTGATTCTGTCATGAGCAATCATTTCCCTCTTCCATTCGAGGGGAATGTAGTTTAGAAACCTAGCATTGAAGGATGCCTGGTCTGGCAGCGTCACCATCTGGGACACTGCTTTAGACAGTTCTAAGTAGAACTGTTTTAGGCCTTTTTCTGCTTTGTATTTGACGTTGCAGTACTTCTTTGTCGTGTTCAACATGGCAGAGGCTTTTATGAAGGTTCTCATCAGTATGTTGAGAACTTCAAGGAACATGCCCTTGTCTCCTGTGAGGAGAGTTTCGTCTTGGAGTCTTATTCCGAGGTCGAACGTGGGTCCCCCTAATCCATGAATCAAGCAGTCCAGATGGACTTTGTTGAATTGGGGACCTTTGCATCCTCATGAGGCGAGGAATCCCAGTAGTTCTGTGAACCACTGCCAGAACAATTCCATGTCATTCTCCCCTGACCATTTCTTGTCAGGGAAAGCCAGCCCATTTTTTAGAGCTTCAGGCTTCACTCCCTCTGGGTAGGGAGTGAGTATTCTTACTTTGGCCATTCTTATGGCCTTTTCATACCATTTCTCCAGGTACTCCTCTTGCTCCCCTGCCTTCGCAGGGTCGCCATCCAATGGGGGTCTCTCCTTTGGGGGGTTTTCATTGGAGGGAATTTTCCCTCACAGTGTTTCTTTAGTTTTGGGAAATCTTGCCTGAAGTTGTATCTGGATTCTCTCATTGTTTTGAGAGAGAGTCGTTGTGTTACCTCTCTGTTCAAGAGGTTCGTCGAAGGTGGATGTTTGGCTGAACCTTTGGTACGTGCCAATTCTCCTCCTGATTTCTGAATGGTGCCTTCTTTCGGCATTGTTGTAACAGGGATTTGCCAGTGCACCCTAAACGAGCCAAATCCCACAATTCTACTACCCTCAGCAAGCACCTCACATCCATCACATGTAGCCCATATCCACTCACACTCCTTACACATATTTCCTATGTTCCCTAATTTTCTGATATCATTTCTGGTGTCTAGAGCCCGATGTTTCCGTTTTCTTATTGTCATGTGATACTCTTTCCTTATTTATCTATCGGACTCTTCCGGGACCCGCTGTATAGTAGCTAGAGAGTTATCAGCACCAGACTCGACTGGACCAATATACCAATTCAGACCTGACCCTCAGTGAGGTTCCTATCCCCCCTCCTTCCTGTCTTGAGTCTAGTTGGATGGGCCCATTACATTGTCTTCTCCTTTCCTTGGGAGAAGGATCTCCTTAACATCTGTCGAGTTGCTGATGATACTCCAGTGTACTTTCACTGGTTGTTCTTTTCATGAATTTTTCACAAGTTCTGGTTTTGTCCTGGCCTGTGGCCCACTATTTTGTGAGAAGTTTATTTCCTTCAGCAAGTCCATCTGCTTGCTGATTTTGTCAGTCAACATGTCGATTGCATTGGCCATTCTTTCTGGGGTTATCTCTAGATGAGCTGTGTTATTGTGGCTCATTTCCTTGATCTTTTTTCGGATCGAGTTTATTGCGTTTATTATGCACGATTCCTGGTTTTCCAGGAGGAAATTTGGCTGGGCGAGCAGTGACTCTCCCCAGTTGACATTGCTGCTTCTAGGGGTTCCAGAAGGGGTTCTTGGAGTGAAAGCTCCACGCTCGCTTTGTTTAGGCAAGGCCATTGTGGAGGGTGCTTCCCTTTCATAGAGGGGTCTGTTTGCTGGTTTTTCCTTACTTTTCCGTAGGGCTTCCTCAGCAAACTCCCTCATTTCGGTTCGCCTCCTCTTCATGATCTCAGAGATCTCCTCTGAGGTTAGAACCTTGCCTTGTCTGGCATGGCGTGGGGTAGTGTAAACAGTGGAAGTTCTTTTGGAGCTTCCGCACTCTGGGAGACCCTGCTCTCAGGGCATTTCTTTGCTCCTTCTTGGGCTTTTAGCCTGAGAAGAAGTTGGTCTTGGTTTTCCGTCCTCCATTCAGATGGAACCTGGAATGAGTCCAGTAGTTTTTCAGATAGCAATGCGGAGGTTCTTCCCTCTGTTTCCTTTTGTCTGCCTTTGGGGCTTGACTTGGGGACATGGGGGAGGACTCCAGGGGATAGTGGTGCCATGGAGTTTCCTGCAACTCTATCCAATCAGCTTTTCAGGCTGATTGTTCGGTGCTTACATGTTTATCATGCAAGTCAATCACCTCCTGAGGTGGTGAGAGATCTTCCCCAGCTTGGGTGAGATCAATGTGGCGTGGAGTTCTAGGGGTATTGGGCCCTGCACTTACTCCATGTAAGTTTTTAAAACCTTCAGGGACCAGCCCTGAGGTGGTAGCTTTCTCCAGATCATGTTGATCCTTGTTGTTGTCTGACGATGGCTGTTGGTTTGAATCTCCCATGATGGGAGATTGCAGTTTCTTCATAACCTGCTCGTTTTTCTTTATCATCGCTCCAGATGTGACCTTGCCCTTGCAGGCATGTTTAGGCACCATCAGCGCTACCGAGTCAATTTGCTAAGATGTGATAGATTTGGTGGGTTGTGTTGTAAAACACACATACACTTAAAAAAGTGTGAGGTCTCAGTGGGGTAGCTCAGCACACAGAGCCGTAAGTGATACAAAGATGTGTATTTTACAGTGTGTGTAAGCAGTTAACCAGAAGTTACCGCTTACCCACATGACTATATTGTCAGGGGACAGACCCCGGGTCCCCATGACCCCTCTCTCTATAGCCCACAGCCCTGTGTGTAAACAGCCTATCCTAAGGCACAACCTACTGTGGGTAAGAAAGTGAGAAGAAGGTTAACTTCTCACTTTCCCACAGTGTCCCCAATATGGCAAAAACTTCCGGGGATACCCGGAAGTCACATGAGGGCAGGATCCTGGGCCAGATCATGCAGCGCATGGAGCATGTGGCACAGGAATGCATGCAGGAAGCATAGCAGGTCCGGGCTAGTCAGGGTATGTGCCCTGACATATATGTATCTTGTAATTACATATGGCGTGGGGTTCAGGGCTATTGCCCTGACAGCGGGTGTGGTTTGTGGGGCTGGGTTTTGGTCCTGGGGTGATGCCACCCAATCAAAATCAGAGTGGGTGTGTGAATTTTGTGGTAACAGTTGAGCTTTCTGGTCACATAAAGCACTTCAAGCTCACATTTCAGCCTCTCCAGAGTGCCTAAAACAAAGATTGAATAGATTGACTTACAATCACATCGCCCCTACTCCTTCCTCCTGAGATACCCCCACTGACCACTTCACAAACACCATCATCCAGCTTCCAACCATCATTTGACTCTTGCAAACAGAATGAGGTTGGCCCCACTGTATACCTTGCTAGCAATCTTGACAATCGCACTGATGACAATTTCCTAAACAATGTTGATGAAAGACAAGATGATGGGCAAGACTCCCATGCCAGTGACGATTCCCGCAATACTCACACATGAGATGTCTGACTCATCCAACCTAGACATGAGTTCAGATGCTGAGCTGGAACACCAGCCACAATTCTGTGGGCTTAGTGCATGGAAAGGCACAGCATTGTCATTCAGTGTGTTCTGGCAATGTGAAGGGCCAAGGGCAGTGCCAGCGAGAGCAGAGCAGAGAGCAACATCAGTATGGTCTATTTGGGAGTAGACAGGGAACACTGCAAAACCGTACAGCCCATGGAAATCAAAAGCGGAATGGGACTTAGTTCAATGGCTTGTCAGGGCACACACCCTAAACTTCCGGGTATCCCCGGAAGTTTTGCTGATATTGTGGCCACTGTGGGAAGATGAGAAGTTAGCTTCCTTCTCATCTCCTTACCCACAGTAGGTTGTGGGCCATAGGGGAGGGTCATGGGGACCCAGGAGTCGTCCCCTGACATGGCTCTGCAAGTGCAAGCTGTCTCAAGCTGAAATAAACAAATTTCTCCAGTTGGAATTTGTGAGTTCACCAATTATCAAGGAAGGCAATTGAGAAACTAACATTGAAATCCCATATTTGCCACCTTGATCTGTCCTTCTTCTCAGCAAGGGAGATGTGCATGATAATCCGAGTGTTGCTACCTCAGGGGCCACCTTTCCAGCATGCAACAGTTGTGCTAAAGGATGCCCCAGATGAGCAGCATGAGCTCTATTTCTGCGACATCATTGCATGCTCAGCATTTCTGTTCAGTAATCCTGACTATAAGAAGGTTATTGATTATGAGCCAGAGGAGATTTTTGTGACTGACAGAAATGGGGCACCCACAAGAAATGTAGTCTATGCTGAGCTAAGCTCCAGTAGGATCTGGAATGAGGAGCAGGTTAGTAGGTAGATCAAGTATAGTCTGGAAAAGATTCCTCATTTCATAATAGTTCAAACTCTCTGAGCAGGGGCTCAGCGATTCCACAATCCTTGCGATAATGCTTGGCTCTGACAAGACTCACCTAACCAAAAGATGCATCCTGTGTACGAAATATTCATAAATCTGTCCAGAACAAACCTAACAAGCATGCATGGATTCTCTTGGCCAATCTCCCAATTAGCAAATTTGCGGCAACACATTTTGACAACAGCCACTTAGCTGATGAGATGAAGGGAATGTCTGGTCTCCTTCAGAAGATATTGTATCATGAATGTCTTCGCATTGTCCTGAAGCCACTTCATGAGCATCATCGGACAGGCTGCATAATCAGACCGGTGCCCCTGCTTGATGTGCATGGAATGACCTGCACTTGCATCCTAATTCTAATGGCTTGGATTGCGGATCTTGAAGAAGTCCTTGATCTCCTTGGTCTTTGTTGAAACAGCTATCCAAAGTGCACTGCTCAACACAAAGACCTTGGTGGAAACTGGACATGTGAATGTCGAACATGAGACATGGGCATCATAGGCATCGAAAACCTTTGCTGGGAGGGTCTTCCAGTGGATATTTGCTGCATTGTCTGCCTTGACCTGCTGCATGGCCTTCACAAATACATAGTGACATGTAAATAATAACAACCTAACCAACAAACAACTATCACCAAAAACACCCAATGTCAATGTCCCTGTAAACCTCTTTGTTACAACCTCTGCCATATTAACTGTAACACCATTTCGATGTCATGGCCCTCTCCTGCACCTGAACGCTACAGAAATGGGCCAATTAGGCCCCATTTTTATAACACCATCCAAAGACATGGATCGAAAATTCGATTGGAAAAGACTCACTTGATGCTCGATTCATTGCACAACTGTACTGGAAGGGACAACATACATTTCACCAGGGGATATCAAAAATATCCCAGTGGTCAGGCTGTGAAAATCAGGATCTTCAGTGCCATCTGTTAGAATGGGGCGAGTGCAGACAATTCCAGAGTGGAACCAGAGACTTAGCAAGGAGGGACCTTGGCCTCAGCAACTCAAGTGCCATTGCTGTTGGTCCATTTGGTCCTTAATTTCAGACATAGCTAGAAGGAAGTCTCTAGGGGGCATTTCTGGTCGTATTTTAGACTGAGATTGGAACAAAGGTGTCTGAATGGAGACAAAGGGGATAATGGAAGTGGTGCAGTGCCGAGGGTCATGGGTTAGACTCTATGGCACATCTGAGAGGAGGTAAGGGGGCAAAGCCCAGAGGGGCAGGAGGATGAGGTGAAGTGGGATTGATGACTAACTGGCTAAATGGGAAGAAGCAGTAGTCCAAATAGGGATGAGGGAGAAGTGCAGAATGTATACCACAGATGGCAAAAGTGCCGAGATTGGTCCATGAAGCTCAGAGGTGGCAGAGCTTATGAAGCTTATGGAGATGGGGTTGGAAGTCCAAAGGATATTGGCAATGGTGTTTATGTAGAATGAGGTCACCAATGCAATGGACTTAAGCTGAAGTGGAGTCAAAGTCCGAGGTCAGGACCATGACAGAATCTCGGAGTGAAGGTACAAGTGGTGTCTGAGTACAGGGTACGGGATGGTGGTGGAAGGCTGTAACTTGGCAGAGGTTGGTGGAAGAGGGATGGAAGGTGAGGAGTGAGGAGAGGAGTGAGGAGAGGAGTGAGGAGAGGAGTGAGGAGAGGAGTGAGGAGAGGAGTGAGGAGAGGAGTGAGGAGAGGAGCAAGGAGAGGAGTGATGTCAGGTCCAAAGGTGGATATCAGAGCAGACAGGGATAGGGTAGGACTTCAGAGGTGGTGAAGTGGAGGGTCTGGAAATCAAATCAGGATCGGGTATGTATGGATATGATGCCATCTAGGCATCATCATCGCAGGAGCATATGAGAAGGGGAAGGAAAGTGTAAATCCAAGAATTGTGAAAGCGACATGTGCACTGCTTGATTTCTCTTACAAAGCCCAATTCCCTGCACATTCCAATGTTACTTTGGGGTCAATGATTCAAGATCTGAAAACATACTATTCCACTTTGAAAGATTCTCTATGTTATCGAAACACTTCTGGTGCTGCAGCAACCAGAAGAAGGGCAGGTTGTTAGTGCAAATGGTCTGCAAAGGACCAGTGTATGCACTAACATTAGGCATGAATCAAGCAAGGTACTCTATTAGGCCTAGGAAGCGTAGCACTTCCTGATGGTCTGAAGGTTTGTGCCAAGCACGAAGCTTCACCATTTTATTAGAGTCCATGTGGACCCCATGGCCGTCAACCTTGCACCCCAGAATGTCGAGAACCAGGGAAAACGGTTCAAATTTCTTATGGCTAATGTATGTCAGAGACCAGGGTCAAGACGAAGGAATGTCTCCGTAACGGAGGGCTTCGGCCTCAGCGACTTCTGCCAAGAGCGCTGTGCCTAGTGACACGTCCGTGCCCTAACTTACTGACTGGCAATTAGAACCTAGGGGGTAACTCTAGTTGATTTTTCTACTGGGGCGTAACCTATGTACAAGTGGGATATATATATGGTTACAGCGGGGACGGGTCCGCAATTGGCGGAGCCGAACGGAGCGGAGCTAACGGGGTTTAAGCATTAGCCGACTGAATATTACCGACGAGTCGGTTCGCGGGGTTAGCAGAAAGGCAGGCGTTAACCCAGAAACGGAAAGGAGGGATAGGCCCAAAGGTGGGCTCTGCAGGGCAGGCGAGTGTATTGCCCAGTGGAGGCGGGGGTGCGCTAGCGGACGTCGGAGCTGTCCGGAAGTCTTCGGGGCTCCGTACTTAGGGAGGCGTAGGTAATAAATTGAAATGAGGGGGTGGTGACCATCGAGGGATGCCAAGAGGATTGCGGGATACGGGGGCTCCGAGGTTAGTGAGGGAGGAGCGGAGTTGGATCGGAGGGATCGGAGGGACCGGAAGTCGATGGCCAGGGATGGATATGACAATGTATAGCCATTCAGCCTTCAGTTGGATGTGCACCCACTGAAGTTTCTCATTGTGTTCGGAAACTGTATCGGTTCCTGTAAAAATGTTGTCAAACCATGTGTGAACAGCCCACCCAATATTATCCCAGAGGACCCATGACAGAGTCTGCTGGAACATGGAGGGACCATTACAGTCCCCCTGTTGGAGTATGTTTGAAACGTACATGCCCCAAGGAGTGGAAAATGCAGTGCATGGAATGCACTCAGGTTCCACATGAATTTTTGCTCGTAAGTGTCAGGGACGCGTCCGGGGTAGAGGAGGCCCTGGTGAGACGCCCGACACTAGAAGCCTCACGGGGTGTGGAGCGGGCGTGCGTACTGGCGGGCCCGGCTCAGGAGGCAGTCCCTGGCCACTTAGACTGAAGTGGAAAAGGGTGAGAAGAAGGCTACTTCTTCGGTTCCCACTTCAGGTATGTTTATATACATGCGGCTTAGGTCACATGACAGGTGCCACGTCATCCTCGCATACAGCCATAGTCACCCGGGTGTCCCCGTGGGGGATCCTGAGGGCGTCCGCTGTGAACGCGCGAGCTGGACATAGTGGGGGTCGCCCGAGGTGCCCGGGCTGGGCGTGTCGTGAGTGCGCTGCAGGTGGGTCAATGGTACATTGATACAAGGAAAGGTCGTCCATGTAGAATAAAGAGAAAATAAAGAGAAGGTGAGATAAGTAAAGAGAGAGTGGAATGGAGAAAGAAAGAAAGAAGAAGGGGGGGAGGAGGTAGGGGAAGACTGGGTGGCGGGGTACCGGGTGAAGTGGGGCCGGGTGGGGCCGGGTCAGGTGGGTGTGCCCTGACAGTAAGCATTTGTCATATCACTTTGATCAATATGAATTCCTGGCCAAGCTATCCATAATGGATCACATGTCAGGCATCGGTGTGACGTTGAGAATTGTATTCACATTACAATTCCTCACGTCAATAACGGTTCTTATTGAACCATCCTTCTTTGGGAGACATAGTAACAGGCATGCCATAACAGCTGGTTGGTGAACCCACCAGCCTGCACACTTGTATCGAAGAGTTTTCTCTCATAGCTGTTGCTCGAGAGATTGGGGGCACATTGCACACCTCTCATGACCTTTTATTGGGATTGATAAAGTTGATCCTGTGATTAACCTCCTGGAAGGGAGGTAAGATCTCAGGTGCAGGCACCATGACATCCTCAAATTGCAACCTCCACCAGTTGCAGAGGGTGCTAAAACCATTGTCCATCATTGGGCAACCTTTGAGATGAGAACAGTCTGGTAACTTCCCAGACTGGGGATCAGGCCAGTGAGCCAGGTAATTTAATGTCTCTGTTGTGGATGCATTGGACGTGGCCTTCATAGCAGATATGCTATGAAGACCCTGCTCCTCCCTAGAGTGATTGGATGGCGAAGTCTCCTTCACCTTATTGAGTCACACCTTGGGTGGGTTGGTTGAAGCAGACACAGTTGCTTATGGGTGAAGGCCTCTTTGAGAGGCTAGTGAAATTTCAATGGGCCTGGTGGCCAGTTGACATGAAGGAACGTTCTGTAAGAACATCAAAAGTGGGAATAAGACCACCCTTCACATGGACAGTGTGCTTGCTGAAGTCCAGCAGAGCTTTGTAGGTGTTCAACCATGGAGCACCTAGAATGGCATCATAACATTCGATGTTCATGACATCAAAGTAGTGTTTGTTTTTCTGACCAAGTATGGTCAGATCAGCATTGGTCCTGTAGTAAATACAGGACCTACTCCCCTTGGTGCCCATTTGGAGCATGAGGGGATTGGGAAGCTCAAGGAGTGGGATGTGACATGCTCTGACAAAGTCAGGGGACAATGTGTCAGTTTCTGCCCCACTATCAAACAATGTGAATGCTTTGGTCCCATTGATCTCAATGAGGCCAGTCAGGGTGCGATGTAAGTCAGCACTCTGATCGGTAGGGTATTTACCTGCCTCACACGAAAGTCTAAACTTTGCATCAAACATAAGTGGGTGATTTTTGCTGGGACTATATCAGTCTCCGGCTTTGGGAGAGGCAACTGCCCCTCAGTCTTGAACTGATGAACTGGTTCATCTACCAGCTCAGTGACGATTTGCTCCTCAGAGAGGAGCAAGTCGGCTCTTTGAGCCAATGCTAACTTAAGGGCATAGTTGTTTTTGGATGGGTCAATCATACCCATCCTTTGTAAATTTAAGCGCCTGAAGACAACCTCGTCTTTGGGTTTGCTGACCATCTCATCGGGAGGGCCAGCCGGTTCATATGGGTCCTTCAAACCAACTTCGGTCCTCACGATCCTGTGGGTGACGCCAAAGTTCAACTAATGACCCTGGACATGAAGGACGGGCACCACATCAATAAGTACATTGTCAAGTTCAACCAACATGCCTCCCAACTTCATGGTTATGGAGAAGCTGCACTTCGTCGTTTTTTCTATAATGGATTGCCGGAACGTATCAAGGACGATATTGCCAGAGTAGGTAAACCTTCTACTCTTTCGGAACTTCGCACCTTGTCACAAACTTTCGATGCATGCTATTGGGAGCGTAAATCTGGGGTGACACGTCATGCAAAACCCTCCTCTAACGTTTTCAACAAGTCCACCACCACTTCTCGTTCCGACCCCATTCCTTCCTCCTCCTCTTTCAACTCCACTTCTGGTAGCAAGCCTCCAAAGGACAATAAGAAGTCCAAGGCCAGCTCCGCTAAACCGGACCTTTCATCAAAACTCAGAGACAATGGCAAGCTCACGCCACAAGAGTGCAAGCGCCATCTCGACAAGAAACTTTGCATGTTCTGCAGTCAGTCTGGCCATATGGTCAAGGACTGTCCCAAGTCTTCTTCTCACATGTCTAAGGCCCATTCAGCCCAGACCAAGGAGCAAGGATCCGCTTCCGCAGAGGCAAAAAATTAGCCACACCCCCGTGGACTCTCCATGGACCGGGGGTTGCGATTCTTCCCTCCATGCGCTCAAAGAAGGGCGTTTCAACGCGTCTTCCATCTCCGACTTATCCTCCCTCCATATTCCTGTTTCTTTTTCTCTTTCAAATGGTCTATTTTCTCCTCTCAATGTTGATCCTTCGGTTAATGTTCTACCCGTTGTAGATAGTGTTGCTGATGTACCACTCTCTCCTCCACCCCCTCCGACTACTTCCATAGATCGATCCACCCCTTTCCATTTCTCTTCTTTCTCTTCTCCTGTCTCTTCTTCTCCTCTGTCCGTTGATAGGACACACAATAAACTCTTCTGCACCTATGAGAACGTACCCACACTCATAGACTCTGGGTCTTTGGACTGCTTCATCGACAACACATTCATAAAGAAGTTGGCCTTGAAGACATATCAGATAAAACCCCTACAACTATGCCTTTTTGATGGTAGCACCAACTCAATCATAACCCATGCCGTTGATATTCCCCTCTGCTTCGCTTCCAGAAACATCACCCCCACAACTTTCTTTGTCACATCGCTGGATGGATCATGTTCCCTAGTCCTAGGACACAACTGGCTTACCCACTACAATCCATTGACCTTTTGTCCCCATTTGAAGGACGACTGGGTCCTCCAGTTGGAGGATGCATGGACAAAGTCCAGCGATATAGCGTTGTATGCAGGCACAGCCGGTACCATGCAAATGAGCCGATTATCACGATTCTACCACCCATGTCAAGTACCCCACTCCCGAAACACATCTACCACTGTCCCACATATTCCTTCCACATTTCCCATATTTCTTTCCAATTTTTTCAAACCATTCCTGACCACGGACAACCATCAGTTTCCAAATTGGGCAACTGTCACCTGCATATTCCACCGCTTCCTCCATATCTCCATCAATTCTCCACCGATCCGGATGAATTTAATATCGTTGGAAAGCCCGGGTCAACACGAGTCGATCGATGCTACGAGCGACGGATTTGGTTCAGCGGTTGAGGCGATCGCCATGGTTCTTTATTTCCATAACAACATCAATATTTCTTTGATATTGCTTTTTTCTTAAGTGTTCCTTGTGGATCTGTTTCCGTCCTAAACCCGTCGGATCATTCGGATTTTCACGTATTTCTTTCATATTTATAGTTACCCTCTTTCCTGTATTTACAAAACAAGGACTCCCCCAACAGAGAGAGGTGCTCCCCAACAGACATGAAGTTCTAGCAGACGCTACCAGCGCCCTGAGCGGCGAATACGAAGCCAAAGAGGCTCAAGACATAGTGCAGGGACAGAGTTCCCATCAGTTTGATTATCAGTGAGATTTACGAGTTTATCATTTTTTATCACATTGCGCGCACCCGGACCATTTCTCCTCCCCCCTCCTCATCATCCGAACCTCCCCTGAGCACTACCAACTCTGTGGCCCCCTCTCTTTCTCGTTAGGGTGGTAGATCCCCTGCCCCCTTACAGCATCCATTTCGGCTCCACTGTCAAATAGCACGTAGGCTTTTATGCCTGCTATTTTTATATGAGCTGTCAGCATTCTCTTTGTGGAGAGCAGTCTGTTTTCAGGGTATTTTCCTGCATCTTTTGAGATGCGGAATTTCGCATCAAACAGGGGGGTCTGGGTTTCGATGGACTTTTAGTCCTTCTTCCCTTTCTCCTTATTTTCCTTGGGTACTTTGGTGTATTTCCCCAAGGTATTCCACCAAGGCTTTGGTGACTTTCTCGTCTGCCGTGTTTTCTAACTGGCACGCTACAGCCGGTTTGATTTTATAATTTATGTCGTTGTGATTGACAACTGACATTGGGCCCATCTGTCATATCCATACAATCCCGACCTCCGCTCCAGGCTCCCGGAACTCTGAACTCCGACTTCCGGAGCCCTACTTCCCTTCCGTCACCTTCTCCTTGCCGACTCCCAAGAGGTTATCCCACCTCCGGCTCGGACACCACCTTCGGTCCGACTCCGGAACATTCCGGGTCCAACCCCAACCTCAACACCTTCCAGACGAGTATGCAAAACCTATGCTCCTGACTCCGGACCTCCGCTCCGGTATCCCGTTCACGTCTCGTCTCCGGAACCTCCGGTCTTAGTTCCGACCTCGGACTTTGACCCCACCTCCGCTTATACCCATTGTATTGGTTAGCTCATTCCATTTAATTACCTTTGCCAATATTCCGGAGTTTAACCTCCGAGTTCGGACTTTCCGGACTTACTCCGGACCTTGCAACTATTGCATTGTCCATTTCAATTCCGCTATTCTCCCTCATTCCTATTTGGGCTGCTGCTTCCTTTCTATTCAGTCAGCTAGCCATTCCCGACTCCCATCCTCCTTCCTTCCTTCTTGGGTCTTGGCCCTTCATTCCTCCTTTGGGAAACACCATTGAGTCAAACACTTGACCCTCGGTGTTGTTCCTCTTTCCATCTCCCTTTGTCTTCTTTTGTCCTACCCTTGTTCCTTTTGATTCCGGACCCCTCCTTATATACAATGTACCTAGTAACTTGTAACCTCAGTCCGAAATCGACCTGAAATGCCCCCTAGAGACTTCCTGCTCACCTACTGTGAAATTAAGGACCAAATGGACAAACAGCAATGGCACAGCGCTCCGCTTGAGTCGCTGAGGCCAAGGTCCCTCCACGCTAAGTCTCCGATTCCACTCTGGAGTCGTCTGTTTCCGCCCATTCTAACAGTATTTCGGACTCCACATTGCTGTTGTCTAGTTCCGACATCGAGCACCTGGCGCCCGACTGCCTCCACCTCCCGCAGTCGACCGCACCCTCTGTCTTGGCTTCGGGTAAGCCACCCAACCCCCACCTTCCTTCTTCCTCGGTCCCTTGTCGCTTCGCAGTACACACCACCCGCTGCGTCGCATGGGAACCGCCTTCCATCGTATGGACCAGTCTGGTCCGTACCCTTCGACACTGTCGGACACGTTTGACATGCGCCCCGACACCACTTTTAGGTCCCTGGGAGCCGCCTTCACTCCCACACCTCGCCCCTCGTTTTCCCCCTGCCTCTCGGTCCTTCCGGACCTCCACACCCCCGTCTTGGACGCCTCATCCTTGACCTCCCCCACCTTCCAATGCACCGGCTCTTCACTGGTCATCATCCAAGCGTCGACAGGCACTGCTGGCACACCAGTACCCAGGCCATCGACCTACCCCATCCGCTTCGCTTCGGTCTGAATCAACCTGGACGAACCTTCGTCACTTGCAGATGGTCCTTGTCCCTTAAGTTCTGGGACACCTACTGACTCGCCCAACTTCGATCCGTTGATCGACGGGTTTAAGAGCAGTTACCTAGTCTGTGCTTCGGAACAACCCAGTCTGCCATTCCGTGATCACCCCCCAGTCTCCACTTGGACTCCTTGTCCTATGGAAGACGCTTCCACCCGATTCTCCGTTGCACTCCCCACTGCCTGGCATTCCATTAGTAATGCTGAAGCACCCTACTCCGGGATAGCGAGCCATGCTCCGCTTCCATCCCATCTGGCCCCATCTTCCTCCGGACCTCATCCCGTTGGTTGATACTATGTCCTCCTCTCTTCCGATGACGTTTCTACGCCACCCTGGCTGACTTGGCTTGTGTTTCTGTTGTCTCATGGCATAACTTGTCTCTCCTATGCGCTCCGTTGAGCAATAGTCTTGAGCTTACCTTGCCGGACCTCCGGAACCCACAACCCAACTCATCCACCTCCACTTACTCTTCCATTAACCTTCGGACCTCACACCGCCGGTTGACACACACTTCCCTCATCAATTCCGAAGATGTTCTCACATCACTTTTGTCAAATGGACCTTGTCTATTGTCTAGGACACTAGTACTCTACCTCTTGCTCCGTTGAGTGACTGGTACCGCAGTACCTTACGTCCGGACACTTCGGACACCCCAGTTTGACCACCTCACACTCCAACTCCGACTCTACTTCGCCTTGTTGCCTTCAGTCAGTGTTCCATCGCTAGGATAACTGTCTCACCTATGTGCTCCGTTGAGCCTAGATCATGAGCAGTGTTTCCGAAACACCGGACACCCCACCGCAACCTCCCCATACTCTTTCCGTCACCTCCGGACCTAGTTCCGCTGGTTGACCCGTTCCCTCCGTCCTCTCTCCTTGAGTTAGGATCCCATCTGTTGACGTTTCCACGTCTCCCCATTGGATAAGTTTGTGCTCAAGTATCTGGCTAATGTCTGCTCACCCTGAGACTCCTTTGAGTAATGGACCTGAGTAAATGTTGTCTAGGTACGAGGACACTTCCTTTCCTACCACCCTCGCCTTTCCTTGTCGCCTCCGGACTTTGTTCCGATGGTTGATACTCTTTCTCTGTCTACCTCTTACCCTGAGGAAGACTCCTACACCATTGGTAACCTTGTATGCTACGCCAAAGCTTGCTACCGGTTAACTTTTAACCTTTGCACATGGCACGCACACATCTCTACTCCACTTGCTCTCTTGCCTTCGGGCTCACCTCCAAGAGTTCTCTGGACGATCGCTACCACAATCCTCACCCTCCCACTTCTCCTTGGAATTATTCCGGAACCCTCCGGTTACTCCACACTCCTCTCTTCCACTTTCCCTATGATGTTCCGCTCCCGCTTCCGGATGATCCGACTTTAGCCTGTAGTGTCGATTAGATGCTGGGACGTCTAATTCCTAAGAAGGGGATATGGACTCCGCTTCTATCTACCTCAGTGCTATACATCGGTCTCCACCAGGAGTATTTTTCGCGTCGTCCCTACAGACAACCCTAGCTGCTCAAGTTCCCTGAGCTAGCTCTACCTCCGATGCCGAAAACACTGCACCCCAACATCATACCCAACCTCCTTTTCGTCTATCCTGTGCCTCGCACACCCTCGGACCTTCATCACTTCCGACAATCGTGACTCCATCGATGCATAAGACCCATTCAGGTGGGCAACCATACTCTTCTCCCTGACATCAACTACCCCCGATTCTGTCTCTCATGATACACTCTCTCCCACCTTCGACAAACCTTACCTGGCTGGTACCCCGAGTCTCTGCTCCGGACCTCCGGACCTTCGATACCATGCCAAGGTACTCCTCCTCAAGCCTTCGGCTTGCCCCCCGAATGACTCCGATCCCTATACGCCTGTGGAACTCCACCCCTTGTGTTGTCAATCTTGAGTTCCTCCCCATGTCAACTCCGAAAGGGATCCCGAGTTTGTTCTCTTACCCCCCTGCTCTTTCTGAGTGAGCTCCAGTCCCGCATGTTCTTTGGAACTACATGGACCTCGTCTCACACCATCATTCCTTTCTGTGACTGAGTTGTACCATGCGCAGCACAATCCCATCCTTGAGACTGTTGTTGCAATTGGGAACTCCTTCACTCCGTTCCTTCGGATACTTCGGAGCCGACTTCAGTCCTCCCTGTATCATCACATGGACCTTCGGTCCCTCCCACACACTTTGTGAGTCGCCCATCCGGCCTCCTTTGTGTCACCCTTGGGTTCCTCCATTCCTTGAGGACCTCCCAACCCACCAAAGCTTGGTCTTGGAACAGACCTTGCTCCGGATTTTCTGCCACGACCTCCGGACTTGCCACTCTTAGGAAGTTATGGTTAGGAAGGTTGAAGTTTTCTTTCTCAGACAAGGGATGAACCGCATCCACTTGTCTCTGCTTCCCTTCCTTCCCCAGGCTCACCCTCTTGCTCCTTCCTACTCCCAATCGAGTCTCCTCCATGTCCGGATCCGACTCCGCTTCCCCGAGTCTTCAACATCACCTTCAGTTCCTTGTCAAGTTCTTCCAGACTTTGACTCCACCGGCCTCCGGACCCTTCCGGACCTCCCTTCTCCTCCATCTCTCGTTGGTTGAACGCTCTCCCCAATCTCTCTGAGTTGATTGATGAAAGCTGGCTAACACCTGGCAGCCTTCATCTCACTCCTGTGTTCTCCCACTCCCTCTGTCGCTATGGTAGTCGGAATATTCAGCCTCCGATTCTAAGGCCTTCAAGGGTTCAGGCCTAAGAAGGGGATACTGTCATATCCATACAATCCCGACCTCCGCTCCGGGCTCCCGGAACTCCGAACTCCGACTTCCGGAGCCCTACTTCCCTTCCGTCACCTTCTCCTTGCCGACTCCCAAGAGGTTATCCCACCTCCGGCTCGGACACCACCTTCGGTCCGACTCCAGAACATTCCGGGTCCAACCCCAACCTCGACACCTTCCAGACGAGTATGCAAAACCTATGCTCCCAACTCCGGACCTCCGCTCCGGTATCCCGTTCATGTCTCGTCTCCGGAACCTCCGGTCTTAGTTCCGACCTCGGACTTTGACCCCACCTCCGCTTATACCCATTGTATTGGTTAGCTCATTCCATTTAATTACCTTTGCCAATATTCCGGAGTTTAACCTCCGAGTTCGGACTTTCCGGACTTACTCCGGACCTTGCAACTATTGCATTGTCCATTTCAATTCCGCTATTCTCCCTCATTCCTATTTGGGCTGCTGCTTCCTTTCTATTCAGTCAGCTAGCCATTCCTGACTCCCATCCTCCTTCCTTCCTTCTTGGGTCTTGGCCCTTCATTCCTCCTTTGGGAAACACCATTGAGTCAAACACTTGACCCTCAGTGTTGTTCCTCTTTCCATCTCCCTTTGTCTTCTTTTGTCCTACCCTTGTTCCTTTTGATTCCGGACCCCTCCTTATATACAATGTACCTAGTAACTTGTAACCTCAGTCCGAAATCGACTTGAATTCCCCCAAGAGACTTTCCCTCTGCTAGATCCGAAATTAGGGACCCCCAGGACAACCAGCAATGGCACAGCGCTCCACCTGAGTCGCTGAGGCCGAGGTCCTTCCATGCTAAGTCTCCGATTCCATTCCGGAGTCGTCCGAGTCCGCCAATTCTAACAGATCTCTCCTTTGGGGGGGTTTTTGCTGGGGGGAATCTTCCTCGCAGTGTTTCTTTGGTTTCAGGTGAATTTGCCTGAAGTTGTATTTGGATTCTCTCATTGTTTTGAGAGAGTGTGGTTGTGTTACCTCTCTGTTCAAGAGGTTCGTTGAAGGTGGATGTTTGGCCGAACCTTTGGTACATGCCGATTCTCCTCCTAATTTCTGAACGGTGCCTTCTTTCGGCATCGTCTTCTCCTATCCTTGGGAGAAGGATCTCTTTAGCATCTCTGTCGAGTTGCTGATGATACTCCAGTGTACTTTCACTGGTGGTTCTTTTCGTGAATTTTTCACGAGTTCTGGTTTTGTCCTGGCCCGTGGCCCAGGTGTATTTTTTTGTTTCCTCACTATTTTGTGAGAAGTTTATCTCCTTTAGCAAGTCCGTCTGCTTGCTGATTTTGTCAGTCAACACGTCGATTGCATTGGCCATTCTTTCTAGAGTTATCTCTAGACAAGCCATGCTATTGTGGTTCGTTTCCTTGATCTTTTTTTGGATTGAGTTTATCATGTTCATTATGTGCGATCCCTGGTTTTCCAGGAGGAAGTTTGGTTGGGGGTAAGTGGGAACTTCTGAAAACCGCTTACACACACCATAGAATGCATACCATTGTATCACTTACAGCCTTGTGTGCTGAGCAACCCCACTGAGACCTCACACTTTTTAAGTGTATGAGGTGTGTTTTACAAAAACACAACCCACACAACTTTATTGCAACGTTTCAACAATCTGACTTGGTAGCACCAATGGCACCAAAACATGCCTGCAAGGGCAAGGTTGCTTCTGCAGTGATGATAAAGAAGAATGAGCGGTTTATAAAGAAACCACAATCTCCCATTATGGGAGATTCAAAACAACAGCTGTCATCAGATGATGACAAGGATCAACATGATCCAGAAAAAACAACCACTTCAGGGCTGGTCCCTGAGTGTCAGGGCAATAGCCCCGAACCCTGAGCCACATGTAAATTAGATACATATAGTCACATGGGTAAGCAGGAACCTCCGGGTAACTGCTTACACACCACCGTAAAATACACATACTTGTATCACTTACGGCCTTGTGTGCTGAGCTACCCAAAGACCTCACACTGAGGGTTTTAAAAACGTATGTGGAGTAAGTGCAGGCCCCAATACCCCTAGAATTCCACATCATGTTGATCTCACCCAAGTTGGGGAGGATCTCTCACCTCCAGAGGAGGTGATCAGAGGTGATCGACTTGCACAATAAATGTGTAAGCACCAAACAATCAGCCCAAAGAGCTGATTGGATACAGTCACAGGGAACTCCGGTGCCCCACTATCCCCTGGAGTCTTCCCCTGTTTCCCCAAGTCAAGCCCCAAAGGCAGACAAAGGGAAACAGAGGGAAGAACCTCCGCATCGGCTATCCGAGAAATTACTGGACTTGTTCCAGGTTCTGTCTGAATGGAGGATGGGAAATGAACAACTTCTTCTCAGGCTAAATGTCATATCCATACATACCCGATCCCAAACTGATTCCCAGCCCCCCTCCTCATCACCTCCGGAGTCCTATCCTATCTCCATCCATTCCAATACTCACCTCGGACCGAACATCACTCCTCTCACCACCCTCCTCCTCTTACTCTTCCTCTTTGTTAGAACGGGCAGATTTGGACGACTCCGGAGTGGAATCGGAGACTTAGCATGGAAGGACCTCAGCCTCAGTGACTCAGGTGGAGCGCTGTGCCATTGCTGGTTGTCCTGGGGGTCCCTAATTTCGGATCTAGCAGAGGGAAAGTCTCTTGGGGGGAATTCAGGTCGATTTCGGACTGAGGTTACAAGTTACTATGTACATTGTATATAAGGAGGGGTCCGGAATCAAAAGGAGCGAGGGTACTCCAAAGGGAGCTGGAAAGAGGAACAACACCGAGGGTCAAGGGTTTGACTCAATGGTGTTTCCCAAAGGAGGAGTGAAGGGCCAAGGCCCAAGGAGGAAGGAAGGAGGTTGGGAGTGTGGAATGGCTAGCTGACTGAATAGAAAGGAAGCAGCAGCCCAAATAGGAATGAGGGAGTATAGCGGAATTGAATGGAGCAATGCAATAGTTGCAAGGTCCGACATAAGTCCGGAAAGTCCAAACTTGGAAGTTAAACTCCGGAATATTGTGGGGTCAAAGTCCGAGGTCGAACTAAGACCGGAGGTTCCAGAGACAGAGACATGAATGGGATTCCGGAGCGGAGGTCTGGAGCTGGGAGCATAGGTATTGTGTGCTCATCTGGAAGGTGTCGAGGATGAGGTCGGACCCGGAATGTTCCGGAGTCGGACTGAAGGTGGTGTTTGGAGCCGGAGGTGGGGTAACCTCGCAAGGAGGAGGTGACGGAAGGGGTGATGTTCGGTCCGAGATGAGTATCGGAGCAGACGGATGTTACAGGAATGGGTTCCGGGGAACCCAACCTGAGCTGTTCTGCTCACAGACAGAGGTGGCTGCGTAACCATTGAAGGGAGAGCAGGAGATCTGAGACCAGGTGTACTAACGGTAACTTGGCGCTCCGAGGAGCGTACTGGCAGCGGGTATAATGGGGGCTCCTTGAGGGAGCCACCTAACAGTTGGCTAGCAGCAACTTGGCGCTCCAAGGAGCATACCGGCAGCAGGTATAATGGGGACTCCTTGAGGGAGCCATCTAACAGTTGGCTAGTGGTGACTTGGCGCTCATGTGAGCGTACCGGTAGCGTGGGTAGTTGGCACTCCTTGAGGGAGTAGCCCAGTGGTTGTCTATCGGTTACTTGGCGCTCAAGGGAGCATACCGGTAGCAGGATTTGTTGGGACAGACAGGTTGGTTGACCAGTGCACGGTAGTGAGTGACCGTGGGAATTTGGGCCTGCGGGTACATGGCCAGGCATCCTGGGGCTGCCTGGGTCACTTCTCCCTCCCAAGAAGGGAGGAAGGGTCATAGGACCCAGTAGGGTACTACAGGAAGGATAGGAATAGGAGCTCAACCACCCAGTGGAGGGGTAGGAGTGGGAAGAGTGAGGTCCGGTGTCTGAGCACTCACCGGGCCGATGAGGTTTTCTCACAGATTGTAAGAATATTGATGTAGACATCGATATGGACCAATTCAGATGTTACAGAGAAGGCTTACAGTGGTGGCACAATGGTGTGGCAGTTACAATCGCGGTACAAGGTTTTGTGGGTTATGTATTCAATGAAGAAAACCCCTTTCGGCATTTGCCTTTACATGTCATATGACTAGTTTATATCTAATATAAAAGTTGTAATGGTCAAGGGAAGTCCCTTGAAATTCAACAATTCCCCCAGCCAGCACCAAAACCCAGTGGGAAAGCTTGGCATGGGGTTTGGGTAGAGAAATAGGGGAAAACAATAAGGAGGCATACCTGGTTCTACTTGCTTGTAACCATGGACCATAAGATTCTGGTCCGTTCCTATAACAACAGAGATAGGGTAGGAGAAGGATGGGAGGGTGGAGGTGGCATGAGGGGTGAGGGGTGGTGTGGTGTCGGGTCCGAAGGTGAATATCGGAATGGACAGTGGTAGGGCTCTGGAAGTCAGGTTCGGAGTTCCGGGAGCCCGGAGTGGGGGTCGGGATTGTATGGATATGACACTCTTACTCCTCACGACACCTCCACCCTTCCATCACACTCCTACCCTACTTCCATCTGCTCCGATACTCACCTTTGGACCTGACACCATTCCTCTTCCCCACTCCTCTCTTCTCTCTCATCCCTCCAACCCTCTTCTGCCAAACTCTGCCAAGTTACAACCTTCCACCACTGTCCCGTATCCTGTACCCGGACACCACTCGTGCCTTCACTCCGAGATTCCGTCATAGTTCTGACCTCGGACTCTGACTCCACCTCAGCTTTAGTCCATCACATTGGTGACCTCATACTACATAAACACCATTGCCAACATTCTTCAGACTTTCAACCCTGCCTCCATAACCTCCATAACCTCCACACCCTCCGAGCTCCATGGATCATACTCAGTACTTTCACCAATTGTAATGTAGCTTTCGTGCTTTTCCCTCACCCTTATTTGGACTGCTGCTTCTCTCCATTCTAGCCAGTTAGTCATCATCCCCACTTCACCTCATCTTCCTGCCCCTCTGGGCTCCACCCTCCCTATCTCCTTTCGGATGTACCACAGGTTCTGACCTATGACCTTTTGGTGCCACTCCGCTTCTGTCATCCCTTTGTTCCCATTCGGATGCCTTTGTTCCATTTCGGACTTTGATTCCCTTGTGCCATCGTCTCCCTATTATATACAGGCACTTGTACATACTTGTTTTGGACCTTCAGTCTAAAATCGACCTGAAATGCCCCCTAGAGACTTCCTGCTCGCTGCCTCTGAAATTAAGGACCAAATGGACAAACAGCAATGGCACAGCACTCCACATGAATCGCTGAGGCCAAGGTCCCTCCTTGCTAAGTCTCCGGTTCCCCTCCAGAATCGACCGCCCTCACCCAGTTCTAACACTAAAGGCCCAAGAAGGCACAAAGGAACGCCCTGAGAGCAGGATCTCTCAGAGTGCGGAAGCTCAAAAAGAACTTCCGCTGTCTGCACAACCCCATGTCATGCCAGACAAGGCAAGGTCGCCAACCTTGGAGGAGGTCTCCAAGATTATGAAGAGAAGGCGAACCAAAATGAGAGAGTTCGCTGAGGAAGCCTTATGGAAAAGTAAGGAACAATCAGCACCCTCTGCGACTGCCTCGCCTAAACAAAGCGAGCATGGAGTTTGTACTCCAAGAACCCCTTCTGGAACTCCCAGAAGCAGCAATGTTAACTGGGGAGAGTCACTACCATGTGCCTCTTTGTTTGTTTTCCTTCTTCTTTCTTCCACCCGCAATCTCTGCGAGATCTGGCAACTTACTTTCTATTCAGTTCCCTAGTGCTTATATACAGCCTGTAACTATTGCTTGTACAGTAGTTCGAAATCAACTAGAATTCCCCCCCTAAGCTTACCTCTATTCTGTCATATCCCGGAATCCCAACCCTGTGCACTCCCACCACACCACACCTTCCTAACAACTTCACCATCCCCTACACCATGCCTCCCCACTCCCCAGGTCACCTTCCTTCCTTCCTGTCTCAGCTCCGGTCTGGTTGTGGCACACCGAACCTTGGCCACTCCCATCCTGGAAGCTCGGTCCTGAGCGGAACATTGGAGACTCCGGATTTGCTCCGATACCCCGACGGACCTCTGACATCCTGTGACATACCCCTAAACCATCCCTCCACCCATGGAGTCACCCAACATCCTTTGGATATGCAACTCCGCTTTCAGAGCTACCCGCATCCTTTGGTGACCTCACTCACGTCATCACTTATTAGACACCTTCCATTCTTAGCATGACTATCTTCTTCTTACCATTCAGTCGGCTAACCCCCCCTTACCCATTTCTCGTTCCCATTCATTTTCTGGCCTCTTACTCCGCCCTCCTTGACCCGACACCTCAGTTCCCCATTAAAGATATTGTTCGGGACCTTTCGGTACCTCTCGGTATCATTTGGCACCTTTCAGTGTTCTTCTATTATCATTCGGACTTTGACTAAGTCCTTTCCATTCCCCCTTATAAATACCTGTAGATTAGAACCTGTAGTTCCTCAGTTCTAATCTCGACTAAAATGCTACCCAAAGTCCCTCTGAGTGAATCCCGTCCCCTTTCTACAAGATACCTCAGACATAAGAAATACAAGGACTAACTGAGACGTAATGGAGGCACAGCACTCCCTCCGAGTCGCTGAGGCTGCATCCTCCTTAGAGCCTCTTGTACCATCCAGCAGAACCGGGCTTCCTGAGAAGCTTCGGTCCACTACCAGAGCTCTCGGATCCCCTCTAGTTGAGCCCCACCTGCATTCGGACTCACGCATTTTCCCCTACGATACAGGTTTTTGACATATTCCCTGTAAGACCTCTGCCTTCTGAAGTATCGGGACCGTGTCAAGAACGAGGCGCAACGCTCCTCCCTGAGTCATTGAAGCTGAAATCCTGGCCTGCTCACCTAAGTAGCCTCAGCCTCGAGATCAGTGAGGTTGACCCTCACTAAAGCTTGGTCATGAGTAGGATGCCTGTATCATTAGTGGCCAACATTCAGTCACTGACAGCTATCATTGGCAATGCTTCGCACGGTTCTGACAGGTAGCTGCTACCTTTACAGGTAAGCAGAAGAGGCCATTTTTGAGATTAGCAACGGCAATCAACTCATGTGACGAGTTGGAGATGTGGCAAGTCTTGCCAAGAAAGCGTACTTGAGCGCCAGAAGATAGGAGTTTGGAACAGAGAGAAGATTATGGGCAATCCTGGGACAGTAGAGTACGTCACAAATCATGGTGAGTCGAGAGGAATTTCCAACTCTAAGTATAACCTCTATCTGGCCCATTCCAGGAGCCAAAATTGAGTGCTTATTTCCAAGGACGACTGTGTGAGGGGGATCAAGAGTACGATAAGAGGTAAACCAGTTCTGGTTACCACAGAGGCTAATCATAGCTCCAGAGTCAACTACCCATTCAGTGCGGTGTCTCTGGCTGGACAAACCATCATCTGCAGATGCCATAAGCATTTCAACCTTCACATCAGCAGAGGTGGCTACCTTGGCAGATTCTTTTGAGGTTCCTGCAGGTGGCGTTCACTCAGCTTTTGTCCTTTTTGGTCCCTTTCCTTCAGATCCTCCACCCTCTGCCCAACATGACTCAAACGTATGACCCGGTCTTCCGCATTTGGGATTAGTACACCAAACGTTAGACTTGGGAGTGTTAGGTTTTTGACCACTTGGCTTTGGTGAGCTATTCTGTTCAGGTTTTGGCATTTTAGCGACCATAGCAGCAATACTGGAAGAATGTTCCTTACGTTTTTCTTCACCGTAGATTTGGCAAAGAAGTGTGGCAGTATTTAATTGGGAGGAGTCATCGATGGTTGCAACAGTCAGGGTCTTAAAGACCTCATATGAAGTGGGAAGGGCCTCAGAGATAGTGATTGTGAAGCCAGAATCAGAGATGGGTTGACTGAGTACAGCCAGTTGGCTATGTATTTGTCACATGGCATTGATCTGGGGTTCGAGTGGTTTAGAGTCATCAAGTTGGAAGCGATGTAGCCTGGAGGTAAGGATGCCAGCGTCATGAGAACCGAGACCATTGTACTTATCAGACAAAGCTTGCCAGACTCCTCGAGCAGAAGTTTGCTCTTCAACAGACATCATAGGTTCGTCATCAATATACAGTTTTAGTTGAGTCATGGCTAACTTATCCTTTTTTGTCCATTCAAGAAGTATCGGGTCATCGGCATTGAGCCCCTTTGGCATAACAGTACCATTAGAAGAGGGGTCAACAACTTCCCAACCCAAAATTTCCAGCCTCGAGGATGAGTTTCATCCTTGATGCCCAAACTCGGTAATTCTTCCCTTCGTTATCAAGGGGTTTTATGGAATAATGAGAACCATCAGTAGATATGGTGGTGGAAGACATGGAGAGGGGTGAGGTGGATGGGTATGGAGTTCACTGGGCAAATAACCTGTGAGAGAACTAGCATTACAGATTAGCGCTCAGTTCATGATAGTGTAACTAGATTGTCAAAAAAGTATTACCTAGCATTACAGATTAGCACCAGACAATGAAAGATGTTAAGTAAAGGTCTAATGAGACCAAGAAATGAGACCTCACCTCAGTTCACGATAGTGTAACTGAGGAGAGAGAAAAAACAGTGTGACGAGTGGCTTTTAAGCCTACAATGCTGCCTATTAACAAGAAAGATGGATAGGGAATAGTGGTAAATCTCCTGCAGCTGGTGAATCCATGCGCCATCATAATGGTGGGATGTCGACCTTGTCTCTAATAGGGAGTTGGGCGAAAGCAGGCAAATGCCTGGCTAGGTTCCAACATATGCTGCACCACGTTGTAATCAGGATTCTGCAGGGGAGCTGCTAGCGCTCCGGGTCCAGGAGGTGGAGGAGGGGGTGGTGCCCCAGTGTATCTAACAGGTGGAATATGCCCAGGGTATGGAGCCCCACCGGGTGGAGGGGGTGGTCCAGGTGGTGGTCCTGAGGCATGCATTGCCCAGTCACTTCATCGGAGTCGCAGCCCACTGATTCTGACGCTAAGGAATCTACACTGTCTCTTGTCCTCAATGACATAAGTATCGGTTCCCCCATATCTCTGTCTCGATCTCACCACCAAACTCGCCATCTCAACTTCTTTGGCTCAAGCACTTCAGACTCTCCACACTTGAGTCTTCCTTTCTACCATCAAATGTTTCCCTCGACTCCTGATCAGCAATTGTACAATGTCTGTGGTGGTGGGCCACTGTGTGCCGCACATTTTGAATTTGTGGGCAATTTCGCAGAATCGATGACCCGTGGGGGTTGGTGATGACAGGCTGCGGAGTGCTTGGCTTTTGCGTCGATTCCACTGGGGTTTTGAGGGTTGGAACACTGATTTATGGTCGATTGGCTGATTTTCCGGTGTTCTTTCGCTGGGTATCACTCACCTGGTATCACTCACCTTTATCCCTTTTCAAACCCTCTTTGAGCTCGCACCCCTGAACCGTTCTGCCTGAGCCTCCCATACTGCCCATACCGCCATCTCCATCTCAGCATGGGCCCCTCGCTTGATCGTCACTGCCTGTCTCCATCTCCATCATTTGATTTGTCTTTTAACTCAGTAGATCTTCATGCCCGGAATAATCTTGTTAACTTTGGGAGTGTTAGAGATGAGGCACAGATTCAGACGACTCTGGAGTGGAATCGGAGACTTAGCGTGGAAGGACCTTGGCCTCAGCGACTCAAGTGGAGCGCTGTCCCATTGCTGTTTGTCCATTTGGTCCTTAATTTCACAGTAGGTGAGCAGGAAGTCTCTAGGGGGCATTCAGGTCGATTTCGGACTGAGCCCAAAACGAGTATGTACAAGCACCGATATATATAATGGAGGGGGCAAAAGCACAAGGGAACAAAGGGGATCCGAATCGGAACGAAGACGTCTGAATGTCAGGATCCGGACCCCAGCTGGGAGTGGCCGGAGGGCGAGGCCAGGTGTGGATGCTGGGGTACTCTCCCCAGGTGCTAACTCCTCGAAGTCGCTGAGGGGACTGGCCTCAGCCTTCACAGGGAATGAGCTGCTATTCATTGAAAAGCAGGTAAGTACACTTGCCTTCACAGGGAATGAGCTGAGAAGAAGGGTAAGCTTCTCAGCCCCCTGTGAGGCCGACACAAAAAGGACCCTAGGAACTATACAGTTCCCGCTTGCTGCCGACTTTCCATAATGGGTGTGACCCGTGGGAAAGTTCTGGGCGAGCTGCTCGCCCAGAATGTTCCCACGGTTGTGGCTGTACATTTCTGGGCTAGTCGCTCGCCCAGAACGTTCCCACGGGTTTGCGCGCGCGCGTCATTATGTGAAACAGTGGGGGGAAGGATAAGGGGAATGGGGAAATGTGGAGAGAGGGTGGTTAGGGAAAGGGTGAGGGTGTCTGAGGGTGAGTGGGGTCAAGGGCTGTGCCCTGACACCGAACGGGAACAAAGGGTAGACAGAAGCGGAGCGGTACCAAAGGTCATAAGGCAGAACCTGTGATACATCCAAAAGGAGGTAGGGAAGGTGAGGCCCAGAGGGGCAGGAGGATGAGGAGAAGTGGGGATGATGACTAACTGGCTAGAATGGGAAGAAGCAGCAGTCCAAATAGGGATGAGGGGAAAACGCGAGAGATACATTACAAGCAGCAAAAGTGCCGAAGATGATCCATGAAGCTCGGAGGTTGCAGAGCTTACGGAGGCAGGGTTGAAAGTCCAAGGAATATTGGCAATGGTGTTTACGTAGTATGAGGTCACCAATGCAATGGACTAAGACCGAGGTGGAGTCAAAGTCCGAGGTAGGGACTATGACGGAGGCTCGGAGCAAGCTACAAGCGGTGCCCGAGTATGAAGTGCGGCACAGCGGTGGAAGGTCATAACTTGGCGGGAGGTTGGCGGAAGGATACCAGAGTGGAGAGAGAGGAGAAAGGGAAGAGGGAAGGAGTGGCGGAAAGGAGAGTTGTCAGGTCCGAAGGTGAGTATCGGAGCGGATGGGAGAAGCGTAGGAGGATGACGGAAGGGTGGAGGTGTTGTGAGGGAGGAGCAGAGGAGTAGGAGGAGGAGTAGTAGGAGGGTGGCGAGAGGGGCGGTGTTTGGTCCGAGGTGAGTATCGGAGCGGACGGAGATAGGGGAGGAGAGGGAAGGAGGAGTGGAGGTGGCATCGGAGGTAAGAGGAGGTGTGTTGCCAGGACTGAAGGTGAGTATCGGAACGGACAGCAGTAGGGTAGGACTCCGGAGGTGGAGAAGGAGGAGGTCTGGAAGTCGGGTCGGGATCGGGTATGCACAGATATGACAGGGAGAACCACTGGTCGATTAGAAGGATTTGGACTTATAAGTAAGTATGCCCATCCCCACTTCTGACTGGCTTGTGATGAACATTGCTTACTTGCTTGGATTGTCATGCTCAGTTGACTCTGCCCGAAATTTCGATCCTGCACACAAAAATCAAAGCAGGAAATGCCTCATCCTTTCCATCTGCTTCCTCCGTCGTCATTTCAGGGCATTGCTTCAGACCATCTATGGGTTCTGGTGATCCAACATCCTAGGCTTGGCACCATTATCAACTCTTAACTTAGCATCTGTCTGACTTGGCTTGATGCAGGTTTGGGGGAGGTCGACTCTGAGCACATTGCATTGCTACCAAACTTGTCAGATATATTTACATGAACCCTAAAGGGAGCAGAAGGAGAGCTGACTGTTTGTACATGCATAATCAATCTCTCTCAAATGGTGTTGTGGATAAGATGTCCTGGACGAGGGTTTGTGTCAAAACCAACAAAACCCATACCAATGGGATTGTGAAACAAACAGTTGGATGCTTGTTAGTATCGCAGCAACATCACTAAACCTAAATCCACCCCATGGTTTGTGACGTCGGAGGTCACCGGAGGTCATGTGCCCAAACAAAAAACAGACATAGAAAATGAAAATTCATTTCAGTTCTAGCTAGAGGTATATACAGGAGCAAAATGTTCAAAGTACAAGTGTAATTGGCTGAGCTTGCGAGGCATTTGTAATTATTCATCCCAACCCAAACCCCTCATGCAGCATTTTTAAATAGACACATATACCCACACAGTAACTTGCAAAAAGTGTAATGGTGGTTCATGAACTGTCATGGAAGTCATGACATTTCATGAATGGTCACCAAACTTCATGAAGCAGCATGAAGTGTCATACACAGTCATGCTGGTTCATGATTGCTCATGACTTAAGTGGTTCTTCCAGGCAGGTGTTTGTCAGGGATCGGCCCCTGACCCCGCTGTCAGGGCACCCAACCACACCCCAGAACCACCTTCCCAGACTTCCCCCACTCCCCAGACCTCCCCATCCCTACATACCTCTCACAACTTCAGCCCGCATGTGAGCCCGCGGGAAAAATCACGTGGGTTAAGGCGAGCAACTCGCCTTAACCCATGTGACACCTTTTCCGAGTCGCGGGAACATGCTCGGCTTCTACCCGGAGTCACGTTATGAACTGTACAGTACACTTCCTTTTTATAGTAGCCAAGCGGGGAATAGGGAAACTTACCCTTCTTCTCAACTCAATCCCCGCTTAGGCAAGTTGTAGTTACCCTCTGTAATACATGACAACTCAATCCCCGCTTAGTCCCTTCAGTGAGTTTGAGGAGCTGAGGACAGGGTCTAGCGCCCAGCCACCCGGAACACCGCACACACCTAGGACTGAGGTCGGGCTGTCCCTGATCGAGGACCGAGCCCTGACAGTGTTGAGTGGTTACATGCCTGTCTATGAAGTGTCATGAACCTTCATGGGGCTTCATAAAGGATCATGGACCCTCATGGACCTTCATGAATCACTATGAGTCTTCC
This sequence comes from Cantharellus anzutake, assembly GCF_015039405.1. NCBI lineage: Eukaryota > Fungi > Basidiomycota > Agaricomycetes > Cantharellales > Hydnaceae > Cantharellus > Cantharellus anzutake. Next base: position 93,100 of record NW_024067021.1, on the reverse strand, counting down.
CAAGAATCATTGTGATTGATCATAAATTAGGATTCTTGGTACAATTGGGGGCATAATGGGTAATTACATGTTACCCTTAAGTTGAAAGTGATATGAAAGCATCACATAAGAAAGTCATGAATTCCATCTGTCAGAGTGTGCATGTGCAGAGGTATGGGTGGAAGCAAGTGGTGTGTCTGGAAGTGCTGTTCAGTTTTGGCGGAATGGGATTGCAGCCTCAGCAACTCAAGGGGAGTGCTGTGCCTGGAGCTTGACATCTGGGGGAGTTCCCTTATTTGTGGACCAGAGACTTACAGTGGACTTTGAGGATGGAGCAGGCCTGTTGGAGATAGGGCAAAACTCAGTGGGGACTGTCAGGGTTCAGCACCCTGCCCTAGGGTGCCCCAGACTCCCCAACCACTCCCTTCCTCCCATTCCTTCATTGTTGCCCTGTTGTTGCTTCTGTGTGTTGTGTATCCATGCACATGGGTAGTGTGGGAACTTTCTGAGCAAGCAGCTTGCCCAGAATCTTCCCACACTCTGGGCACTGCCACCTGGATGTTCCCTCTGGGTCATATTATACAACTCTAGGAACTGTATAGTTGTGGGCATGTGACCCATCCCTTTATATAGTGACCATGTGGGGAGATGAGACCTTTACCCTTCTTCCCATCTCATGCCCCACATAGGCAAGTGTACATATTTCATCTCTTTTACTATACATCTCATGCCCTACATAGTGTGAGGAGGTCAGGGAGCCCCCGAGTCCAAGGCCAAGCCCTGACAGGGACAGACTCAGAGGGGGGGAAGCCCCCTTTTTGCAGAAGTTGAGACTCTGTCCAAACAGGGGGGGTTGCTCTAGTTGACTTCAGACTAAGGTCCCTGAAAGTATTTACAAGGTATAAATAATGGAGAGAAATCATGGGAAGGGCCAGTTGGCCCAGTGCAGAAATGAGTGGGGATTGTTAAATTGAATCAAGGACAAGAACCCAGGTAATGGGAAGTGAAAAATGAATAAGTAAACAAATCAAGTAGTGAAAGCACACTGGAATATCATCAGCGACTCGACAGAGACGCTAAGGAGATCCTTCTCCCAAGGATAGGAGAAGACAATGCCAAAAGAAGGCATCGTTCAGAAATTAGGAGGAGAATCCGCACGTACCAAAGGTTCGGCCAAATGTCCACCTTCAATGAACCTCTCGAACAGAGAGGTAACTCAACCACACTCTCTCAAACAATGAGAGAATCCAAATACAACTTCAGGTGAATTCACCTGAAACCAAAGAAACGCTGCAAGGAAGATTCCCCCCAGCAAAAACCCCCCCAAAAAAGAGATCTCCATTGGATAGCGACCCCGCGAAGGCAGGGGAGCAAGAGGAGTACCTAGAGAAATGGTATGAAAAGGCCATAAGAATGGCCGAAGTGAGAATACTCACTCCCTACCCAGAAGGAGTGAAGCCTGAAGCCCTAAAAAATGGTCAGGGGAGAACGACATGGAATTGTTCTGGCAGTGGTTCACAGAACTACTGGGATTCCTCACCTTGCGAGGATGCAAAGGTCCCCAATTCGACGAAGTCCATCTGGACTGCTTGATTCGCGGATTAGGGGGACCTGCATTCAACCTCAGAATAAGACTCTGAGATGAAACCCTCCTCAGAGGAGATGAGGGTATCTTCCTCGAAGTTCTCAACATACTGATGAGAACCTTCATTAAAGCCTCTGCCGCATTGAACGCGACAAAGAAGTACTGCAACGTTAAATATGAAGCGGAAAAAGGCCTAAAACAGTTCTACCTAGAACTGTCTAAAGCAGCGTCCCAGATGGTGACACCGCCAGACCAGGCGTCCTTCAACACCAGGTTCCTAAACTACATTCCCCTTGAATGGAAGAGGGAAATGATCGCTCATGACAGAATCAGAGTGGACTTCTCCTCAAATGAGGAGATGTTAAAAGCAATATCTCGTGTAGATGAGATAATTGACGGGCTGAAGATGTCTTCAGCTACAAATTGGGATATTATACCTGAACAACTACCACAGCAACCACAAGCCACAGTAGAGCCCTCCCATCAAGAAAGAAGGCTGAAGAGCCAAAATCCAGATGGAAAGAGGATACATCCTTGAAAAACTCGAGGAAAACTGACCAAAAGTCAGTCCCAATTTGCAGCAAATGCGGCAAAATAGGGCAAGCGAAAGATTGCCCAAGACACAATGCAACAAGCGATGAAAAACCAAGGTGCATAGCTGCCATGGAGATCGCAAACACATCAGAAGAGGAGTTGGAAGACTCATCGGACGAAAAACCAGAGAACAACTCTGGTAACTCCGGAGCATCGAGCTTCGAGGTAGAGGACCCATACAAAGGACCTCAACACTCACCTGACTCAGAGGGTGAGGAAGTCAATGTTGGGACCATAAGAATGGGCCCAATGTCAGTCGTCGATTACGACAACATAAATTATAAAATCAAACTGGCTGTAGCATGCCAGTTAGAAAACACGGCAGACGAAAAAGTTGCTGAAGCCTTGGTGGAAACACCAAGAAAAGATGCCTTGGGGAAATACACCAAAGTACCCAAGGAAAACAAGGAAAAAGGGAAGAAGGACCAAAAGTCCATCGAAACCCCGACCCCCTTGTTTGATGTGAAATTCCACATCTCGAAAGATGCAGGAAAATACCCCACAAACAGACCGCTCTCAACAAAGAGAATGCTAACAGCTCATATAAAAATAGCAGGTGTAAAAGCCTACACGCTATTTGACAGTGGAGCCGAAATGGACGCTATATCGCTGGACTTCGTCCACATGGTCCATATCCCAATTCTCCAATTGGAGAACCCAGTTGTCCTTCAAATGGGGACGAAAGGAACAAGATCACAGATCCTGTTTGGAACAAACGTGGACATTGAGATCAACGGCCACGTAGAAAAACACTACTTCAATGTAATTAACATTGATAGATACGACACCATATTTGGTGCCCCCTGGTTAAACAAAAACCAGGTAAGCTTAGACTTCCGGTCCCACAAAGTGAGAACAGTGAACAAGGGTAACATAGATACCCTTGGAGTCAGCGAAGACCGTGTGACGAGATCACATGGATGGAAAACTTGAGCAAGAGCTCGAGAACAGCCAAAAAAGAAGCCCCCCTGACAAGGAGGCAGGATTGAAACACACCTCAGGGTAATCGAAAGAAAGTACCCTGAAGGTTGGCCCAATCCTAGTCCGGAAGGACTAGAACTTCCAGACGTACCACATCTGGAAGGTCTCTCCATGAACAACCCCAAGTTCGAAATACTCAGGGAGTGGTGGAGAGAGAAATTCAAAACCGTAATGGTGCCAGTACCATTAGAAATGCCTCCCTTGAGGGAGGTGAACCATTGAATCCCATTGAAGGATCCAAACAAGAAATTTCAGGAAAACACCCCCAAGATGTCCTGCAGCACTGCAGGAAGCACTAGCGACCAAAATAGATTGCTATGTAAAAGCAGGATGGTGGTATCCCGCAAACAGCGAGCAAGCATGCCCACTACTGTGTATCTGCAAAGCAGATGGATCTTTGCACACAGTAATAGATGCGAGGAATCGTAACTCAAACACGATCCTCGATGTCACACCAATGCCAGACATGCGACTGATCCAAGATCGATATGTCAGATGCATATGAACAAATACACATGGATCCAGACGATGTCCATAGGACGACATTCTCTATGCCCTGCAGGACGTACAACTTGAACATGATGCAGCAAGGAGACTGCAATGCTCCCTGTACTTTCCAGTGCCTGCTGACCTGGGAACTATGAGGAGAAGTAGGCAGATGCCTACATGTCTGGTTCGATGATATATTCACCAGCACAAGATCGGTGGAGAACCATTATTGTGGTTGTTCACTTGCCTCAAGGGGGTGAAGTTTTACATAAGCCGGAAAAAATTCCAGCCATTTGCTCCAATCCTAGACATTCTAGGAAGCTGTGTGGACAAACAAGGCATCCACACTCAAGCGGATAAAATGGAAAAAATCCGCAACTGCTGAGAGCCAGTAAGTAGACCACACAGGAGTCTGTCATATCCCAGAATCCCGACCCCACACACTCCCACCACACCACACCTTCCTAACAACTTCACCATCCCCTACACCCTCCCCACTCCCCAGGTCACCTTCCTTCCTGACTGTCTCAGCTCCGGTCTGGTTGTGGCACACCAAACCTTGGCCACTCCCATCCCGGAAGCTCGGTCCTGAGTCAGAACATTCGGAGACTCTGGATTTGCTCCGATATCCCAACGGACCTCCGACATCCTGTGACATATCCCTAAACCATTCCTCCACCCATTTCATTTATTGGAGTCACCCAACATCCTTCAGATATGCAACTCCGCTTTCGGAGCTACCAGCATCCTTCGGTGACCCCACTCACGTCATCACTTATTAGTCACCTTCCATTCTTAGCACGACTATCTTCTTCTTACCATTCAGTCGGCTAACCCCCCCTTACCCATTTCTCATTCCCATTCATTTTCCGGCCTCTTACTCTGCCCTCCTCAACCCAACACCTCAGTTCCCTGTTAAAGATATCGTTTGGGACCTTTCGGTACCTCTCGGTATCATTCAGCACCTTTCAGTGTTCTTCTATTATCATTCAGACTTTGACTAAGTCCTTTCCATTCCCCCTTATAAATACCTGCAGATTAGAACCTGTAGTTCCCCAGTTCTAATCTCGACTAAAATGCTACCCAAAGTCCGAGTAACATCTGAAAAGTGTAATATCTCCCATGGGCTCCATGGATATCCATGGCTTTTCATGGCTTTCCATGGGCTTTCATGGGCGGGCTTTCATGGGCTTTCATGGGCTTTCATGGGCTTTCATGGATTTTCATGGGTGGCCATGAACACCCATGAACACCCATGGAAGCCCATGAAAGCCCATGTACAACATTATCTTCCAATTTCCATGAAATTCCATGGGTACCATGAATGCCCATGAATACCCATGAATACCCATGGGAGCATTATTAGAAGGGTCCATGAATGTCCATGGATGTCCATGGATGTTTATGGAGGTCCACAGAAGTCCATGACAGTGCATGAACAACAACATACTTGTCAGGACTCAGCCCTCATTCAGGGGCAGCCTGACCTCGCAGTTGGGTGTGTGCAGTGTTCTGGGCAGTGGGGCACTAGATCCTGCCTGTAGTTCCTCAAACTCACTGAGGGGGCTTAGTGGGGAGTGAGTTGAGAAGAAGGGTGAGTTTCCCTATCCCTGCTAAGCTACTATAAAAGGAAGTGGACTGTGCCAGTTTATAGTGTGACTGCAGGCAGAAGCCAGGTGCATTCCCACAGCTTGGAAAGGGTGTCACATGGGTCTGTATGTGGGCTCCTGGTTGTAAATACACATGGAAAAATAGAGAAAAATGGGGAGAGACTGGGGGGAGGGGTTTCAGGGTTGTATGGTCAGGTGAGGTGCCCTGACAATACTATATATAGCACGTGAAATATCAGTTGAAATTGCAGGACTCCATAAAATATAGAGACCCATGGGGACCCAACCAAAGCCTTTATACATATGTCTTCACAGGTGTCATATCCATCCTCTGCCACCACCTCCAGCCATCCCTGATTACCTCTGCTCCACTGCTCATACCAACCTCAGAGCCCCCAAATCCCGTCTTCCCCTCAGAGCCCCCCAATGGTTACCACCCCCCCATTTCCATATATTACTTACACCTCCCTAAGTATGGAACCCCAAACAGCTCTGATGTCCACAAGCACACCCCTGACTCCATTGGGCCATTTAGTTGCCTGCCCTGCAAGTCTGCCTTTGGACTGCCCTCTCCATTCTCCTTTTGGGTTGTTGTCTGTTAAACCTGTAACCCATGTTTCCAGTTGACTAACCCTTGACCCTGTTACTGTCAGGGACGCGTCCGGGGTCGAGAGGGCCCGGGGGTAATACCCAGCACTGAGGCCGTCATGGGGTGTGGAGCGGGCATGCGTACTGGCGGGCCCGATCCAGGACAGTGGTCCCTGGCCACTCAGACTGAAGTGGAGAATGTGTTATTATTATTAAAGGGGAAAACTATACTACTTACCTGAAGTGGAGAATGTGAGAAGAAGGTTACTTCTTCGGTTCCCACTTCAGGTACATTTATGTACATGCGGCTTGAGTCACATGACAGGTGCCACGTCATCCTCGGAGGCAGCCGCAGGCATCCGGGTGTCCCCGTGGGGGATCCCGAGAGCGTCCGCTACATGCACGCGTGCTGGGCACAGCGGGAAGCCGTCCGGGGTGTGTGGGCCAGACGGGTCAATAGTACATCGATACAAAGGAAGGTGGTCCATGTAGATAGAAAGAAATAAACAGGAAGAGGAAGATGAGAAGAATGAAATAAAGAAAGGGGAAAGAAAAGGGAAAAGAAAGGGGAGGAGAGGGAGGAAGGAGGGGGGAGGGGGATAGACAGCGGGGAGCAGGTGTGGTGTGGCCGGGTGGGCCCGGGTGGGCCTGGGTCAGGCGGGTGTGCCCTGACAGTTACATATGTCAGCTCCACCTGGTCCCTGCCATTTATGGGCCCTCCACCTAGACTTCCCATGTATCTGCAAATTAGGGCCCCAACATGCTACTGGGAACAGTGCTCCTGGCTTGAGTCACTGAGGCCAAAGCTGTCATATCCATCCACAGCCATCATCACCCTTCACCACCTCCAGTCTTCCAGATTGCCTCCACTCCCCCATCACTAACCCTGGAGCCTCCAGATTCTGCAATCCCCTCTGACACCCCTGATGGTCACCACTCCCTCATTTCAATATATTACCTCCTCCCTAAGTACAGAACCCCGAAGGTCTCCGGACAGTTCCAACATCCACAAGTGCACCCCTGCTTCTGCCAGGCAACTTAGTTGCCTTCCCTGCAAGTCTGCCTTTGGGCCAATCCCTCCTTCCTGCTTCTGGGTTATAGCCCATCACTCCACTAAACCCTGTAACCCAACTCATCGGTAATATTCAGTCAGCTAACCTGTAACTCTGTTAGCTCTGCTCCTCCTGGCCCCTGCCATTTATGGGCTGCCTCCTATGTAACTATATATACATTACATGTAGATACATTACACCTCAGTAATAAAATCAACTAGAGTTTTCCCCTCTTCTAGAGTCCCTCCTCAGTCAGTAAATTAGGGCATGGACATGTTACTAGGCACAGTGCTCCTGGGATAAGTTGCTGAGGCCAAAGCCCTCCACCACAGGACATTGTCTTTTGTCCCAGATCTGGTCTCCAACAAAAGCCCTCTGAACACTGAATCATACCTCCCTTTCAAATCCAGTCTTTGACAACAGGAGTCTGTAGAAATATTAGAACTGTGGGGCTGAATTGGTCCATTTCCATAGGTTTTGGGTGCAGGATAGGGGGTCAGCATAGGGATGATTCTACAGATAATGTGGCAGAGGTTGTGAGAGCTTGGTTTACAATAACATAGTTGGGTCAGGTTTTGTGTGATGATAGTTGTTGGATACTAACTATTTACATGGCATGGGATACTGTACTCCACAGAGCCTGTAAGAGGCTAAAAATGGGAAAATCCCATTTCTATAATAATAAATATGAACTTTGATTTTTGTGCCACAACTGTGAGTGTCCACTGAATATGTTGGTGTGCTTGTTTAAGCACTGGTGTAGCCTCACACTCCCAGTCCATCAGTACATGCCATATTGAGGCTACATACATTATTAATGAGGGGATTAAGGTTAAGGGTGGGGAATTCAATCCTTACAACCAATCACAGGTGCATCATACATGTGAGGAGCCCAGGGAAAAACATGCATACATCTCCATCAGTTTTGATCACAGCAAAATTTATAATAGTATTGGTGAATATAGACATGTCAGTGCTGCCTATCTTCAGTAACTTTCATCATCAATTATGGCAATATTTGCTTCACACTTGATTGAACAATGGAAACCCCCCCCCCCCCCCCCCTCTGCTCTGACCATCTGCACATCACTGTGGCAGCATTGAGTGTCAAATCCTTGTAACAGAGCAAAATAACAGCACATAGAAGCTGTTACATAAATGGCCTTTGGGAGTTCATGAGCATCCATGGGTGTCCATGAGCACCCATGAGCACCCATGGGCACCCATGAGAGTCCATGAATGCCCATGGGATTCCATGAACACCCATGGGAGGCTGTAAAAGTCATGTAATTTGTCAGAAAATCCATGGAACTCCATGAAACTCCATGAAATTTCATGAAATCCCATGGAGCCCATGGAGCATCTATCACTTTTCACAAGTTACTGCAAAGTCCCTTTGAGTGAATCCCATCCCCTTTCTACAAGATACCTCAGACATAAGAAATACAAGGACTAACTGAGACATAACAGAGGCACAGCACTCCCTCCAAGTCGCTGAGGCCACATCCTCCTTAGAGCCTCTTGTACCATCCAGCAGAACCGGGCTTCCTGAGAAGCTTCGGTCCACTACCGGAGCTCTCAGATCCCCTCTAGTTGAGCCCCACCTGCATTCGGACTCATGCATTTTCCCCTACAATCCGGGTTTTTGACAGAGTCCTAAGATCCCTGGGAATGGTAGAATATCTATTGATATTCATGCCAAACATCAGTGGCTACACAGGACCACTGCAAACAATCTGCTCAAACAAGCAGACATTCAGGTGGACACCACTCCACCAGAAATGCTTTGACGAGATCAAATGTCTAGCATGCAGGGCTCCGATCCTGAAGCCTGTCCAGTGGAATCCACCGGAAAGCCTCTCAGAAAAAGAGAGGAGAAAACTCCATGTCTGGGTCATAACAGACACATGCCCAGCAGGCATGGGCGCACTAATTGGACAAGGCGAAAAGTGGCAAACTTGCTGCCTGGCCACATTCATGTCCAAAAAGTTCACCAACACACAACATAGGTACTTCGCCTACAAGCTCGAGGCACTGGGTGTCCTTGAAGCACTCATGAGATGGCAAGACGATCTCATGGGAGGCTGCAAATTCACAGTAATCATGGACCACAAAGCTTTGGAATATTTCAAAGCGAAAAACCACAACTCAGGTAGACACCTGAGATGGCAAGCTTTCTTCGCAAGCTTTAATTGCGAAATAAAATATGTGGAAGGCCACAAGAACAAAGTGGCAGATGCACTTTCATGGTACTACAACTCATCAACTGACAAGGATCTGCATTTCAATGACTATGTGTCAGCGGACATCCATCTGGACAAAAATGCAGAAGATACTATCCCCAACAGAATCGAGGAATATGAAGAACTGCTGCTAAGCAGTACTCTGAGTAAAAACTCAGAGAAAAAGAGACTTGCAGCAATATGCGTGAGAAATACCCTAGAGGAAGCTCTAGGGGGAGCACCCAAAACCTGGAAGAAATCATAATTCAAGAAGAGAACCTTCAAAAACAATTCGAAGGAAAAGACCTCATTGAGGCAATAAAATCTGGATACTTGCAAAGCCAGATCCACTGGAAAATCCTAGAGAACCTGGGGGATTTCAGAAACTTCTCCATAAAAGATGGGCTGATAACCCGACTTGGAGAAGGAGGGACAACCCAATAGTAGTCCCAAAAGGAAACTACAAAAGGAAGTCCATTCGAGGAATAATCCCTGAAAACATCCACAAAACACTTGGACACTTAGGATCCAAGAAAACAGTGGAAACCCTCCATCGATACTTCTGGTGGAAGTCGACGAGGAAGGACACCCACAAGGTCTGCAGGTCTTGCAGAACTTGTCAGACAACAAAGAAAAGTACCAGGAGAAATCCCGGACTGCTTCACCCACTCCCGACCCCAGAAACACTGTGGTCGTCAATAGCCATGGACTTCACAGGTCCATTCCCAACAAGCTTGGGATATGATTACCTCTGGGTAATCATCTGCAGGTTGATGTCCAACATCCACCTAATCCCAATAAAAACAACAACGAACGCATTAGAACTAGCATTCGTATTTCTTTGTGAAGTTGTAAGACTCCATGGCCTACCACACTCAATCATATCAGATCAAGACTCGAAATTCACGTCAAAATTTTGGTGTGAACTATACCGAATACTTGGTGTGCAGTTGAAATTCACAACTGCATTCCACCCGCAAGGCGATGGCCAAGCAGAAAGAATGATACAAAAAGTAGTACAAATACTACATCCGATGGTCAGACCATGTTAGAACTGGGCAAGGGTGGACGATTCCAGAGGGGAACCGGAGACTTAGCAAGGAGGGACCTTGGCCTCAGCGACTCAAGCGGAGCGCTGTGCCATTGCTGTTTGTCCATTTGGTCCTTAATTTCATAGGCGGCAAGCAGGAAGTCTCTAGGGGGCATTTCAGGTCGATTTTAGACTAAGGGCCTAAAACGAGTATTACAAGCACCAATATAATGGAGAGGGCGAAAGCACAAGGGAAACAAAGGTCATCCGAATCGGAATGAAGGCATCCGAATGGGAACAAAGGGATGGTGGAAGCAGAGCAGTACCGAAGGTCATAGGTCAGAACCTGTGGTACATCCGAAAGGAGGTAAGGAGGGCGAAGCCCAGAGGGGCAGGAGGGTGAGGTGAAGTGGGGATGATGACTAACTGGCTAGAATGGGAAGAAGCAGCAGTCCAAATAAGGATGAGGGGAAAATGCGAAAGATACATTACGAGTGGCGAAAGTGCCGAAGATGATCAGTGGAGCTCAGGGGTTACAGAGCTTACAGAGCTTACAGAGGTGGGGTTGAAAGTCCGAGGAATATTGGCAATGGTGTTTATGTAGTATGAGGTCACCAATGCAATGGACCAAAGCCGAGGTGGAGTTAAAGTCCGAGGCAGGAACTATGACAGAGTCTTGGAGTGAAGGTACGAGCAGCGTCCGAGTACAAGGTATGGGACAGCGGTGGAAGGTCATAACTTGGCAGAAGGTTGGTGGAAGAGGGCCAGAGGGAAGAGAGAGGAGAGAGGAGAAGTGGAGAGGAGTGGAGGAGAGGGAAGGTGTCAGGTCCGAAGGTGAGTATCGGAGTGGACAGGAGAAGGGTAGGAGAGTGACAGAAGGGTGGAGGTGCTGTGAGGAGGAGGAGGAGGAGTGGGAGGAGGGTGGCAAGAGGAGTGGTGTTCAGTCCGAGGTGAGTATCGGAGCGGATGGAGAAAGGGCAGGAGAAGGATGGAGGAGTGGAGGTGGCATGAGGAGTGAGAGGGGGTGTGGTGTCAGGTGTGGTGTCAGGACCGAAGGTGAATATTGGAACGGACAGTGGTAGGGTAGGACTCCAGAGGTGGTGAAGATGGAGGTCCAGGAGTCGGGTCGGGATCAGGTATGTATGGATATGACAGACCAGATCAACGCGACTGGGCAGCGAAGCTGTCAATGGCGGAATTCACGATCAATGTGAGCTCGAACACATCAACAGGATTTGCCCTGTTCAAATTAATCTACGGCCACATGCCAAAGATGTGCCTAACAGCACCACCCTCAGACTGCCCAGGAGTAAACAAAAGGTGAAGGAAAACCTCATGGCAGCACACAACGTGAGAACACACAATCGCACCACTCAAACAATCCAGGCAAATAAGAAAAGACGCCCGGACCCACCTTTGAGAAAAGGCGAGCTTGCATACTTATCCACAGATAAGCTGAACCTACCCAAAGGGAGGGCAGGTAAACTAAAGCCCTTATACATAGGGCCTTACAAGATTCTGGAAACATTTCCAGAGACCTGAAACTACATCCTCAAGTTGCCACCACAACTTGAACAATGCAGAATCCACCCAAGATTCCATGTATCCCGGCTTGTACCTCACAAGCCGAATGAACAAGAAATCTTCCCAAATAGGGAAGCAAACATATTCTACGACTTCAGGGAAGACCCCGATTGCGAAGCAGTAGTTCGTGAAATCTTAAACCACACATGGGTCCACAATGAACTCTGGTTTAAGGTTAAATGGGAGCTAGGGGACACCACATGGGAACCCCTAGGAAATTGCAACGACCTCGCCCACCTGGACAAGTACCTCACACTACAAAATGTGAGGGAACCAGAAAACCTCCCTATCAAAGAAGACAGGGAACTCTCGGCATCACTACACCCCCAAAAATGGAGGTGGAGGAAGTAAAGCTGAGGGACGATGGCCCACAGCCAAGAGCGTGGGAAAGTTCTGGGCAAGCAACTCACCCAGACAGCCACACCATGTGCCAGAGATCACATGGGCCAGGCGAGTAACTCGCCTAGACCATGTGAACCACAGGCTCACATGTAAAATCACACACAACTGCAGCGAATCTCACGCATGCAAGAACTAAAACCCCTCCCACCACCACAAGAAACATAACAACAAAATGTCGTTCTCTGGGGGAGGTAACCCTTGGTTCGATCTAAACAAGCCACTGGACATTGAGATACGACAACCCAGGGAGCAAGGCTCCCCGGAACAACAACAACACCAGGCACAGATAAGCGCCATGGACTACACGACACATGTGGCACAAATGAGTGCCACGAACCAACAACCATCCGTGTTGCCAACAGGCACCATATACCCCCAGCCTCCTCAGAGGGGCTTCCAACCATATGTGGTGCAAACTGCACCGATGGCACAACAAGCACCATTCCAGGGGCAGCATTTGCTGCTGCAGCCCCAGGTATACTCCCCAGGGAACTTCCCTGGCCAGATCAACCCCTGGATCAGCCAATTCGGCCCAGGTCCAACAACACCCCAGCCAAATGCAGGCTGGGAATCAGCTATTGCATCAGCAGTAGCTGCTCAGACAGGTCAGCTCCACGAGGAGCTGAAAGAGATGAAGTCCCTCATAGGAGGGAGACGAGGGAGCAACAGTGGCTCCTCGTCCAGACCGTCCAAATGGGCACGGTCTGATAACTTGAGGGCATCAGAAGATGCCTGCAACAATTGCACCCATTGGAGGTGCGAATACAACAGAGCACGAAGAGATGCCGAGGGCATCTTTGACTCTCTGAAAGACACAGAGAGAGAGGTCGATCTCCAAAAGAGGAAGATTGAATTACTAAAACGCGAGCTCAGAGAGGCATGCGCACTGGCAGACCGTGCTGCCAAACCCATCATGACAGGGGCCTCCTAGGTCAGGGGGAGGGGATACGGTGCTGGGGCACCGACTATCCCGCCACCCCGTGGGCAGGCAACCCTGTCTGGGTTGCATAAGGGCCCGCCCTCAGAAGGGCAAACCCATGTCAAGGGGAAGAGGGAGAGTGGTAGGCAACTGATGGCAGACCCTAAAACAGGGACCACTGCCAGAGGCGGCGGGCCGCTGAGTACCTCAGCACCGTATGGGCAAGCTACCCTGCAGGGAAGTGTCCACATGTTATATGAGACCGCTGAACTCAACGAGTTTGGCAAAGTCGAAGCTCCAGTCGACATAACAATCAACCCCAACTTCCCCATGAGGAGAATAGCAGGGTCAGAAGTGGCACATGATGCTGCATATGCTTGGTGGACAAGCATGAGTGGGAAAGAATTTGTACACTGGTACGAACAGGCTGAAGCCACCTTCAAAAGCGGCAAGGTACATAGAGTCCTTCACGAAAAAGCAAAGGAAACCGAGAAATACTTCTTGGGACTCCCAAGTATTGCAAGACTCACGGAGGAGTACAATTCCCTGGAGAACAAGGGAAAAATCTCCTGGGAAAGTCTAGGCAAAGCTGCCTATATAAAGTCCCAGTTCAAACCACTCAGGACTCCTGAGGAACGTGCTGCAAGAACTGCGGAACAGGAAGCAAAAGCTTCCTAATACCGGGAAAGAGATGCAAGTCTCCACACTGGACAACCAGGCCAATGACCACCCTTCCCCACAGGAAGAACGGTAGACCTACTGTACTCCATACCTGAGCCAAGTAGCTCAGGAACACGACAACCTGCTCCCACCCAGGGAGCGCCCACTTTGTTGAGCCCACAGCTCGACAATGTAGCCCAGGCTACATCATTGCATCCAATGCAGCAATCAGATGTCCAAATGAACAACCCAGAGGAAAACCCTCCTCCGGGGCAATGACTCCACCCTTGAGGAAAGGGAAAGTGACACAGTAATATGCCATCGAGGTGCCCATGAAAACACCTTCCCCCAACTCAAGGCCCTGCACACAATATTGTATCCAAGGAACCGCAAGTAACAATTGCAGAAATCTCTACTTTGTCATAAAACCCACATCCACCACTGCTCATGTGTAAACACCATTTACACACAAACCCTCATGGAACAAGTGAGGAACACCAAAGACATACAACCTTTGGGTCGAAATTCATTTTTGACAAACTCCATTACTTTCCTCTCTGTGATACCCATGTATCGCTGTTCACTTCAAAGTGATGGCCCACACTCACTTATTCCCTAAACCTTTTTTCTCTCTCCTTCACCAACATGTACAAATCGCCCACTTTAAAGTGGTGACAATAAAACGCTCATTGATAATTTCAAACTCAATGTAAATCAATTCTTAAACTTTATTTTCTTCACCATTAACCTTGTATGCGTCGCAAATGCAACACAAGGGGGGAGAATGTCAGGGCAATAGCCCCGAACCCCAAGCCACATGTAATTAAGATACATATAGTCACGTGGGTAAGTGGGAACCTCTGGGTAACTGCTTACACACTACCGTAAAATACACACCCTTGTATCACTTACAGCTCTGTGTGCTGAGCTACCCTGAGACCTCACAGTCAAGGTGAATGTGACACCTTTTCCAAATCGTGGGACATGCTCAGCTTCTACCCATAGTCATGTTATGAACTGTACAGTACATTTCCCTCTTATAGCAGCCAAGCTGGGAATAGGGAAACTTACCCTTCTTCTCAACTCAATCCCCACTTAGGCAAGTTGCAGTGTAAGGCTGATATAGGTATCAGCCTGGGTAGAGTGGTGAAGTCTGGCAAAGTGGAGTAGAGTCAGAGTAGAGTGACTGGGATTGGACTGGGTGTGCTGGTGTCTAAATGCGGTATGAAGTACCATTGCTCAATGGAGCCTCAGGGAGAACAACCTTGTCATAGGACAAGTGGGATTGTGGCCCATTGTTAGAACTGGGCAAGAGTGGACGATTCCAGAGTGGAACCGGAGACTTAGCAAGGAGGGACCTTGGCCTCAGTGACTCAAGGGGAGTGCTGTGCCATTGCTGTTTGTCCTGTTGGTCCTTAATTTCAGACATAGCGAGGAGGAAGTCTCTAGGGGGCATTTCTAGTCAATTTTAGACTGAGGGTCTAATTGAGTATGTACAAGCACCTACATATAATGGAGAGATGAAAGTACAAGGAAACAAGGGTGGTCTGAAATGGAACAAAGGCGTCTGAACAGAGACAAAGGGAACTACAGAAGCAGAGTGGTACTGAGGGTCAAGGGTTAGACTCTATGGTACATCTAAAAGGAGGTAAGGAGGGCAAAGCCCAGAGGGGCAGGAGGATGAGGTGAAGGACTAACTGGCTGAATGTAAGGAAGCAGTAGTCCAATTGGGGATGAGGGAGAAGTGCGAAATGTATACTACAGGTGGTGAAAGTGCTGAGATCAGTCTGTGAAGCTCAGAGGTGATGGAGCTTACAGAGAAGGAGTTGGAAGTCCAAAGAATAATTGGCAATGGTGTTTACATAGAATGAGGTCACCAATGCAATGGACCGAGGTGGAGTCAAAGTCCGAGGTCGGGACCATGGCAGAATCTTGGAGCGAAGGCACAAGCAGTGTCCAAGTACAGGGTACAGGATGGCAGTGGAAGGTTGTAACTTGGTGGAGGTTGGTGGAAGAGGGATGGAAGGAGAGGAGTGAGGACAGGAATGAGGAGGGAGGTGATGTCAGGTCCAAAGGTGGATATCGGAGTGGACAGGGATAGGGTAGGTCTCCAGAGGTGGTGAAGTGGAGGGTCTGGAATTCAAATTGGGATTGGGTATGTACAGATATGACACCCATCCAACAAAGTGATGCCAAAGCATCAGGCAGGGGTGGGTGGTCAACCAGTGGTGTGATGGCCAAAGGTGATGGGGAAACTAAGGTGGAAGCAGCACAAGGTGCACTATCCCAGGATGGTGTGCTTAGCATTGCTAATCGAATGCCTGGCAGTCAGACTTATGTGGTGAATTGGCTGAACTGCCAACCAATGGGAGTACTGCCCAAAGGCAGTCTCTCCTTCATCTGGAATCTGTCAGGGGACACACATGCTCACACAGGTTGCTCCGATAACCTAGTTGTGATTAAAGCTGGGGGAAAGGGATGTCCCCATCTTAGGGTCAGCTATATACATGTAGAGTCCGGCAATAAGGAAACCAAATGGATTGCCGATAGAATCATGTGATCATAGAATGTTCCAGAACAATGCCGGAGATGATCCAGGCCACTGGGGCTTAGGTAAGTGGAGTAGATGGGAATTGCCGGCATACTTCCCACACGCATACACACAGCCAGCATAGGGTCCAGGGTCATTGTTGATCCCTGACAGAATCAGCATTTCTAACATAAACTGTCATTCTACTCACATGACTACCATCTGTGCTGTTTGTATATACATGTTGGGGGCTCAACTCACACCATACACAAGTCCATTGATGTTGGAGAAGCCTCACACCCTTAGAGTGCCTGTATGCCTAAGGAATGGTCAGGGTGCCATATCCTGACCCTCTCCACTCTGATCTGAATCTGACTCCACTATCCAATGCCTCCTTGGAGTTGGCCTAGTGGTTGAATGAAGTCCTACTTGGTACAACTCTCCTGCCAGAGATACACATGCATCTGGCCTTGCCAACATGCTTTCTGCCATCTCCCTGTTTGAGAAGATATGCTTCAGATTGCTCACCAGGTTATCCCTCTGCTTCAGGTTCATTCCAAACTTCCTCTCCACATTTTCACCCATGAAGAGCTCCACAACTGCCTTTTGAATTTCCTCCATCTTGATGTATTGGGAAGTAGATTCTTTGCTTGCAGGCACTAAAGTCCACCCAAGATTAGTGTAGTAGTAATAGCACATACTTCACTGTGCTTACAATTCTGTCTTGCAGATGTGCCAGGCATTCCTCCCCTCATTTGTCCACCACCAATATCCAGCTCAGGTGCCTTGTTTCTCATTGCAACTTTTTTATGGACTGCCTTTTCATGAAGGGCTGGTGAAGAGGATCCATGAGGATAAGATGGTGCATTAACTTTTGAATGTGATGTACCACCAATGCGAGGTGGCTTTGAGCTCCTACTAGGACCTGCAGATGGATCAACTTCTGGTGAGCCAGCAGTGAGAGGCTGGGCTCCAGGGGGCCCAACAATTGATGGCCTTGAAGTGCCAGAATGGCTGACACTTGATAACCCTGAGCCAGAGGGGCCTGGCTTTGGAGGGATTGTAGGTGGTGATGGGTAAGGCTCATTAGGACCCCATCCAGGGGGAGATGGAGGAGATGGAGGGGCAGGAGGAAGACTCCCCTTTAGGGGAGGAGGAAGGCGTTTTATTACCTCATCCCGCATCAGCCCTGAGGGTGATTCAGCAGGGAATAGACAATTACTTTGGGGAAATAGGTAAGCACCCTCTGCATTAAAAGGACAGAATGATGCAAGGATGTGGTACCAGGGTTCACTGAGCTTTGCCATGCGTTCCAAACTTTGACGGTCCAAGCGATCCCGACCCCCTATGGTATCCCCATCGTGTTGAGTAATTTTCTGGTAATTCTCATGGTCTGCTATGAAATGCTTTACAATCTTAATGAGACAATAGGTTAGATCTGCCTAAACCTCCTGCAGTCCACTTACCCAATGCCCACTGATCTTCCTTTGTGCAGGTAAAGTTGGGTCATTGGAGTCCCAAGTTTCATTCCCAACAAGATGAGGTATGAGTGTGTCATAAAATGCCTCAGGCCCAGGGGTGAAGTATGCCCTATAGAACACTTCATTATACACCCCTCCCCTAGGACTGATTGACCTCATTGCATTTTTTCCCCAAATAAAGCCAACAAACTAGTGCTGACATGTGAGCCAACCCCAGCAGAATGCAACCATGACACATACACATTCAAAGCAGAAACGGATTTCCTCTAATTTCAAATGGAGTGGACTCCCTCTTGTCATGATGTGATCAGGATGATAAAACTAAAAAACCAAAATAAGTAAAACTGAGTTGGGATTTCATGACTGCTCACCATGTCAGGCTGAAAGATCCATGGGCCAGCACCCTTTGGCTGCAACAGATTTCCTGGAAAATTTTTAGGGGCGTTCTGAGCCCTCTTAAACTCTTTCCACTCCCAACTTGTCACCTTCAGCCCAGCAGTATTCTTATTTGATAGAGAATTTTGTAATGCATCTTTAATGGCCTTGAATGAGACCCCAGCACAACCACGTGTGGTTGGAAGGTTCTCTTTATTGATGAATTGCCAGTCAGCAACCTCATGAGGAGGGAGAGGTTGGTCCACATTTTTCTGACAAATAATTGCCAGCTGCCACATGGATATCTCAATAGCAGATGCAAAAAACTAAGGGGTTAAATGAGACAATAATGCACAGGAAAGTATATCCACTCACATTCTGCATTCCTTTTGCACATTCCTCCAGAGTCTTTCTCTCATCCTGCACAAATGCAGGTATGTGTCTCAATACATACAAAGCCTTCACCATTTCAGAGGAACGAAAGATCCCCTTCAAGTCACTGATTGCTTTGTTGTTCCCAGAAATGGTCTGCCACCACACCTGGTAATCCAAGGGGGCTGGCTTGGGATTTGATTCTGAGACAAAGGAAAGGAAGGCAGAAATAAGATCTCCCCACAAGTTGGGGGCTTTGTTGTGCTGCACATTATCAGCCAAGACCCAGGTTAGAAACATGCCATTGGATTCAGTTTGAAGGGCTTGCAGAACAAGATTAGTAATAGAGAGGGGATTTGTTAAAGGGCATACATTGTGAGTATACATTCATCCACCAGTATGCATCTCGATGTGCATACAGTTCGTCAATGGGGAACTTGTGTGATGCAGAAAGCTTTGCATTGTGTTGCCCCTTGTATTGAGAAACAAGCGTTTGGCGAATCATTTCCTCCATAACTAGCTTGCGATGTTGTCCATGGCAGACTTGGACCTTGAACTGAGTTGGGAGGAAGCCCTCTGCATCAGGTGCTACTCTCTCGGCATAGAGCAGCAGCCCAGACATGGGATGGTTCACCCTGTCAATTGCATCACCCCATGCTTGCACGTGGTCATTGACAAAGTTCTGCTGGATCATCCGATTTCCAGGGAGGGGGACCATTTGAGAGAGATGGACCTAGTCAGAAAAATGTAATTAATACCTAATAATCCCAAATTCAAAATACCATACTTTAAATATTCCTAGATGGGATGTCTCCAGTAAGCTGCGGAATGCTTTCATTTTTTCAGCACCCTTATCCAGCAGTGCAACGGCAGAAAAGTCCTGCTGCTGGAGTGATTGGTTTATCTGTGAGGCCATGCCTAAACGCGGAAGGTAATCTGGAGCAACAACGAATTAACAATTTGGTCAGAGATAAGAAAGGCAAAAATGTTGTAGGTTCACTGCCTCCCGCTACCAGCACTGCATCAGAACATGTGCAGTATGTCCGGAGACTTGCCAATCATGAATCCACTCAGATCTGAGTGTGATAAGTGGCACATGCAGCAAATTAGCGCCGTGTGAAAAGGTTGATCAAGGAGGTATCATAGAGGAGGCTGATATAAAGCCATTAGCATGCACAAGATACCTACCAGGACTGAAGTTGATCGGTTCAGTATCGCGGAAGTTATAAGCAAGGAGATGTGTCGCAGTAGAGCAGAGCGAAGGTGTGGGATATGTGGCAGTGTGTAAGGGACCTCAAGGTCGGCTGTCGCCGATGGCTAAGTCCTAAAGGATTTATCGAACTCACTAGGTCACTGAGAGTGTCACAGGTCCAAAAGGGCTTGATTTATGAGAGCAAATACAAGAGGTTCTGTCTAACTAACAAAACTTGGACGGGTATCAGACCACTCCACTTACACCCGCACTGCTACTCGCATCTAAGAACTGGTGTTAGTCAAGTGATCGGATATATAGACCTAAGATTGCATAGAGAATTTCGATTTCGAAGGCTTCAATGATTAACTTGCGGGTTTGACGATCCTTCGGATCCCACCTCGGCGGTTTCGTTCTGCAAATTGACCATCGACAACTCGCCTAAGCTACGCGCTAGACATAGATGGTGAAGAAGGTGCAGCGGCAAAAGGTTGGTTTGATAAATGGTTATCCAACTCATCATGCATCGTGGATCCGAAAGGGTGGGACCGCCGGGTTGGGTAACTCCATATTGAACCTTGGTCTATAGTTCATATAACGCTCGTCCGCGACGCTCGTAAGGGCCGTAAGGGCGTGTTGGACCACGGCGAGGTCTACCTCGGACCCCAGCGGCCGCCCGAAGGAGAGCCTGGTGGTCGTGTGTACCGGGTGGAACAACCTAGTGCGAGTATGGGGTGTATATCGGTGAGAAGTCCCGAGTAAGAAAACTCAGTGGCATGCTGAGGATATCGTCGCAAGTGATAGTCCTTTTATACTTTCAGTGATGTCTGATATCGGTAAATCATCCTGTTTCAAATTTGAAATGCTCACTCCTAATATGTTCGAGTAATCATCCAGCGCTGCTCTTCCGCGTAGCGTCATGTATGGTTCCCAGCTGGTCGAGCCGTTAGACCATTGCACGAAAAACTTCGCATTGTTTCCTTGTCCGTCATGTCGTATGACTCGCCTGACAAATGAATCATCAGACGCTCCCAGCCCCACGTGGTTATCAATTTTTCTGCTGGGGAATAAGATATCATCGTTAGGGATATGAGGTCACAACAATTTTGAATGAAATACTGGGTGTATTCCCCGTTTCAACTCGTCTGATAGTTCTAATTCGAAGCTCGCGCCCGGCGACGCTTCTCGAATAATCTTCAGTGGGCCGATGAACTAATTTCCGTGATATCCCTTTACCTAAGTTAAGGACAAATACACGAGGTCGCCCACTTTAAATGTCACTTCTTTTCGGTGCTTGTTGGTAATCCATGTCTGATTTAGCGTCGTGTGCGTCAAGCATGATTGATGCTATTTTTCTTGCTGCCGTCCGGATACTAGGATATGGTGATTCGTGTGATATGAGCAAAGGGTTTGGTTGTCGTATCCCATTCAATTCAAATGGTGAATAGCCTGTGCTATCGGAAGTCGACATGTTGATCGCTAGTTCGAATTTAGAAGCCCAGTCTTTCTGGCTTTGAGACACTGCCTGTCTCAGCATTTGGCCTATCGTCCGGTGGTGGCGCCATCCGTTTCGGGATGGTAAGCGTTAGACAGTCGAAGTCATACGCCTATTAGTTTATGCAGTTCTGTCCAGAACGCTGAGGTAAATAGGTTGTCGCGATTACTCACTATCCGTTTTGGGTCGTGCAACTTATGCACTGGATCAAAGAAGACCCCTGCCATGTCGGGTGCCATATAGGCTTGAACCGTGGGTACGAGGTGTATCATTCCGCTCAAGTCGATCCCGATGGATTCCCATGGTTGAGAAGGGATTGGCAATGTTTTCAGGAGGCCAAATGGAGCGATTGTACGTGATTTTGTTCTGACGCAGACTGGGCATGAAGCGCAAAATCTTCGAGTGTTCTGCAGCAAATTCTTCCACCAGACGTGTAAAGAACGAGAACCAAACGTCACATTTGGAACACACCGTAAATTGGCCATTCCTCATCAAAACTTCGTTGTCAGCATTCCTCATGACTGAGTCGGCACTAGCAAGTAGGGCGGCGTGGACGAGGACGGGCGGTTGGTTGGTCGATTGGTTTGTTAGCGAACAGACACGGTCTCCACCCCTCTCCCCACCCAACCTATATATATATATAGACGCCGAGCGACGGCACGACAGGATGGACGAGGCGATAGATCTGGGAGGAAAGTGCGTCAGTCTCCGGCCACCTTTTTTTCGCTCACCTCTTTCCTTCCTTCCTTCCAGCCAGCCAGCCCTAGCGCGGGACGAATATATGTGGATACGCGCCAGGAGAGACGTGGACGCGTCGAGAGCGACGGGACGATTAGGGTAGGACGAAGCGGGTCAGTCATCCCATGTGTTCTTCCACTCATCACCCTTTTCCTTTCCTCTTTAAGCGCCGAGCAATGGCGCGACGGGATGGACGAGGCATTAGGGGCGATGGATTTGGGGAGGGGAGGGAAACCACGGTCTGTCGACTCATCCAGCCACGTTCTTTCTCACCTCTTGGCATGGGCATTGGAACGGTCATGGGCCGTTCGGCCTGCTCGCCTCATTCCTCCTTGTGATCCCAGCACGCGATGGTGACGGCGACGGCGACGGTGGCTGGGGTTGGGTGGGATTGGGATCGCGACGCGACGGCGCGCGCTTCCATTGTCTCGTTAGCCGAGCGTGTGTGTGTGCATTTTCACTCACTCACCCGTTTTGCACCCGTTTTCGTTCGGGGAGTCCGTCCTTTCCTTTCCTCCTCCCTCTCTTTTTCCTCTTCTCTCTTTTCTGATTTTTTTCTTTCCTTTCCACCCTTCCGAGCGGACGGCGACGACGGAGATGATGATGATGATAGATCTATCTTAATACCCCGCGGCCCCGTGATGTCGTGGCAGTGCGGCTGTCCCGTCGATACACCGTAGCATACATGAAGGGGACTTTCTATACATGATGTGTGGGTAGTCTGGTTGGTATCGTCTGGTGTCAGTGATCCTCGGGTTATGTGGTGTCGGTGGGTATTGTCGAGGTGTTGATAAAAGAAATAGAAAATAAGGAAATAATTTATTGTGTTCGTCTCGCCCGTCTCTTCCTCTCCTCCGCCGTTGCTTCGTTCTGTGCTTTCGTGGTCTCTCGTCTACCCGGCTGTCCGGGTTCCTGGGGTCGTGTTCCTCTCTGCGTGGCGGCCGTTGGTCTGGTGTTTGTCACCTGTTCTGGACTTTTTGATGAAGGACGCAAGTCTTTCAATGCCTTTCACTTTTCCTACGAGGGTGTGGAACCTGGTCTGGTTGCCGCGTCCAAGTAGGTGTCTGTGTCTGTACACTCGGGGGCATTCCGCTAAAATGTGGGTCCTCGTCTGTGTGGGTTTGCCGCATTGGCACCCTTTGCTCTCCGTTGTTATGCCGAATCGGTGGTAGTATTCGCCGATGTGGGCGATGACGGAGAGAGAGGACAACGGCGACGACGGAACGTGCTTCATGTCATGTGAGGAGCGGTTTTGATAAGATAGACGACATTCAATCCCACCTACTCTACTGGCGCGACCAACAACCTGTCACGCGTCAGAAGGTCTTGGATTGAATTGAAAATCAACAAAATTGGATTGACTAGAACTATGTAGCTGAACTGCCTTCGGCTGCCAGTCAATTTCATAAACATAGATAGCTGCGATCTCAAGTATCGGTGATCGATGGAAAAACAGAACGAATATCGATCTCACATAACAATCAGATTGTTAAGGACATAACTACAGTGTGGCCCGACAATCTCAGCTGTCGTTGAACGGTACAAAACATAGAAGAAATTTCCCCCCCTCTTCCTCCCCACAGAGGACATTAGATGTATACGTGGCATTCCATTCAAATGATACAAACCTCGCGTTGGGATCATGGTTCTGAATTGTCTATACAGTGAGTGGTGTTGAACATCGCTGCGATTTCCTTGCATCCTGGTGTGCGTGAATTTATACATGTGTTTCGTGTATCTAACATATAAATAATCATGGTCGGTCCTGGAAGACATCTGATTGGTGTTCAGCGGAAGTTGATGTTAATTGCAGACCACCATTCTGGCGCACCGGAAACTGCGTGGCTATCCAAATGCTCAGGAAATATCAGCATCGTCTTCGGGGGAAACTGTGTTTGACTCAGGGTGGATGTCAGTGTCATCGCAGGGGGAGTATTAGAGTTCTTGGAATATAGGCATACGCTGTAGCCAACTCACGCTATAGTAAATCATGCACTGTTGTCCCAAGTCTGTGGCAAGGGTGGCACGCGTCTGCTTTCCCTTTCCACTCACTATCTTCACTATTTTGAATTTGTTCCGTCGAGGTGGATTCTACCAACAGATCATGACTTGGACCGGCCAGGTG
The DNA here is from genome assembly GCF_015039405.1 of Cantharellus anzutake. Classification (NCBI taxonomy): domain Eukaryota; kingdom Fungi; phylum Basidiomycota; class Agaricomycetes; order Cantharellales; family Hydnaceae; genus Cantharellus; species Cantharellus anzutake. Next base: position 69,097 of record NW_024067021.1, on the reverse strand, counting down.
GGATGTGAATCGTTATTCCAGGTTGGGGTTGGGGGCACGGGAAGCATTGCCAGCATTAGTAGGTGAGGTGGCGACGACAGCAGCTAAGGACGGAGGTAATGGAGGGAGCGGTGGAGTGCGTTTGGTGCCCCATGGCAACTCCATCCCAAAGTTTCGCTTTCTAACAATCAAGCTTCACACCACACATAGGGGTCGGACCACGAACGAAATTGTTCAGGCACAGGTACTGCTGAATCATCATGCTGTGTACGGCAATGTCTAGATCGAATAGCTTCAGGATGGAAGGACCCGAGTTAGAGTGGGAATGCATCCTCGGTTCAAGCATGGATGAAATATGGACCTCGTTCGGTCATGAACCCGACAATCGTCAACATAAAAGAGAGATGAATGTCTCAACAAACGCGAAATCCGATCAGTCTGGAGACACATGAGAATGAGAGACGCTCCGAAGTCGTCATCTGCGAATGAAACAGCCAATGAGTTGTGTTTAGAACCTGGGTTTTTCCCAAAATCGAGACCAGATTGGAAAACGATGGTGAGCGTGAATCAGTCATTGGGGAGATCCGAGGACACACGATTGTGGGATTCTGTAACACACGATCGTACAGGGATGGTAGTGCACAGGAATGAGAATGTTTGGCTTGTTCGATAGGATGTGCGTCTCCTGACATTCACCCTCAGTTTAAGGGTGAATGAAGTATGGACCTCTTTCAATGCGACAATCATCCACATGAAACAGAACGTGGAACAGACGCATGCGTCAACAAACGCGAGTTCGGGACCTGGGTTTTTCCAAATCGAACAGACATGGAATCCAAGTGTGCAGGCATGAGAACATTTGCAATGATTAAAGACTACGATACACCAGCGACACAGTTCATGCCACCGGACATGGTCAAAGTTGAGCAGTGAATCGCAATGATTGAAAAGTATGATATGCCAGTGACACAGTACATGCCACTGGACATCGACGGTCAAACTTGAACAGTGAGGAGCAATGAGATCCCACGAACATGGGATGGAGCGCAGAGAGGTGATAGAAGAGCGTGTTAGTCAGAGCAGTCATGTGTTGCGAACAGCCTAGATTGAGGAGCGTATGAGAGTCCAACAGCCAGCTTGGGGATGGGAACCGCCTAGAATGAAGCTAAGAGCCAATAAGATGGCGAAACAACAGTCATGGGATGCAAACTGAGCCAATCAGAATCGATCGCAACCTCACTTCGGTGCTAACCGGACCAATCAGATCTCACCCACAACCGACCATGATTATTTATATGTTAGATTTATGGCTCCGGTAACTCCTGGAGGCCGTGGAAAGAGGTTGTTGGTCATACAGTATTACTCATCACGAAATCACTAACTGTAAAGAAACGACCATAAGTCCATTCCCACGGTTTTCGGGGATTGCCGGATCCTGCACTGCGACTAGCGACAATTGCTGTGTGGAGTTCAAATTGTTTCATTTTTGCCACCTATTCTGAGAATGATGCCGTGGTATCCACCAGTATGGCTAGAGTGGGGAACTGCACTTTGATAGATAGTATGTAAGCTGGAAGGTTTTGTTGGTCCAAGGGGTGTTGGTTTGGCCATTGCCAAACCCCATCCTAGGGGGTGTGGGGTGTGGAGTGGGAGAATAGTGAACCAACTGAATAACACAGGTTGAGTCTGTCTGCAGGGCACTATGAGGGAAACATCCAGAACCCGGAAGTTGTAGTCCGGGATATTTGGTGGGAAAATATAATATAAGGAGTAATTAAAGAATCTGATAAGTGGAGGTAGGGTAGGAGATAGGAGGCACCTGGGGTACAGAGGTCAAAAGGAAGGACAATTGGAAGTCCGGAGGTGCAGAGATCTGGATGGGGAGGGGTAGGGTAAGGTAGAAGGAAGTATGACCAATAATAGTTGTGTGTAAGGCAGGGATGTGTCAGGGCACATACCCTGACTTAGCCCGGACCCGGACCCGCGTCCGGACCCGCTCCACTTCCCGCGCACTTCCTGTGCCGCACGCTCTGCGCGCCGCATGATCCGACCCCGGATCCCACCTCATGTGACTTCCGGGTATCCCTGGAAGCTTTCGCCATATTGCTGTATCATTCTTTATTCTTTCTATTTCCATTTACACAGACGACTTTCCTTGATCAATGTACCATTGACCCATCCACAGTCCATGCACGACACACCCAGCCCTGGATGCTCTGGACGACCCCTGGGTGCACCCAGCACACATCCCTACAGCAGATCTCTTCAGGATCCCCCATGGGGATACCCAGATGGCTGGGGCTGTGCATGAGGACGACGTGGCAATCCCCATGTGACCCAAGCACCATGTATATAAACATACCTGGGGTGGGAACCAGAGAAGCAGTCTTCTTCTCACCATTCCCACTTCAGGGACATCTGCCTGTGCTGGACCCGCTGCTGTATGCACCTGCTTCATACCCCACCGGGCCCTCAGCGCCAGGCAATACACCCGGACGCTCTCGACCCCGGACTGGTCCTTGACAATCTCACCATCTCATGAGTGCCTCGAGGATGCCCAGTGCCTCGAGCTCATAGGCGAAGTACCTACATTGTGTGCTGGTGAACTTTTTGGACATGAATGTGGCTGGGTGGCAGGTCTGCCACTTTTTGCCTTGTTGTCAGAGACCAGATTCGAGATGAGGGAGAGTCTCCATGGCGGAGGGCTTTGGCCTCAGCGACTTATGCCAAGAGCACTGTGCCTAGTGACACGTCCGTGCCCTAACTCACTGACTGGCAATCAGAACTGAAGGGGGGTAACTCTAGTCGATTTTATTACTGGAGTGTAACCTATGTACAAGTTGGATATATATATGGTTACAGCGAAGACGGGTCCGCGATTGGCAGAGCTGAACGGAGCAGAACTGTCAGGGCACACCCGCCTGATCCCGTGCCGCACCCCGCACCGTACTGCCCTACTCCGCTCTCCCCACTACCACCCCCCGTCCCTCCTTTCTCACTTTCCCCTTTTCTCTCTATTTCTATTCTATGGTCGATTTCCCTTTTCTCCATGTACCACTATGTACCTAACCCCACTCCCCTGATCGCCGCACGCGCCGCACACACACTCCTGCCCACTGAGCGGCCACCTCCGGGATCTCCCGCAGAGACACCCAGGGAGGCACGGCTGTGTGCGGAGATGACATGGCTTCTCCCACGTGACCCTGACCGCATGTATATAATAGCGCCTGGGGTGGGAACAGAAGAAGCAGCCTTCATCTCAACTTCCCACTTCAGGTAAGTACCATAGCTTTCCCCTTTCAATGATAACTCAACTTCCCACTTCAGCCTAAGTGGTCGGGGACGCTCACCCCGTGATGGGACCGCCACTATGCATAGCCGACACCTGTCCCATCAAGTCCCTCGTGCCGGGACCTTGCCGCTTTCGGAGCTGTCCCTGACAGGAACTAACGGGGTTAAACATTAGCCGACTGAATATTACCGACGAGTTGGGTTGCGGGGTTAGCGGAAAGGCAGGCGATAACCCAGAAACAGAAAGGAGGGATAGGCCCGAAGGTGGGCTCTGCAGGGCAGGCGAGTGTATTGCCCAGCGGAGGCGGGAGTGCGCTAGCGGACGTCGGAGCTGTCCGGAAGTCTTCGGGGCTCTGTACTTAGGGAGGCGTTGGTAATAAATTGAAAGGAGGGGGTGGTGACCATCGAGGGGTACCGAGAGGATTGTGGAATACGGGAGCTCCGAGGTTAGTGAGGAAGGAGCGGAGGTAGACCGGAGGGATCGGAGGGAACGGAAGTCAATGGCCGGGGATGGATATGACACTTGTCCAATCAGTGTGCCCATGCCTGCTGGGCATGCATCTGTTATGACCCAGATGCGGAGTTTGCTCCTCTCTTCTTCTGAGAGGCTTTCCAGTGGATTCCACTGGACGGGCTTCAGGATCAGAGCCCTGCATGCAAGACATTTAATCTTGTCAAAGCATTTCTGGTGGAGTGGTGTCCACCTGAATGTCTGCTTGTTTGAGCAGATTGTTTGCAGTGGCCCTGTGTAGCCACTGATGTTCGGCATGAATATCGATAGATATTCTACCATTCCCAGGAATCTTAGGACTCCTGTGTGGTCTACTGGCTCCCTGTCAGAGACCAGGTTCGAGACGAAGGAAAGTCTCCGTGGCGGAGGGCTTCGGCCTCAGCGACTTATGCCAAGAGCGCTGTGCCTAGTGACACGTCCGTGCCCTAACTTACTAACTGGCAATTAGAACTGAAGGGGGATAACTCTAGTCGATTTTATTACTGAAGTGTAACCTATGTACAAGTTGGATATATATATGGTTACAGTGCAGACAGGTCCGCAAATGGCAGAGCCGAACGGAGCGGAGCTAACGGGGTTAAACATTAGCCGACTGAATATTACCGACGAGTCGGGTCGCGGGGTTAGCGGAAAGGCAGGCGATAACCCAGAAATGGAAAGGAGGGATAGGCCTGAAGGTGGACTCTGCAGGGCAGGCAAGTGTATTGCCCAGCGGAGGTGGGAGTGCGCTAGCGGACATCAGAGCTGTCCGGAAGTCTTCAGGGCTCCATACTTAGGTAATAAATTGAAAGGAGGGGGTGGTGACCATCGAGGGGTACCAAGAGGATTGCGGAATACGGGAGCTCTGAGGTTAGTGAGGAAGGAGCGGAGGTAGACCGGAGGGATCAGAGGGACCGGAAGTCGATGGCCGGGGATGGATATGACACTCCCACCAGTTGTGGATTTTTTCCATTTTATCCGCTTGAGCATGGATGCCTTGTTCATCCACATGGCTTCCTAGAACGTCCAGGATTGGAGTGAATGGTTGGAATTTTTCCGGCTTATATAAAACTTTGCCCCCTTGAGGCAAGTGAACAACCACAATAATGCTTTATTGTGGTTCTCCACCAAGCTTGTGCTGGGGAATATATCATCAAACCAGATGTGTAGGCATCTGCCTACTTCTCCTCATGGTTCCCAGGTCAATGCACGCTGGGAAGTACTGGGAGTGTTGCAGTCTCCTTGCTGCATTGTGTTTGAGTTGTACATCCCATGGGGTGTAGAGAATGTCATCCTATGGACGTCATCTGGATCCACACATATTTGTTCATATGCATCTGACATATCGATCTTGGATCGGTATGTTGCTCTGGCAACTGATTCTTGGATCAGTTGCATGTCTGGCATTGGTGTGACGTCCAGAATTGTGTTTGAATTATGATTCCTCATGTCAATTACTGTGTGCAAAGATCCATCTGCTTTGCGGATACACAGTAGCGGGCATGCTCACTCACTGCTCACAGGATACCACCATCCTGCTTTTACATAGCAATCTATTTTGGTCGCTAGTGCTTCCTGCAGTGCTGCAGGACGTCTCAGGGTGTTTTCCCAAAATTTCTTGTTCGGATCCTTTAATGGGATTCGATGGTTCACCTTCCTCAAGGGAGGCATTTCTAATGGTGCTGGCGCCATTATGGTTTCGAATTTCTCTCTCCACCACTCCCTGAGTATTTTGAACTCAGGGTTGTTCATGGAGAGACCTTCCAGATATGGTATATCTGGAAGTTCTAGTCCTTCTGGACTAGGATTGGGCCAACCTTCAGGGTACGTTCTTTCGATTACCCTGAGGTGTGTTTTAATCCCGCCTCCTTGTCAGGGGGGCTTCTTTTTTGGCTGTTCTCGAGCTCTTGCTCAAGTTTTCCATCCATGTGATCTCATCGCACGGTCTTCACTGACTCCAAGGGTATCTTACCCTTGTTCACCGTTCTCACTTTGTGGGACCAGAAGTGTAAAATTACCTGGTTTTTGTTTAACCAGGGGGCGCTGAATATGGTGTCGTATCTATCGATGTTAATTACATCGAAGTAGTGTTTTTCTATGTGGCCATTGATCTCAACATCCACGTTTGTTCCAAACAGGATCTGTGATCTTGTTCCTTTCGTCCCCATTTTGTTAGAGACCAGAAGTGAGATGAAGCAGTTGTCTCCATGGTGGAGGGCTTCAGCCTCAGCGACTCAGACCAGGAGCACTGTGCCTAGTTACATGTCCATGCCCTAATTTACTTACTGGCAATGAGAACTAAAAAGGGGGATCAACTCTAGTTGATTTTATCACTGGGGTGTAACCTATCTACAAGTTAAGTATATATAGTTACAGCGAGGTGGGCCTGTGAATGGCAGGACCGAGCAGAGCGGAGCTAATGGAGTTAAACATTAGCCGACTGAATATTACCAATGAGTCAGGTTATGGGGCTAGTGGAATGGCAGGCAATAACTGTCATATCCGTACACACCCAATCTTGATCTGACTCCCAGACCCCCATTGTCACCACCTCTGGAGTCCTACCCTACCGCTGTCCATTCCGATATTCACGTTCGGTCCTGACACCACACCTGACACCACACCTCCTCTCACCCCTCATGCCACCTCCACTCCTCCGTCCTTCTCCTGCCCTACCTCCATCTGCTCCGATACTCACCTTGGACCGAACACCACTCCTCTCACCACACTCCTCCTACTCCTCCTCCCACTCCTCCTCTTCCTCCTCACAACACCTCCACCCTTCCATCACTCTCCTACCCTTCTCCTGTCCACTCCGATACTCACCTTCGGACCTGACACCTTTCCTCTCCTCCACTCCTCTCCCCTTTCCTCTCTCCTCTCTCTTCCCTCTGGCCCTCTTCCACCGACCCTCCGCCAAGTTATGACCTTCCACCGCTGTCCCGTACCTCGTACTCGGACACCGCTTGTACCTTTGCTCCAAGACTCCGTCATAGTTCCTACCTCGGACTTTGACTCCACCTCGGCTTTAGTCCATTGCATTGGTGACCTCATACTACAAAAACACCATTGCCAATATTCCTTGGACTTTCAACCCCACCTCCATAACCTCTGTAAGCTCCACAACCTCCAAGCTCCATGGATCATCTTCGGCACTTTCGCTGCTCATAATGTATCTTTCGCATTTTCCCCTCATCCTTATTTGGACTGCTGCTTCTTCCCATTAGTCATCATCCCCACTTCTCCTCATCCTCCTGCCCCTCTGGGCCTCACCCTCCTTACCTCCTTTCAGATGTACCACAGGTTCTGCCCTATGACCTTCGGTACCGCTCCACTTCTGTCATCCCTTTGTTCCCATTTGGACGCCTTTGTTCCGATTCAGACCCCCTTTGTTCCCTTGTGCTTTCGCCCTCTCCATTATATATATTGGTGCTTGTACATACTTGTTTTATGCCTTTAGTCTAAAATTGACCTGAAATGCCCCCTGAGACTTCCTGCTTGCCACCTATGAAATTAAGGACCAAATGGACAAACAGCAATGGCACAGTGCTCCACTTGAGTCGCTGAGGCCAAGGTCCCTCCTTGCTAAGTCTCCAGTTCCCCTCTGGAATCGTCCACCCTCGCCCAGTTCTAACAGTATCATTACACACCTAATCCCGCTCCCCCGATTGCTGCACCTGCCATGTGCATTCCCACCTACACAGCGGCACACCTCCGGGATCTCCTGCAGAGATACCCAGGGAGGTGTGGCTGTGTGTGGAGATGACATGGCTCCCCCCACATGACCCCTGAGGAAATTTGTATCCGGTGCGACTACTGGACTTATTCGGAGCTCCAAATTCTTATGACGTAAACCAGCATGACTGGACAAATGACATAAAATGGACAAGCCTGGTATTGAACCCAGGACTTCTAGCGTGCATCCATACACTACTCGCCTGTTATGCCAGGGGGGGTACCCCTTCCCTGATGGTTTGGGAGATCACTTGATCCCTTCCTCCAACAACCCCAACTGCATGTATAATAGCGCCTGGGGTGGGAACAGAAGAAGCAGCCTTCTTCTCAACTTCCCACTTCAGACTAAGTGGTCAGGGACGCTCACCCCATGACAGGACCACCGCTACGCATCGCCGACACCTGTCCCATCGAGACCCTCGTGCCGGGACCTCACCGCTTTCGGAGCTGTCCCTGACAGAGTACCAAGAGGGTGACCGAGTCTGGCTCAATGCCCAGAACTACATGTCAGGGCACAGCCCCTGACCCCACACACCCTCAGGTACCCTTCCCCCATTTTCTCCTATTTTTCCCTTCACTGTTCCACAATCCTGCGTGCATGCAGACCATGGGAACTTTCTGGGCGAGCTGCTCGCCAAGAATCTTCCCACGGGGGGGTGCCAATTATGGAAAGTCGGCAAAGAGCCGAAAACTGTATAGTTCCCAGCTCCCATTTGTAGCAGCTTCACAGGAGGTTGAGAAGGTTACCCTTCTTCTCAACTCATTTCCTGTGAAGGCTGGGGCTAGCCCCCTCAGTGAGTTTGAAGACCTCGGACTGGGACTAGATACCCCAGCGACTCGGAGGACCCCCTTGGGCCTGTCACGGAACGAGGGCCAGGCCCTGACACTACACAACCAACCGCCCCACCAAAAAACTAGACCACAAATGGCTTGGCCCCTTCAGGATAATCAAAGTCGTCTCCCCTGCCTGTCAAAATCCAACTCACTGCATGACAGAAAGGAATCCACCCAGTTGTATCTGTAACAATCATCAGGCTGCACCACCCAGACGAAATTGCAGAACAACCCCTCAACCCCCCTGGGCCCGGAACATGTAGATGGAGAAGAGGAGTACTGTCAGGGCAATAGCCCCGAACCCCGAGCCACATGTAATTAGATACATATAGTCACGTGGGTAAGCGGGAACCTCCAGGTAACTGCTTGCACACTACTGTAAAATACACACACTTGTATCACTTACGGCTCTGTGTGCTGAGCTACCCCCAGACCTCACACTGTTTTAAGTGTATGAGGTGTGTTTTACAACACAACCCACAAAAACTATCCAATCTTAACATCTGACTCGGTAGCGCCTATGGTGCCTAAACACGCCCACAAGGGCAAGGTCGCATCTGCAGTGATGCTAAAAAGAAACGAGCAGTTTTCTCCCATCATGGGAGATTCAAACCAAAAGCCATCATCAGACGATGACGACGATCAACATGATCCGGCATTAGCAACCACCTCAGGGCTGGCCCCTGAAGGTTTTAGAAACTTATGTGGAGTAAGTGTGGGGCCTAATACCCCTAGAACTCCACAACATACCAATCTAACCCAAGCTGGGGAAGATCCTTCACCTCCTCACGAGGTGATTGACTTGCACGATAAACGCGTAAGCGCCAAACGATCAGCCCAAAAAGCTGATCGGATAGAGTCGCAGGAAACTCCAGGGCCCAACTATCCCCTGGAGTCCTCCCTCATGTCCCCAAGTCAAGCCCCAAAGGCAGACAAAGGGAAACAAAGGGAAGAGCCCCCGTGTCGGCTATCCGAAAAACTACTAGACTTGTTCCAGGTTCCGTCCGAATGGAGGACAGAAAGCGAAGACCAACTTCTTCTCAGGCTGAAAGCCCGAGAAGGTGCAAAGATACACCCTGAGAGCAGGATCTCCCAGAGCGTGGAAGCTCCAAAAGAACTTCCGCTGTTTACACTCCCCCACACCATGCCAGACAAGGCAAGGTTGCCAACCTCAGAGGAGGTCTCCGAGATAATGAAGAGGAGGCGAACTGAAATGAGGGAGTTTGCTGAGGAAGCCTTATGGAAAAGTAAGGAAAAACCAGCGAACAGACCCCTCTATGAAAGGGAAGCACCCTCTGCAAATGGCCTCGCCTAAACTAAACAAAGCAAGCGTGGAGTGTTCACTCCAAGAACCCCTTCTGGAACCCCCAGAAGCAGCAATGTTAACTGGGGAGAGTCACTGCTCACCCAGCCAAACTTCCTCCTGGAAAACCAGGAATCGCACATAATAAACGCGATAAACCTGATCCAAAAAAAGATCGAGGAAATGAACCACAATAGTACGGCTCATCTAGAGATAACTCTAGAAAGAATGGCCAACGCAATCAACGTGTTGACTGAAAAAATCAGCGAACAGATGGACTTGCTGAAGGAGTTAAACTTCTCACAAAAAGTGAGGAAACAAATAAACACCCCTGGACCATGGTCCAGGACATAAATAGAACTCGTGAAAAATTCACGAAAAGAACCACCAGTGAAAGCACACTGGAGTATCATCAGCGACTCGACAGAGATGCTAAGGAGATCCTTCTCCCAAGGATAGGAGAAGACGATGCCGAAAGAAGGCATCGTTCAGAAATTAGGAGGAGAATTGGCATGTACCAAAGGTTCGGCCAAATGTCCACTTGCAACGGAGCTCTCGAACAGAGAGGTAACTCAACCACACACTCTCAAAACAATGAGAGAATCCAAATACAACTTCAGGCGAATTCACCTGAAACCAAAGAAACGCTGCGAGGAAGATTTCCCCCAGCGAAAACCCCCCCAAAGGAGAGATCTCCATTGGATAGCGACCCCACGAAAGCAGGGGAGCAAGAGGAGTACCTGGAGAAATGGTATGAAAAGGCCATAAGAATGGCCGAAGTGAGAATACTCACTCCCTACCTAGAAGGAGTGAAGCCTGAAGCCCTTAAAAATGGGCTGGCATTCCCTGACAAGAAATGGTCAGGGGAGAACGACATGGAATCGTTCTGGCAGTGGTTCACAGAACTACTGGGATTCCTCGCCTTGCGAGGATGCAAAGGTCCCCAATTGGACTGCTTGATTCGTGGATTAGGGGGACCCATGTTCGACCTCGGAATAAGACTCCCAGACGAAACTCTCCTCAGAGGAGATGAGGGCATGTTCCTTGAAGTTCTCAACATATTGATGAGAACTTTCATTAAAGCCTCTGCCGTGTTGAACGCGACAAAGAAGTACCACAATGTCAAATACGAAGCGGGAAAAGGCCTAAAACAGTTCTACCTAGAACTGTCCAAAGCAGCGTCCCAGATGGTGATGCCGCCAGACCAGGTGTCCTTCAATGCCAGGTTCCTAAACTACATTCCCCTCGAATGGAAGAGGGAAATGATTGCTCATGATAGAATCAGAGCAGACTTCTCCTCAAATGAGGAGATGTTAAAAGCAATATCTCGTGTAGACGAGATAATCGACAGGCTGAAGATGTCTTCAGCCTACAAATCAGGATACTATACCCGAACAACTACCATGGCAACCACGAGCCACGGCAGAGCCCTCCCATCAGGAAAGAAGGCTGAAGAGCCGAAACCCAGATGGAAAGAGGATACATCCTCGAAAAACTTGAGGAAAACCGACCTAAAGTCAGTTCCAATTTGCGGCAAATGCGGCAAAATAGGGAAAACGAAAGATTGCCCAAGACACAATGCAATGAGCAAAGAAAAACCAAGGCACATAGCTGCCATGGAGATTGCAACCACAACAGAAGAAGAGTCGGAAGACTCATCAAACGAAAAACCAGAGAACAACTCTGGTAACTCCGGAGCATCAAGCTTCGAAGTAGACGACCCATACGAAGGACCTCAATACTCACCTGACTCAGAGGGTGAGGAAGTCAACATTGGGACCATAAGGATGGGCCCAATGTCAGTCGTCGATCACGACGACATAAATTACAAAATCAAACTGGCTGTAGCACACCAGTTAGAAAACATGGCAGACGAAAAAGTCGCTGAAGCCTTGGTGGAAGCACCAAGAAAAGATGCCTTGGGGAAATACACCAAAGTACCCAAGGAAAACAAGGAGAAAGGGAAGAAGGACCAAAAGTCCATCGAAACCCAGTCCCCCTTGTTTGATGCGAAATTCTGCATCTCAAAAGATGCGGGACAATACCCCGCAAACAGACTGCTCTCAACAAAGAGAACGCTGACAGCTCACATAAAAATAGCAGGCATAAAAGCCTATGGGCTATTCGACAGTGGAGCCGAAACGGACGCTTTATCACCGGACTTTGGCCATGCGGTCCACATCCCAATTCTCCAATTGGAGAACCCAGTCGTCCTTCAAATGGGGATGAAAGGAACAAGATCACAGATCCTGTTCGGAACAAACGTGGACGTTGAGATCAATGGCCACATAAAAAAAACACTACTTCGATGTAATTAACATCAATAGATACGACACCATATTTGGCACCCCCTGGTTAAACAAAAACCAGGTAAGCTTAGACTTCCGGTCCCACAAAGTGAGAACGGTGAACAAGGGCAACATAGATGCCCTTGGAGTAAGTGAAGACCATGTGATGAGATCACACAGATGAAAAACTTGAGCAAGAGCTCGAGAACAACCAAAAAAGAAGCCCCCCCTGACAGGGAGGTGGGATTGAAACACACCTCAGGGTAATTGAAAGAAAGTACCCTGAAGGTTGGCCCAATCCTAGTCCAGAAGGACTAGAACTTCCAGATGTACTGCACCTGGAAGGTCTCTCCATGAACAACCCTGAGTTCGAAATACTCAGGGAGTGGTGGAGAGAGAAATTCGAAACTGTAATGGTGCCAGCGCCATTAGAAATGCCTCCCTTGAGGGAGGTGAACCATCGAATCCCATTGAAGGATCCGAACAAGAAATTTCGGGAAAACAACCCCGAGATGTCCTGCAGCACTGCAGGAAGCACTAGCAACCAAAATAGATCGCTATGTAAAAGCAGGATGGTGGTATCCCACGAACAGCGAGCGAGCATGCCTGCTACTGTGTATCCACAAAGCAGATGGATCTTTGCACATGGTAATAGACGCGAGGAATCGTAACTCAAACACGATCCTTGACGTCACACCAATGCCAGACATGCGACTGATCCAAGAATCAGTCGCCAGAGCAACATACCGATCCAAGATCCATATGTCGGACACATACGAACAAATACGCATGGATCCAGACGACATTCTCTATGCCCCACAGGACATACAACTTGAACACGATGCAGCAAGGAGACTGCAACACTCCCTGCACCTTCCAGCGCACATTGACCTGGGAACTACAAGGAGAAGTAGGCAGATGCCTACATGTCTGGTTCGACGATATATTCACCAGCACAAGCTCAGTGGAGAACCACAATAAAGCATTGTTGTGGTTGTTCACTCGCCTAAATGGGGTGAAATTCTACATAAGCCGGAAAAAATTCCAGCCATTTGCCCCAATCCTAGACGTTCTAGGAAGCCATGTGGACGAACAAGGCATCCACACTCAAGCAGATAAAATGGAAAAAATCCGCAACTGGCGAGAGCCAGTAGACCACACAGGAGTCCTAAGATTCCTGGGAATGGTAGAATATCTATCGATATTCATGCCAAACGTCAGTGGCTACACAGGACCACTGCAAACAATCTGCTCAAACAAGCAGACATTCAGGTGGACACCACTCCACCAGAAATGCTTTGACGAGATCAAATGTCTAGCATGCAGGGCTCCGATCCTGAAGCCTGTCCAGTGGAATCCTCCAGAAAGCCTCTCAGAAGAAGAGAGGACCAAACTCCACGTCTGGGTCATAACAGACGCATGCCCAGCAGGCATGGGCACACTAATTGGACAAGGCGAAAAGTGGCAGACTTGCTGCCTGGCCGCATTCATGTCCAAAAAGTTCACCAACACACAATGTAGGTACTTCGCCTACGAGCTCAAGGCACTGGGTGTCCTTGAAGCACTCATGAGATGGCAAGACAATCTCATGGGAGGCCGTGAATTCACAGTAATCATGGACCACAAAGCTTTGGAATATTTCAAAGCGAAAAACCACAACTCAGGTAGACACCTGAGATGGCAAGCCTTCTTTGAAAGCTTCAATTGCGAAATAAAATATGTGGAAGGCCACAAGAACAAAGTGGCAGATGCACTCTCACGGTACTATGACTCGTCAACAGACGAGGATCTGCATTTCGACAACTACGTGTCAGCGGACATCCATCTGGACAAAAATGCAGAAGATACCATCCCCGACAGAATCGAGGAATACGAAGAACTGCTGCTAAGCAGTACCCTGAGTAAAAACTCAGAGAGAAAGAGACTCGCAGCAATACATGTGAGAAATACCCAAGAGGAAGCTCTAGGGGGGAGTGATAACCTAGAGGAAACTCTAGGGGGGAGCGCCCAAAATCTGGAAGAAATCATAATTCCGGAAGAGAACCTTCGAAAACAATTCAAAGAGAAAGACCTCATTGAGGCAATAAAATCTGGATACTCGCAAAGCCAGATCCACCGGGAAATCCTAGAGAGCCCAGGGAATTTCAAAAACTTCTCCATAAAAGATGGGCTGATAACCCGACTTGGAGAAGGAGGAACGACCCAAATAGTAGTCCCAAAAGGGAACTACAAAAGGAAGTCCATTCGAGGAATAATCCTCGAAAACATCCATGAAACACTTGGACACTTAGGATCCAAGAAAACAGTGGAAACCCTCCGTCGACACTTCTGGTGGAAGTCGATGAGGAAGGATACCCACAAGTTCTGCAGGTCTTGTGGAACTTGTCAAACAACAAAGAAAAGCACCAGGAGAAATCCCAGACTGCTTCACCCACTCCTGACCCCAGAGACACCATGGTCGTCAATAGCTATGGACTTCACAGGTCCATTCCCAACAAGCTTGGGATATGATTACCTTTGGGTAATCATTTGTAGGTTGATGTCCAATGTCCACCTAATGCCAATAAAAACAACAACAAACGCACTAGAACTAGCATTCGTATTTCTTCGTGAAGTTGTAAGACTCCACAGTCTACCACACTTGATCATATCAGATCGAGACTCGAAATTCACGTCAAAATTTTGGCACGAACTACACCAAATACTCGGTGTGCAGTTGAAATTCACAACTGCATTCCACCTGCAAGGCGATGGCCAAGTGGAAAGAATGATACAAAAAGTAGTACAAATACTACACATGATGGTTAGATCAACACAACTGGGCAGCGAAACTGTCAATGGCAGAATTCACGATCAATGCGAGCTTGAACACATCGACAGGATTTGCCCTGTTCGAATTAATCTATGGCCATATGCCAAAGATGTGCCTAACAGCACCACTCTTGGACTACCCGGGAGTAAACAACTTTGCCCAAAAGGCGAAGGAAAACCTCATGGCAGCACACAATGCGATAATACACAATCGCGCTGCTCAAACAATCCAGGTGAATAAGAAAAGATGCCCAGACCCGCCTTTGAGAAAAGGTGAGCTTGCATACTTATCCATGGATAAGCTGAACCTACCCAAAGGAAGGGCAGGAAAACTAAAGCCCTTATACATAGGGCCTTACGAAATTCTGGAAACATTTCCAGAGACGTCAAACTATGTCCTCAAGTTGCCACCACAACTTGAACAATGCAGAATCCACCCAAGATTCCATGTATCCCGGCTCATACCTCACGAGCCCAATGACCAAGAAATCTTCCAAATAGGGAAGTAAACATATTCTACGATTTTGGGGAAGACCCTGATTGCGAAGCAGTAGTTCGCGAAACCTTAAACCATGCGTGGGTTCACAACAAACTCTGGTTTAAGGTCAAATGGGAACTAGGGGACACCACATGGGAACCCCTAGGAAATTGCAACGACCTCGTCCACCTGGATGAGTACCTCACATTACAAAATGTAAGGGAACCAGAAAAACTCCCTATCAAAGAAGACAGGGAACTCTCAGCATCACTACGCCCCCAAAAACGGAGGGGGAGGAAGTAAAGCTGAGGGACGATGGCCCACAGCCAAGAGCGTGGGAAAGTTCTGGGCAAGTAACTTGCCCAGACAGCCACACCATGTACTAGAGATCACATGGGCCAGGTGAGTAACTCGCCTAGACCACGTGAACCACAGGCTCATGTGTAAAAGCACACACAACTGCGGCGAATCCCATGCATGCAAGAACGAAAACCCCTCCCACCACCATGAGAAACATAATGACGAAATGTTCTCTGGGGGAGGCAACCCTCGGTTCGATCCAAACAAGCCACTGGACATCGAAATACAACAACCCGGGGAGCAAGGCTCCCCAGAACAACAACAACACCGGGTGCAGATAAGTGCCATGGACTACATGACCCACGCAGCACAAATGAGTGCTGCGAACCAACAACCATCCGTGTTGCTAACAGGCACCGTGTTAGAGATGGGCGGAAACGGACGACTCCGGAGTGGAATCGGAGACTTAGCGTGGAGGGACCTTGGCCTCAGCGACTCAAGCGGAGCGCTGTGCCATTGCTGTTTGTCCATTTGGTCCTTAATTTCACAGTAGGTGAGCAGGAAGTCTCTTGGGGGCATTTCAGGTCGATTTCGGACTGAAACCAGACGAGTATGTACAAGCGCCGATATATATAAGGAAGGGGCAAAAGCACAAGGAGAAACAAAGGGTGACTGTCAGGGCAATAGCCCCGAACCCCGAGTCACATGTAAACTAGATAGATATAGTCACGTGGACAAGCGGGAACCTCCGGGTAACCGCTTACACACCACCGTAAAATACATCATCTTGTATCACTTACGGCTTTGTGTGCTGAGCAACCCCAAAGACCTCACAGTGACCGAATCGGAACGAAGACGTCCGAACGGGAACAAAGGGTTAGAGGGAGCGGAGCGGTACCGAAGGTCATAGGGCAAGACCTGTGATACATCCGAAAGGAGGTAGAGTGGGTGAGGCCCAGAGGGGCAGGAGGATGAGGGGAAGTGGGGGTGATGACTAACTGGCTAGAATAGAAGGAAGCAGTAGTCCAAATAGGGATGAGGGGGAATTGCGAGAAATACATTACAAATGGCGAGAGTGCCGGAGGCGGTCCGCGAAGCTCGGGGGTTGCGGAGCTTACGGAGGTTACGGAGGCGGGGTTGGAAGTCCGAGGAATATTGGCAATGGTGTTTACGTAGTATGAGGTCACCAATGCAATGGACTAAGACCGAGGTGGAGTCAAAGTCCGAGGTATGGACTATGACGGAGGCTCGGAGTAAGGTATGAACGGTGTCCGAGTGTGAAGTACGGAACAGCGGTGGATGGTCGTAACTTGGCGGAAGGGTGGCGGAGGAGTGACGGAGGAAGGAGAGAGGGGACAGGTAAGGAAGAGTAGTCAGGTCCGAAGGTGGATATCGGAACGGACGGAGAAAGCATAGGGGATGACGGGAGGGTGGAGGTGAGGTGAGGGGGGAGCGGAGTTGTAGGGAGGGTGGCGAGTAGGGCGATGTTCGGTCCGAGATGAGTATCGGAACGGACGGAGAAGGGGTCGGAGAGGTAAGAGGAGGGGTGTGTTGCCAAGACCGAAGGTGAGTATCGGAAAGGCAGCGGTAGGTTATGACTCCGGAGGTGAAGAGGGTGGAGGTCCGGAAGTCGGGTCGGGGTCGGGTATGCACGGATATGACACACCGCATACCCCCACCCTCCTCAGAGGGGCTTCCAACCATATGCAGTGCAAACTGTACCGATGGCGCAACAAGCACCATTCCAGGGGCAGCATTTGCTGCTGCAGCCCCAGGTATACTCCCCAGGGAACTTCCCTGGCCAGATCAACCCCTGGATCGGCCAATTTGGCCCAGGTCCAACAACACCCCAGCCAAATGCAGGCTTGGAATCAGCCATCGCATCAGCGGTAGCTGCTCAGACAGGTCAGCTCTGTGAGGAGCTGAAAGAGATGAAGTCCCTCATAGGAGGGAGATGAGGGAGTGACAGCGGCTCCTTGTCCAGACCATCCAAATGGGCACAGTCTGATAACTCGAGGGTGTCAGAAGATGCCTGCGACCATTGCGCCCACTGGAGGTGTGAATACAACAGAGCACGAAGAGATGCCGAGGGCATCTTCAACTCTCTGAAAGACACAGAGAGAGAGGTCGATCTCCAAAAAAGGGAGATCGAATTACTGAAATGCTAGCTCAGAGAGGCACACGCACTGGCAGACCTCGCTGCCAAACCCATTATGATGGGGGCCTCCCAGGTCAGGGGGAGGGGATACGGTTCCGGGCCTCATGAGGTACGACCCCACATGGGGACTAGCGCACCAAGGGGTGGGGCACCGACTATCCCGCCACCCCATGGGCAGGCAACCCTGTCCGGGTTGCATAAGGGCCCGCCCTCAGAAGGGCAAACCCATGTCGAGGGGAAGAGGGAGAGCGGTAGGCAACCAACAGCAGACCCTAAAATGGGGACCAATGCCAGAGGTGGTGGGCCGCTGAGTACCTCAGCACCCTATGGGCAAGCTACCCTGCAGGGAAGTGTCCACATGCTATATGAGACTGCCGAACTCAACGAGTTTGGCAAAGTTGAAGCTCCAGTCAATGTAACAATCGACCCCAACTTCCCCATGAGGAGATGTCAGGGACGCGTCCGGGGTAGAGGAGGCCCGGGTGAGATGCCCGACACTAGAAGCCTCGCGGGGTGTGGAGCGGGCGTGTGTACTGGTGGGCCCGGCTCAGGAGGCAGTCCCTGGCCACTCAGACTGAAGTGGAAAAGGGTGTTATTATTATTAAAAGGGAATACTATGTTACTTACCTGAAGTGGAAAAGGGTGAGAAGAAGGCTACCTCTTCGGTTCCCACTTCAGGTATGTTTATATACATGCGGCTTAGGTCACATGACGGGTGCCACGTCATCCTCGCATACAGCCATAGTCACCCGGGTGTCCCCGTGGGGGATCCTGAGGGTGTCCGCTGTGAACGCGTGAGCTGGACATAGTGGGGGTCGCCCGAGGCGCCCAGGCTGGGCGTGTCGTGAGCGTGCTGCAGGTGGGTCAATGGTACATTGATACAAGGAAAGGTCGTCCGTGTAGAATAAAGAGAAAATAAAGAGAAGGTGAGATAAGTAAAGAGAGAGTGGAATGGAGAAAGAAAGAAAGAAGAAGGGGGGGAGGAGGTAGGGGAAGACTGGGTGGCGGGGTACCGGGTGAAGTGGGGCCGGGTGGGGCTGGGTCAGGCGGGTGTGCCCTGACAGGAGAATAGCAGGGTCAGAAGTGCTGCACGACGCCGCATACACTTGGTGGACAAGCGTGAGTGGGGGAGAATTCATACACTGGTACGAACAGGCCGAAGCTGCCTTCAAAAGTGGCAAGGTACACAGAACCCTTCACGAAAAAGCGAAGGAAACCGAGAAATACTTCTTGGGACTCCCGAGTATTGCAAGACTTGCGGAGGAGTATAATTCCCTGGAGAACAAGGGAAAAATCTCCTGGGAAAGTCTAAGCAAAGCCACCTATCTAAAGTCCCAGTTCAAACCACTCAGGACTCCTGAGGAACATGCCGCAAGAACTGCGGAGTGGGAAGCGAACGCTTCCAAATACCGGGAAAGAGACGCAAGTCTCTGCACTGGACAACCAGCCCAACGACCACCCTTCCCCACGGGAAGAACGATAGACCTACCATACTCCACACCTGAGCCAAGTAGCTCAGGAACACAACAACCCGCTCCCACCCAGGGAGCGCCCACTTCATCAAGCCCACAGCCTGACAATGTAGCCCAGGTGTCAGGGCCCGGCCCTCGTTCCGTGACGGGCCCAAGGGGATCCTCCGAGTTGCTGGGGTATCTAGTCCCAGTCCGAGGTCTTCAAACTCACTGAGGGGGCTAGCCCCAGCCTTCACAGGAAATGAGTTGAGAAGAAGGGTAACCTTCTCAACCTCCTGTGAAGCCGCTACAAATGGGAGCTGGGAACTATACAGTTTTCGGCTCTTTGCCGACTTTCCATAATTGGCACCCCCCCGTGGGAAGATTCTGGGCGAGCTGCTCGCCCAGAAAGTTCCCACGGTTGTGGCTGTGATGGTTTCTGGGCGAGTAACTCGCCCAGAACATTCCCATGGTCTGCATGCATGCGGGATTGTGGAACAGTGAAGGGAAAAATAGGAGAAAATGGGGGAAGGGTACCTGAGGGTGTGTGGGGTCAGGGGCTGTGCCCTGACACCAGGCTACGTCATTGCATCTGACGCAGCAATCGGATGTCCAGATGAACAACCCAGAGGAAAACCCTCCTCCAGGGCAATGACTCCACCCTTGAGGAAAGGGAAAGTGACATGGTAATATGCCATCGAGGTGCCCGTGAAAACACCTTCCCCCAACTCGAGGCCCTGCACACAATACTGTATGCGAGGAACCGCAAGTAACAATTGCGGAAATCTCTACTCCGTCAAAAGACCCACACCACTTGTGTGTAAACACCACTTACACACGATCCCTCATGGAACAAGTGAGGAACACCAAAGACATACAACCTTTGGGTCGAAATTCATTTTCGACAAACTCCACTACTTTTCTCCCTGCAATACCCATGTATCGCCGTTCATGTCAAAGTGATGGCCCACTGCTGCTGCCGCCACCGCCACCTCCTTTTCCTTTTGTCTCATCCTCTCATTCTCTCTTCCTTCCTTCTTCTCCTTTTCTATCTTTATACAGACGACCTCTCTTTCTTTCCTACCCTTGTAGCACGGATGCGTCCGACACTGAGCACCCTGTAGGGGCACCGCAATGCCGGACGCACTGCGCACTCCTACTTGTACTTCCCCTCCAACACTCGGGATCGACTGCGGAGCCACCCGCAGTAACCCGGCTTCGTCCAAGGGTGATGTGGCACCTCCACGTGACCCATTCACACATGTATATAAACTAAGCCGAAGCAGGACCAAAGAAGTAACCTTCTTCTCATTTCCCGCTTCAGGCAAGTACCCTAGTTTAGTCCGGCTTCCCACCCTAATAACAATACATTTCCCGCTTCAGCCTGAGAAGCCACACAGGGATGTAAGCCCGAGTGAGGGCTGCCACTATACGGTCTCACCGCCCCACCGCCGTCCGGGCCACTAGCACCAAGCGCTACGCTGCTACCTCTGCCTTCCTTGAGCCATCCCTGACACACACTCACTTATTCCCTAAACCCTTTCTCTCTCCTTCACTGACATGTACAAAAATCGGCCACTTTAAAGTGGCGACAACAAAACACTCATTGATAATTTCAAACTCAATGTAAATCAATTCTTAAAACTTCATTGTCTTCACCATCAACATTGTATGCATCACAAATGCAACACAAGGGGGGAGAATGTCAGGGCAATAGCCCTGAACCCCAAGCCACATGTAATTAGATACATATAGTCATGTGGGTAAGCGGGAACCTCCGGGTAACTGCTTACACACTACCGTAAAATACACACACTTGTATCACTTACAGCTCTGTGTGCTGAGCTACCCCCAGACCTCACAAGTACGAAGTCGAAAAGGTATTGGACTCCAAATGGCTATGCTGGAAACTCTGGTACCTGGTAAAGTTCATGGGCTGGCCAAACTCAGAGAACCAGTGGCTCCAGTGGGACCACTTAGCCCATGCCCCTGACTGGATCGAGGAATTCCACAGCACCCAGTGCCACCATCCGCTCCTCCCGACCTTCCCCCTTTTCCCCTTTTACTCTTCTCTCTTCTCTCTTTCTTCTCTTCTCTCTTTCTTCTCTTCTCTTTCCTCTTTCTTCTTTTCTTATCACACAGACAACTTCCTTTGTATCAATGTACCATTGACCCGGCTGCAGTGCAGACCCGGACACACCGGATGACCTCCCATATACTGGATACTCCTGGGACCTCTTGTGGAGGTACCCAGACGGATGTGGCTGTGTGCATAGATGACATGGGACTTCCCATGTAGCCTTAACCACATGTATATAAACACAGCCTAAGTGGGAACTGAGAAGCAACCTTCTTCTCACACTTCCCACTTTAGGCAAGTAGCTTACACTCCCCCTGCTAATAATAACACACTTCCCACTTTAGCCTAAGTGGCCAGGGACCCTTGTCTGCTTTGGGCCTGTTGTTACGTGCACCCACATCACACCCTACCAGGCCCTCAGCCCTGGGCGATATACCCAGACACTCTCAACCCCGGGTTGGTCCCTGACAGAATCCCAGTAGTTCTGTGAACCACTGCCAGAACAATTCCATGTCGTTCTCCCCTGACCATTTCTTGTCAGGGAAAGCCAGCCCATTCTTTAGAGCTTCAGGGTTCACTCCCTCTGGGTAGGGAGTGAGTATTCTCACTTCGGCCATTCTTATGGCCTTTTCGTACCATTTCTCCAGGTACTCCTCTTGCTCCCCTGCCTTCATGGGGTCGCTATCCAATGGGGATCTCTCCTTTGGGGGGTTTTCATTGGAGGGAATTTTCCTCGCAGTGTTTCTTTAGTTTTGGGCGATCTCGCCTGAAGTTGTATCTGGATTCTCTCATTGTTTTGAGAGAGTGTGGTTGTGTTACCTCTCTGTTCGAGAGGTTCATCAAAGGTGGATGTTTGGCCAAACCTTTGGTATGTGCCAATTCTCCTCCTGATTTGTGAATGGTGCCTTTTTTCGGCATCGTCTTCTCCTATCCTTGGGAGAAGGATCTCTTTAGCATCTCTGTCGAGTCGCTGATGATACTCCAGTGTGCTTTCACTGGTGGTTCTTTTCGTGAATTTTTCACGAGTTCTATTTATGTCCTGGACCATGGTCCAGGGGTGTTTATTTGTTTCCTCACTTTTTTGTGAGAAGTTTATTTCCTTCCGCAAGTCTGTCTGTTCGCTGATTTTTTCAGTCAACACGTTGATTGCATTGGACATTCTTTCTAGAGTTATCTCTAGATGAGCCATGCTATTATGGCTCGTTTCCTCGATCTTTTTTTGGATCAAGTTTATCATGTTTATTATGCACGATTCCTGGTTTTCCAGGAGGAAATTTGGCTGGGTGAGCAGTGACTCTCCCCAGTTGACATTGCTGCTTCTGGGGGTTCCAGGAGGGGTTCTTGGAGTAAAAACTCCACACTCGCTTTGTTTAGGTGAGGCCATTGCGGAGGGTGCTTCCCTTTCATAGAGGGGTCTGTTCGCTGTTTTTTCCTTACTTTTCCATAGGGCTTCCTCAGCGAACTCCCTCATTTCGGTTTGCCTCCTCTTCATGATCTCGGAGACCTCCTCCAAGGTTGGTGGCCTTGCCTTGTCTGGCATGGCATGGGGTAGTGTAAACAGCAGAAGTTCTTTTGGAGCTTCCACGCTCTGGGAGATCCTGCTCTCAGGGCATTTCTTTGCGCCTTCTTGGGCTTCCAGCCTGAGAAGAAGTTGGTCTTTGTTTTCCATCCTCCATTCGGATGGAACCTGGAACAAGTCCAGTAGTTTTTCAGATAGCCAACGTGGAGGTTCTTCCCTCTGTTTCCCTTTGTCTGCCTTTGGGGCTTGACTTGGGGGCATGGGGGAGGATTCCAGGGGATAGTGGGGCCCTGGAGTTTCCTGTGACTCTATCCAATCAGCTTTTCAGGCTGATCATTCAGCACTTACATGTTTGTCACACAAGTCAATCACCTCCTGAGGAGGTGAGAGATCTTCCCCAGCTTGGGTTAGATCGATGTGATGTGGAGTTCTAGGGGTATTGGGCCCTGCACTTACTCCACGTAAGTTTTTAAAACCTTCAGGGACCAGCCCTGAGGTGGTTGCTTTCTCCAGATTGTGTTGATTTGAATCTCCCATGATGGGGGAGATTGTGGTTTCTTAATAAACTGCTCGTTTTTCTTTATTGTCGCTGCAGACATGACCTTGCCCTTGCAGGTGTGTTTAGGTGCCATCGGCGCTACCGAGTCAAATTGTTAAGATGAGATAGATTTGGTGGGTTGTGTTGTAAAACACACCTCATACACTTAACAAAGTGTGAGGTCTCAGTGGGTAGCTCAGCACACAGAGCTGTAAGTGATACAAAGAAATGTATTTTACAGTGTGTGTAAGCAGTTAACCAGAAGTTACCGCTTACCCACATGACTATATGTATCTTGTAATTACATATGGCTTGGGGTTCAGGGCTATTGCCCTGACAGCATGGGAATCTCAAGCAGCAACCCAGAATTCCAGCCTCACTCATTCCCACAGCGTCTAATAAATTGGTAAAAATGTTTATCAGCTGCGTGAGAGTTATCTCTGGCTTGATTTCCAATTTCGGTTTTTGATTCTATAATTCCGTTGATAAATTGCTTATTGTCCTATATTTTCATATTTTTCCATCATTTCAGTTATTGATTGATATTCTTTTATTGTTACTGTTACCCTTTTTCATTATTTCGCCTAATAAGGTACCCAGGTGCCATATGGCACCAATATTCCTCATTTATTATTTCTAAAATGTTCCTTTTATCCTGTACATACCGGATTCTGGAATAGAAGTTCTCCCCTCCCCCAAATTCTCTAAGGTGGGAGGAGTGAGTGTGTGGAGGTCCAACAGTAGGAATAAGGGCAGTGGTCTAGCTCACAATGAGTGATTAGTGGACACTGAGCCTGGACCTTGTGGAAATCCCAGAGAACCCACCATGGAGTTTAAGGATCAAAAGCATAGCGAAGTCTAGTCAAGAGAGTAGAGTTTGGAGAGTTTGGCCCCATGAGCTTAGTTGGCATAGTGAGCTGCAAGCCCTCTTTCAGCATCCTTCTTTGGTGTTTCCACCAATGCCCCTGCAACTTTCTTGTCTGCAGGTTCTTCTAACTGGCATGTTACTGCCAGTTTGACTCCATAATTGGTGTTGTCATGGTCAATGACTGACATTGGGCCCATTCTTATGGTCCCAATGTTGACTTCCTCACCCTCTGAATCAGGTGAGTATTAAGGTCCCTCGTATGGGTCCTCAACTTTGAAGCTTGACACTTCAGAGTTGCCAGAGTTATTCTCTGGTTTATCTTCTGATGAGTCCTCCGACTCTTCTTCTGATAAATGGGCGACTTCCATGGCAGCTATGTGCCTTGGTTTCTCATCGCTCATTGCATGATGTTTAGGGCAATCTTTAATTTGCCACACTTGCTGCAAATTGAAACTAATTTTTGGTCAGTTTTCCTTGAATATTTCAAGGATGAATCCTCTTTCCATCTGGGTTTGTGTCAGGGCACACCCGGTTATCTAGCTTGTTAAAGAAATGGGTTAAGGGCAATCCATTTCTTTCCATCCTTATAAATGACTTGGAATCGTCCACCTCATGTATGTAGGGTGGCCTAGTCGTGTAATTAGAATTGTCTGATAGCCTTGGAGCTTTTGACAGAAAGCTGAGACCTCGCTGTGAATGGGAGTCTGTTACGATGGATACTTGGTGAGCGTACCGTGCACGGATGTATAGGATCACAGGTTGAGAGAATGTCCAGAACGGGACTAGTCAAGGACATAGGGCTAGCGGGTACTTGGCGCTCAAGGGAGCGTACCGGTAGCGAGTGAGATAACGGCTCCTTGAGGGAGCTTCCTGAGATATGGTTGATGGGTACTTGGCACCCAATTGGGTGTACCGGCAACGAGTGATGTTCTAGCTCCTTGAGGGAGCTACTAGAGGCTGGGTTGATGGATACTTGGCGCCCAGATGGGCATACCGGCAACGAGGTATGAGACCATTCATCTGGTGAACAGTCTGTATTCATGTCAACGGGTACTTGGCACTCGTAAGAGCATACCAGTGATGGAGGGGTTAGTCAATTGTAGGTCAAACAACACGTGGTGGGTTCGACGGCTACTTGGCACTTGCGAGAGCGTACTGGCGACGGGGGGAATGGGCTTGTATCGAATACCAATCCATCTGTAGAATTAACCAGATGCTCACCGTAAGGTGAGACAGATGTGAGCCCAGTACCTGGGCGAGTGACGTGAGTCATAACAAAAGGTGTTCGCACATACCTGAGTTGAGTCACATGCGAACTCGATGATCCATGGCTAGAGTTGTCAACCTTGGTAGGGATGACCCATATAGATGGTGACCGAGACATACACAATCTTACACAGACGATACAGTGTTGGCACAAGGAGGTTTACAGTTGTTGCACAGAAGAGGATGGTGTGTTATTCGTGCTGTTGCCGTACATGAACATGACGCTAACTATTGAATAAGAAATGATCACGAGAAATCTCGTGAAATAGAATAAATAATCCGGCCAGCACCAAAACCCGATAAGGGAAAGCTTAGCACGGAGTGAACATGTAAGAAAGGGGGGAAATGGGGAGAAGGTAACAAAGAGAAGGGAGGATATGGAGAAGGAGGACCCGCTGTGGTGGACGTTCAGTCGACATGGTCGCGAGAGACTCCATTCCTATAACATAGCTGGCCCAACCCCTACCCAGATAAGGCTGAGTACCCATAAGCCGATATCTGCATGTGATTTGCTGTAGTTAGAATGCAGGCTGTATTCAATGAGCTATTTCCACTATCACATCACCCCTTACCCGTTATTGGCCCCTTTCCTGCATGATCTATCTTCCTCTTTCATGTCATCTTTCTATTAGCTTCCATGTTATCTCCATTGTAGCCATGCTCTCGTGATTGGTGGTAATCATGTATATAAGGCCTTATCGCCAGCTGGGTTGGCCCCCCAGCTTAACAACGACTAGTTTCTCAGGGAGACCTTCATGCATAGACTGACGTGTGGACTCTGACAGTTTGGGCTCCTCAGCCCTCTTCCCTGATGGGAGGGTTCTACTGTGGCTTGTGGTTTCCATGGTGGTTGTTCAGGTGTAATAACCTGATTTGTATGCTGAAGACACTTCAGCCCATTGATTATCTCATCCATGCGAGATATTGCTCTTATCATCTCCTCATTTGAGGAGAAGTCCACTCTGATTCTATCATGAGTGATCATTTCCCTCTTCCATTTGAGGGTAATGTTGTTTAGGAACCTGGCATTGAAGGATGCCTGGTCTGGTGGCATTGTAGGAGTGCATAACAGGTGTGCTCAATTTCATGGAACCGTATGCAGCAAATATGTCAAAATTGGGCTCCCACCCTTGTACATTATTAAGAAAGAAGAATGAGGGTTTTTGTACGAACTGAAAGAGCCTTTCTGCAAAGGAATTGGTTGAGTGGACAACCTGAGATGTCCTCATGAGCGAAGTCCATGCACTTGACCGTGACCAAGGGAACAAAGTCAAAAGTTGATGGAAGAGGACGATCTTGGGGTCATTAAATCGAAAAAAATGCCCAAAGACTCAGTGTTGAATTTCACCCTAATCGGTTCAGTGGTTGTGGAGATATTCTGATTATCAGGCATGATGGGAGTCACAGGACAATATGAACTATGTGGATGCTCACATGCAAGTGTCAGGGCACACCTGCCTGACCCAGCTCCACCTGGCCCCACCTCACCCGGTGCCCCACCATCCGCTCCTCCCAACCTCCCCCCTTTCCTTTCCCTCTCCTCTCCTCTCTTGTCTTTCTCCTCTCTTCCTTCTTCCTTCTCTTGTCTTTCTTCTTTCTTCTTTTCTTATTACACGGACAACTTCCCTTGTATCAATGTACCGCTGACCCAGCTACAATGCAACATGCCCGGACCCGGACACACCGGATAACCTCCTGCATACCAGACGCCCCTGGGACCTCTTGCGGAGGTACCTGGATGGATGTGGCTGTGTGCATAGATGACGTGGTTCCCACATGGCCTTAACCACATGTATATAAACACAGCCTAAGTGGGAACTGAGAAGCAACCTTCTTCTCACACTTCCCACTTTAGCCTAAGTGGCCAGGGACACCTGCCTGCACCAGGCCCATTGCTGCACATGTCCACATCACACCCTACTGGGCCCTCAGCCCCAGGCGATATACCCAGATGCTCTCGACCCCAGATCGGTCCCTGACAGCGAGCTAGTCTCAGTGAAATTCCAAGAGAATATGGGCTAGTTAAATGATACAAATGCTAAAGAAGTCATTGGAGGAGTCTTGGAATTATGGCATATTATTTGGTCCAAGTTTCCCTGTGCATGGATAATCAAGATATGTATTCTGTGTCTGAGAATTCCTGTTCTCAGTCAAATCTCCACCAAATTTCACAAAATCGGTATCGTTAGAAAGCTATGGATGAGGAGAGTCGAATGGAATAAAGGGACGGAGTTTTGACGCAGTGTTTGGAGTAGTATGAGGAAGTTTGTGTTTTTCTTTTCATTTTATTCTAAGCCAATGACAGCCAAACCTTACTGCTGTTGTTGGTGGAGGCCCATATATTTTGGACTCTTTTCACCAGTTGTATGTTTGCTGTATGGGTATATGTATGTAGCAATTGAAATGGAATAGATGATTCCCCCCTCTCCCTCCATCTTTGAAGTCTGTGTACTTAGTGTGTTGTGAGTGGCCACTCGACTGGTAAGGGCAACAGAGGCCCTTAGGAATCCACCATGACAAGAAATTGAAGAATACATAGTGTTACCTTGAGTTCTCCTGCTAGTTGATTTCACAGACCTGTCAATCATCACACCCCTAGCCTCTACTTTCTTCCCTAATCCTTTGGGGAGTGAGTGAGAGTGCTTTCCTACCATCTTCAGAGTTTGGTCTCTGCTCCTGCTTGCAGCATCACCATTTGGGACGCTGCTTTTGACAGTTCTAAATAGAACTGTTTTAAACCTTTGCCTGCCTCATATTTTATGTTGCGGTACTTCTTTGACATGTTTAATGCTGTTGTGGGGACAACTCCATGTGCCGCAAAAAGTCAGATTCTGTGGATTCTACCCAACAACACACACTACATACCTGCCAATGCTTCCATTGCTCATTCCCTCACTATCCAACACTCCATACACTCATTCCTTATTTTTCCATATTTTCCCCATCATTCCCGACAGTCCCAAGCCAAATTCCCACACCCAACTCCAGACCTCCAACCCAGCTGTTTTTCTACCTGTTGGTGATGCTCTACCTTCCTTCTTCACCCACGGAGCATTTCCCAGAATGGCAACCCCATCCTCAGATGGTTCAGGTTCAGCACAGTGTAGAGCCTCATGTGGTCTTGACAGCACCTGTCAATGGCCATATCTCAAGAACTACTACACCAATTGGGATGAATGAGGGTTCATTGGAAAGCTGAAGACGAGGAAGTTGCTGACTGGAGGATAGGCGGGCACTGTGGCGAAGTTAATCTTTACAATTCCCATTTCGGATCCATTGTCATATATTCCCCATTCATTCATATTTCTTTTATTGTTTCTCTGTTCCTAATTGGACATTCCTTATTTACGGTTGCCTATCAGCCCGTTTACATTCCCCCATTCCATTTCCAATCCATATAAAATAGGAAATAGCTTGTACATAACAAGTTAGTACTGAATAGACCTGTGAAAGAGGGAAAAGCAGTTACATCCAAGTGGCAAAGATGCCATCCATGACCCTAACATCTCCCCTGAGCTTGTTGCTAACATCTAAAACCGCTCTACTCATAACCCTCAGCCTTGACGTCCAAGAGAGACATAGGTGAGTGTTTAGTTGAGGCTCTAGCAGACCCAGTAGCACCCCAGGACCAAAAACCTGGACCTCCAACCACATACACAATCACTACCACCCTCCCCCTTCTCTCTGTCTCGAGTCTAGGCCATAGACCTGTTACAATGTGGCAGATGCATTTATGAAAGTTCTCATCAGTATGTTGAGAACTTTGAGGAACATGCCCTCATCTCCTCTGAGGACAGTTCCATCTCAGAGTCTTATTCTGAGGTCAAATGTGGGTCCCCCTAGTCTGCGAATAAGCAGTCCAAATGGACTTCATCAAACTGAGGGCCTTTGCATCCTTGTGAGGTGAGGAATCCCAGTAGTTCTGTGAACCACTGCCAGAATGACTCCATGTCGTTCTCTCCTGACCATTTCTTGTCAGGGAAAGCCAGGCCATTCTTCAGAGCCTCCAGCTTTACTCCCTCCAGGTATAGAGTGAGTATTCTTACTTCAGCCATTCTTATGGCCTTTTTTCTAGGTACGCCTCTTGTTCCCCTGCCTTAGCAGGGTCACTGTCCAATGGAGATTTCTCCTTTGGAGGGTTTTTCACTGGGAGAGACTGTTCTCTCAGTGGTTCTTTTGTTTTGGGTGGTTGCACCCAAGGCTGGATAGGAATTCTCTCATTCTTTTGAGAGAGTGAGTTGTTACCTCTCTGTTCAAGAGGTTCTTCAGTGAAGGAGGTTTGGCCAAACCTTTGGTACATGCTGATCCTTCTTGTTAGATCATGTGGATTCAGACAACTCTGGAGTGGAATCGGAGACTTAGCATGGAAGTGTCAGGGCATGTCTTCGGGTTGCTAGTGTAAGTAGTGCAGCACCACATGACCCGTATCCCCATCAGGTTCTTCTTCTTTTCCGCTTCTGATCTTCTATTTGATCCAGTCACACGGTATCGGTTATGATGCCATGTGATCTTCTATCATCTTTGATCCACTTCTACCAGTTATTAGTTAGTTAGCTAGTTACCATCTCTACTGTATATATATCCTTTTCTGGCATGGGCATGTCCCCCAGCTTTGCTATCAACTTGGTTTTGGGGGCATCCTTTGTTGCAAGCATGCATGACCCTGACAGGAAGGACCTCAGCCTCAGCGACTCATGTGGAGTGCTGTGCCATTGCTGGTTGTCCTGGGGGTCCCTAATTTTGGATCTAGCAGAGGGAAAGTCTCTTAGGGGGGGAATCAAGTCAATTTTGGACTGAGGTTACAAGTTACTAGGTACATTGTATATAAGGTCCGGAATCAAAAGGAGCAAGGGTACTCTGAAAGGAGACAAAGGGAACTGGAAGGAGGAACAACACCAAGGGTTTGGCTCAATGGTGTTTCTCAAAGGAGGAGTGAAGGGCCAAGGCCCAAGGAGGAAGGAAGGAGGATGGGAGTGGGGAATGGCTGACTGACTGAATAGAAAGGAAGCAGCAGCCCAAATAGGAATGAGGGAGAATAGTGGAAATGAATAGGACAATGCAATAGTTGCAAGGTCCAAAGTAAGTCTGGAATGTCCAAACTTGGAGGCCAAACTCTTGAATATTGGCAAAGGTAAATAAATGGAATGGGCTAACCAATACAATGGGCATAAGCAGAGGTGGGGCCAAAGTCCAAGGTCAGAGCTAAGACTGGAGTTCTGAGATGGAGATGTGAACAGGATTCCGGAGCAGAGGTCCAGAGTTGGGAGCATAGGTGTTGTGTGCTTGTCTGGAAGGTGTCGAGGTTGAGGTCGGACCCGGAATGGACTGGAGTCAGACCGAAGGTGGTGTTAGAGCTGGAGGTGGGATAACCTCTTGGAAGTCGGCAAGGAGAAGGTGACAGAAGGGAAGTAGGGCTCCAGAGTCAGTTTTGGAGTTCCAGGAGCCTGGAGTGGAGGTCAGGATTGTATGGATATGACACTTCTCCTGATTTCTGAACGATGCCTCCTTTCGGCATCGTCTTCTCCTATCTTTGGGAGAAGGACTTCTTTAGCATCTCTGTCAAGTTGCTGGTGGTAATCCAGTGTACTTTCACTGGTTGTTCTTTTGTGAATTTTTCACGAGTTTTAGTTTTTTCCTGACCTGTGGACCAGGGATATTTTTTTTTGTTTCCTCACTATTTTGTGAGAGATTTATTTCTTTCAGCAAGTCAGTTTGCTCACTGATTTTGTTGGTCAACATGTCAATCACATTGGCCATTCTGTCTAGAGTTATCTCTAGATGAGCTATACTATTGTGGTTCATTTCTTTGATCTTTTTTTGGATCGAGTTTATCACGTTTATTATGCATGATTCCTGGTTATCCAGGAGGAAATTAGGCTGGGTGAGCAGTGACTCTCCCCAGTTCATGTTGCCACTTCTGGGGGTTCCAGAAGGGGTTCTTGGAGTGTAAACTCCATGCTTGCTTTGTCTAGGTGAGGGGTTGAGGGGGGTGCTTCCTTTTCATGGAAGAGTCTACTCACTGATTTTTCCTTACTTTTTTGTAAGGCTTCCTCAGTACTCTCTCATTTCATTTTGCCTTCTCTTCATAATCTTGGAGACCTCCTCCAAGGTTGGCAACCTTGCCTGGCATGGCATGGGGTTGTGCAGGTAGTGGAAGTTCTATTTGAGCTTCCACACTCTGAGGGATCCTGCTCTCAGGGTGTTCCTGGAACAAGTCCAGTAGTTTTTCAGACAGCTGATTTTTCGGCACTTACACATTCATCACATAAGTTGATCACCTCTTCCGGAGGTAATGAATCTTCCCCAATGTGGGTAAAATTTGTGTAATGTGGAGTTCTAGGGGTATTGGGCCCCACACTTACTCCACTTAAGTTTTTTGAACCTTCAGGGGCCAGCCCTGAAGTGGTTCCTTTTTGATGATTGCGTTGATCCTCATCATCGTCTGACAACAACTTTTGTTGTGAATCTCCCATGATGGGAGATTGTGGTTTCTTTATGAACTGCTTGTTCTTTTTTATTGTTGCTGCAGAGGCAACCTTGCCCTTGCAGGCATGCTTTGGCACCATAGGTGCTACCAAGTCAGAATGTTATAGATGTAGAGTGAGTTTGTGGTTTGTGTTTACGTTTAAACTTGGGGGCCGCTCAGCACACCAGACCATAATGTCAGGGCACACCCCACCTGACCAGCACCGCACTGCCCCACTCTGCTCCCCCCGCTACCACTCTTCGTTCCTCCTCTCCCTTTTTCTTCTTTGTCTTTATTTCTATTCCATGGTTGACTTCCCTTTTCTCCATGTATCATCACACACCTAATACCGCTCCCCCGATCGCTGCACCCACCATGCGCATTCCCACCTACAGAGCGGCACACCTTTGGGATCTCCTGCAGAGACACCCAGAGAAGTCTGGCTGTGTGTGGAGATGACGTGGCTCCCCCCACATGACCCTGACCACATGTATATAATAGCACCTGGGGTGGGAACAGAAGAAGCAGCCTTCTTCTCAACTTCCCACTTCAGACTAAGTGGTTGGGGACGCTCCCCCATGACGGGATCACCACTATGTACAGCCAACATCTGTCCCATCGGGTCCCTCACGCTGGGACTTCGCCACTTTCGGAGCTGTCCCTGACACATAAGTGTTACAATGGTGTGTATTTTATGGTGGTGTTACATAACTGGTAACCGGAAGTTGCTGCTTGGCCACGTGACTCTAAGTACACCATTGTTACATACAACTCAGGGTTTGGGGCTATTGCCCAGACAGAAGGTCAGTCAAGGGCTGAGCATGGAAACCTCTTGGTTGATGGACAGTGTCATATCCATCCCCGGCCATCGACTTCCACTCCCCCCGATCCCTCCGGTCTACCTCCACTCCTTCTTCACTAACCTCGGAGCTCCCATATTCCGCAATCACCTCGGTACCCCTCGATGGTCACCACCCCCTCCTTTCAATTTATTACCTACGCCTCCCTAAGTACAGAGCCCTGAAGGCTTCCAGACAGCTCCGACGTCTGCTAGCACTGAAAGAGGGCTTGCAGCTCTCTATGCTGACTAAGCTCGTGGGGCCAAACTCTCCAAAATCCTACTTCTTGACTAGACTTCGCTATGCTCTCGATCCTTATACTCCGTGTGGGTTCTCCGGGATTCCGCAAGGTCCGGGCTCAGTGTCCACTACTCACTCATTGTGAGCTAGATCACTGCCCTTATTCCTACTGTTGGAATTCCACACACTCACTCCCTCTCTAGCACATCCTAGCACCTTAGAGAAAATGGGGGAGGGGAGAACTTCTTTTCAAAATCCGGTATGTACAGGATTATATCTAATAATTATTTTTAGAAAGAATAGATGGGAAATATTGGTACCATATGGCACCTGGATACCTTATTAGGCGAAATAATAAAAAGAGTAACAGTAACAATAAAAGAATATCAATCAATATCTGAAATGATGGCAAAATATGAAAATAAAGGAAAATAAGCCATATCTCAACGGATTTACGGAATTATAAGCCGAAATTGGAAATGTAGCCGGAGATAACTCTCACACAGCCAATGAGCATTTTTACCGATTTATTAGACACTGTGGGAACAAGTGAGGCTGGAATTCTGGGTTGCTGCTTGAGATTCCCACGCCCGCACATACTCGTGACCTGCCGTGCCTAACATGGAACTCTGTCAAATCTCCTCCAATTGGGACATTCTTGGTATCGTCAGAATCGTACGAATTAGGACTATTCTTAGATTTGTACCGAGTCGTCGCATGAATGAAAGTCATTTCCCAATCGTAGAATCGGGTATCCAAGCCGAGTCTGTGTGTGGGCGATTATCCTGCCTCCACTGGGCAATACACTCGCTTGCCCTGCAAGCCCACCTTTGGGCCTATCCCTCCTTTCCATTTCTGGGTTATCACCTACCTTTCCGTTAACCCTGTAACCCAACTTGTTGGTAATATTCAATTGGCTAATGTCTAAATCCGTTAGCTCAGCTCTGCCATTTGCGGACCTGCCCTCGTTATATACTCAACTTGTACATAGGTTACACCTCAGTAATAAAATCGACTAGAGTTTACCCCCTTCAGTTCTGGTTGCCAGTTTAGTAAGTTAGGGCATGGACGTGTTACTTGGCACAGCACTCCTGGCATAAGTCGGTGAGGCTGAAGCCCTCCGCCATGGATACACTCCCTCATCTCAACCTGGTCTCTGACAGACAGCATCTGACTTCTTGACAGCTTCAACATTAACACCTCCACCAAAGCATTTTTTGAGCACCATGAACTTATTTTCAGGGAGGGCAATGGGTTGAGGGTGTTTGCACAGGCCCAGGTCATTTGCAACAATCCACATGAGGCTTTGCTTTATTTTCATCTGTGTCAATGGATAGACAATCCAGGGGAAAGCCTGATGGATACTTGATGTGCTTTCCTCAAGGAAGAGATTGACTCTAACATCCTGACAAAGGTTACTACCACAATG
The DNA here is from genome assembly GCF_015039405.1 of Cantharellus anzutake. NCBI lineage: Eukaryota > Fungi > Basidiomycota > Agaricomycetes > Cantharellales > Hydnaceae > Cantharellus > Cantharellus anzutake. The sequence goes on along the minus strand of NW_024067021.1, from coordinate 34,734 downwards.
TAAGGTCGGTGTAGGTGCTGACCTTGGTGCCTCTTCAGTCCTCAGGTCAGTCGAGATCTAGGTTAGACAGAACTTAGTATTCGATGTTGGTGAGGAGAAGAGTAAAGAACCCTTTACCCGACTCCGCACCATCCATATGTAAATACACAGGTACAACAAGGAATAATAAAGAATAAACATAACCACCATCCTGTCAGGGGACGGACCCTGGGTCCCCATGACCCCTCTCTACAGTCCACAGTCCAGCCTGTAAACACAGCCCATTTCAGGGCAGGACTACTGTGGGTAAGAAAGTGTATAGATAAATAGAAAGTAGGCTACATTTGCTTATTGTGGGTAAGAAAGTGAGAAGAAGGTTAACTTCTCACTTTCCCACAGTAGGAAGAATGGAGAGAGGCGGAAGTAGAAGGAGGAAATAGGAAGGGGGAGAAGGGGATAGTGGGTGCAGGTGGAGCCAGGTGGGGTGGGTGTGCCCTGACAAAGATGATCCCATGGGAGGCTGTGAATTCACAGTAATCATGGATCACAAAGCTTTGGAATATTTCAAAGCGAAAAACCACAACTCAGGTAGACACCTGAGATGGCAAGCCTTCTTCGCAAGTTTTAATTGCGAAATAAAATATGTGGAAGGCCACAAGAACAAAGTGGCAGATGCACTTTCACAGTACTATGACTCATCAACTGATGAGGATCTGCATTTCGATGACTACATGTCAGCAGATATCCATCTGGATAAAAATGCAGAAGATATTATCCCTGACAGAGTTGAGGAATACGAAGAACTGCTGCTAAGCAGTACTCTGAGTAAAAACTCAGAGAAAAAGAGACTTGCAGCAATATGCATGAGAAATACCCTAGAGGAAGCTCTAGGGGGGAGCAATAACCTAGAGGAAACTCTAGGGGGAGCACCCAAAACCTGGAAGAAATCATAATTCCAGTAGAGAACCTTCAAAAACAATTTGAAGGAAAAGACCTCATTGAGGCAATAAAGTCTGGATACACGCAAAGCCAGATCCACCAGGAAATCCTAGAGAACCTGGGGAATTTCAAAAACTTCTCCATAAAAGATGGGCTGATAACCCAACTTGGAGAAGGAGGGACAACCCAAATAGTAGTCCCAAAAGGAAACTACAAAAGGAAGTCCATTCGAGGAATAATCCCTGAAAACATCCACAAAACACTTGGACACTTAGGATCCAAGAAAACAGTGGAAACCCTACATCGATACTTCTGGTGGAAGTCGATGAGGAAGGACACCCACAAGGTCTGCAGGTCTTGCAGAACTTGTCAGACAACAAAGAAAAGTACCAGGAGAAATCCTGGACTGCTTCACCCACTCCCGACCCTGGAAACACTGTGGTCATCAATAGCCATGGACTTCACAGGTCCATTCCCAACAAGCTTGGGATATGATTACCTCTGGGTAATCATCTGCAGGTTGATGTCCAATGTCCACCTGATTCCAATAAAAACAACAATGAACACATTAGAACTAGCGTTTGTATTCCTTCATGAAGTTGTAAGCCTTCACGGTCTACTACACTCGATCATATCAGATTGAGATTCGAAATTCATGTCAAAATTTTGATGCAAACTACACCGAATACTCAGTGTGCAGTTGAAATTCACAACTGCATTCCATCCACAAGGCGATGGCCAAGCGGAAAGAATGATACAAAAAGTAGTACAGATACTACATGCAATGGTCAGACCAGATCAATGTGACTGGGCAGTGAAGCTGTTGATGGCAGAATTTGCAATCAATGCGAGCTCGAACACATTGACAGGATTTGCCCTGTTCAAATTAATCTATGGCCACATGCCAAAGATGTGCCTAACAGCACCACCCTCGGACTACCTGGGAGTGAACGACTTTGCCCAAAAGGCAAAGGAAAACCTCATGGCAGCACACAACACGATAATACACAATTGTGCTGCTCAAACAATCAAGGTGAATAAGAAAAGACACCCAGACCCACCTTTGAGAAAAGGCAAGCTCACATACATATCCACGGATAAGTTGAACCTACCCAAAGGGAGGGCAGGCGAACTAAAGCCCCTGTATATAGGGCCTTATGAAATTCTGGAAACATTTCCAGAGATGTCAAACTACGTCCTCAAGTTGCCACCACAACTTGAACAATGCAGAATCCACATGGAAATGGGCTTAGATTCTTATAGACCATGCACACAGGTAAGACACTTTCTTAATTCTCTTTGCTTTGTTCTTTGCCAAACCCCATGCCAAGCTTTCTCACTGGGTTTTGGTGCTGGCTGGGGGATTTGTTGAGTTTCAAGGGACTTCCCTTGACCATTGTGACTTTTATATTAGATACTTAGAAGTCAGATGATATGTATGGCAAATGCCAAGATGTCTTTCCTTATCAAATACATAACCCCCAAAACCTTGTACCACGATTGTAACTGCCACCATTGTGCCACCACTGTGAACCTTCCCTGTAACATCTGACTTGACCCATATCGATGTCTACATCGATATTCTTACAATCTGTGAGAAAACCTCAATGGCCTGGTGAGTGCTCAGACACCGGACCTCCCTCTTCCTGCTCCCACCCCCCCACTGGGTGGTTGAGCTCCCATTCCTACCCTTCCTGTAGTACCCTACTGGGTCCTACAACCCAACCTCCCTTCTTGAGAGGGAGAAGTGACTCAGGCAGCCCCAGGATGCCTGGCCACGTACCCACAGGCCCAAATTCCCATGGTCACTCACTACCATGCACTGGTCAACCCACCTGCCTGTCCCAACAAATCCTGCTACCGGTACACTCCCCTGAGTGCCAAGTAACTGATAGTCAACCACTGGGCTACTCCCTCAAGGAGTGCCAACTACCCACGCTACCAGTATGCTGTAATTGGTCTATCGCCTAGACTCGAGACAGAGAAAGGGGGGAGGGTGGTAGTGAATGCATGTATGATGGAGGTTTGGGTTTTTGGGTCCTGGGGCGCTAGCGGGTCTGTTAGAGCCTCAACTCAACACTCACCTACATCTCTCTTGGACATCAAGGCCAAGGGTTATGAGGAAAGGGGTCTCAGATGTAAGCAAGTAACTCAGGGGAGGCGTTAGAGTCGTGGATGGCATCTTTGCCACTTGGATGTAACTTCTGCTTTCTCTTTCACGGGTCTATTCAGTACTAACTTGTTATGTACAAGCTGTTATCTAGTTTATATATGTTTGAAATGGAATGGCATGGGGGAATGTAAACGGGCCGTTAGGCAACCGTAAATGATGAATACCCACTAGGGAACAAAGAAACAATAATAGAAAAATGAATGAATGGGGAATATGTGATAATGGGTCCGAAATGGAAATTGTGAAGGTTAACCCCGCAACACCTCGCCACAGCGCCCGCCTATCCTCCCGTCAGCAACCTCCTCGTCTCCAGCTTTCCAACGAGCCCCTATTCGTCCCATTTGGTGCAGTAGTTCTTGAGGTGTGGCCATTGACAGGTGCTGTCAAGACCACGTGAGACTCCACTCCGTGCTGAACCATCCGAGTGTGGGGTTGCCATTCTGGGAAATGCTCTGTGGGTAAATAAGGAAGGTAGAGCATCACTATCGGGTGGAAAAACGACTGGGTTGTGTGTGTGGGTATGGAGATCTGGAGAGGGGGTGAAATTGGCGGTGTGGTTGGGCATGGGAATTTTGCTTGGGGTTGTCAGGAATGATGGGGAAAATAAGGAAAAATAAGGAATGAGTTTATGGAGTGTTGGATAGTGATAGAATGAGCATCGGGAGCGTCAGAGGGTATGCGGTGTATGTTGGTGGCCAATTTCCACAGAATCCGACTTTTTGCAGTACACAGAGTTGTCCCCACAACAATGCTCACATGAGCACCAAGTCACCGCTAGCTGACTGTTAGGTGGCTCCCTCAAGGAGCCCCCACTATACCCGCTGCCAGTATGCTCCTTGGAGTGCCAAGTTACCGTTAGCAGACCACCACACCCACTGCCGGTATGCTCCTCAGAGTGCCAAGTTACTGTTAGTACACCTGGCCTCGGATCTCCTCCTGCTCTCCCCTCAATGGCTACACAGCCACCTCCATCTGTGAGCAGAACAGCTCAGGTTGGGTTCCCTGGAACCCATTCCTGTAACACAAGATTCCACATATCCCAGCTCATGCCTCATGAGCTGAATGACCAAGAAATCTTCCCAAATAGGGAAGTAAACATATTTTACGATTTTGGGGAAGATCCCGATCGTGAAGCAGTAGTTTGCGAAATCTTAAACCATGCATGGGTTCATGATGAACTCTGGTTTAAGGTTAAATGGGAGCTAGGGGACACCACATGGGAACCCCTAAGAAATTGCAACGACCTCATCCACCTGGACGAGTACCTCACATTACAAAATGTGAGGGAACCAGAAAATCTCCCTATCAAAGAAGATAGGGAACTCTCAGCATCACTATGCCCCCAAAAATGGAGGCAGAAGAAGTGAAGCCGAAGGGCGAGTGCCCACAGCCAAGAGCGTGGGAAGATTCTGGGCAAGCAACTCGCCTGGACAGCCACACCATGTGCTAGACATCACATGGGCTAGGCAAGTAACTTGCCTAGACCATGTGAACCCCAGGCTCACATGTAAAACCACTTGTGGCAAATCCCATCCATGCAAGAACCTAAACCCCTCCCACCACCACGAGAAACAAAACAATGAAATGTCATTCTCTGGGGAGGCAACCCTTGATACGATCCAAGCAAGCTGCCAGCTATTGAGATACAACAACCTGAGGAGCAAGGCTCCTCAGAACAACAACAACACCAGGTGCAGATAAGTGTCATGGACTATACAATGCATGTGGCACAAATGAGTGCTGTGAACCAACCTTCCATGATGCCAATAGGCACTGCATACCCCCAGCCTCCCCAAAGGGGCTTTCAACCATATGTGGTGCAAACTGCACTGATGGTGCAACAAGCACCATTCCAGGGGCAGCAATTGCTGCTGCAGCCCCAGGCATACTCCCCAGGGAACTTCCCTGGCCAAATCACTCCCTGGATCGGCCAATTTGGCCCAGGTCCGACAACACCCCAGCCAAATGTAGGCTGGGAATCAGCTATCGCATCAGCAGTAGCTGCCCAGACAGGTCAACTCCATCAGGAGTTGAAAGAGATGAAGTTCCTCGTAGGAGGGAGATGAGGGAGCAACAGAAGCTCCTCGTCCAGGCCATCCAAATGGGCATGGTCTGACAACTTGGGGGTGTCAGATGACACCTGTGATAATTGCACCCATTGGAGGCATGAATACAATAGAGCACGCAAAGATGCTGAAGGCATCTTTGCCTCTATGAGGTATACAGAGAGAGAAGTCGATCTCCAGAGGAGGGAGATTGAATTGTTAAAACGCAAGCTCAAAGAGGCACACACAGTGGCAGATCTCGCTGCCATGCCCATTATGATGGGGGCCTCCCAGGTCAGGGGGAGGGGATATGGTGCCAGGGCACCGACTATCCCACCACCCCATGGGCAGGTGACCCTGTCCAGGTTGCATAAGTGTCAGGGCAATAGCCCCGAACCCCGAGTCATATGTAAATTAGATACATATAGTCACGTGGGTAAGCGGGAACCTCTGGGTAACTGCTTACACACCACTGTAAAATACACATTCTTGTATCACTTACAGCTTTGTGTGCTGAGCTACCCAAAGACCTCACACTTTTTTAAGTGTATGAGGTGTGTTTTACAACACAACCCACAACAACTACATAATCTTAACTTCTGACTCGGTAGCGTGTATGGCGCCTAAACACACCTGCAAGGGCAAAGTCGCATCTGCAGCGACACCAAAAAGAAACGAGCAGTTTATTAAGAAACCGCAATCTCCCATGATGGGAGATTCAAACCAAAAGCTGTCGTCAGACGACGACGAGGATCAACATGATCCAGCATTAGCAACCACCTCAGGGCTGGTCCCTGAAGGTTTTAGAAACTTATGTGGAGTAAGTGCGGGGCCAAATACCCCCAGAACTCCACGACATCCCAATCTGGGGAAGATCCCTCATGTTACAGGAACGGGTTCCAGGGAACCCAACCTGAGCCGTTCAGCTCACTAATGGAGGTGGCTGCGTAGCCATCGGAGGGAGAGCGGAATGGGATGAGTGTCTGGCAGTGTAACCTGTGGGTTGGCCAATGGTAACTTGGCACTCCTGGGAGCGTACCGGTAGCGGGTGTGCTGGGAGCAGTTGGCTAGCGGTGACTTGGCGCTCAATGGAGCGTACCGGTAGCATGGGATACTGGGACTCCCAAAGGGAGTCACCCAGTTGGTGGCTATCGGTGACTTGGCGCTCATGGGAGCGTACCGGTAGCAGGGGTTGTTTGGGAAAGCAGGCTGGTGGACCAGTGCACGGTAGTGAGTGACCGTGGGAAGTGGGACCCGCGGGTGCAGGGCCAGACATTCTGGGGCTGCCTGGACTATATCCCTCTCCTAAGGAGGTGGGATAGGCTACAGTTCCTGATGGGGAACTTCTGGTTGGATGGGAGTGACCGTTCAACCACCCGGTGGACTGGTGGGAGCGGGCAGCAGGAGGTTGGGCATGGGAATGCCCTCCTCGCTGCGGTTTTGTCATGGAGAGGATGAATAGGGAGGTGGACATGGTTCCAAGGTTACAGGTTGAGTTTACAGTGGTGGCACAATGGTGAGGATGTTACAATTGCGGTACAAGGTTTGTGGGTTATGTATTCGATAATGATAAAACATCTTGGCAATTGCCATACATATCATATGACTTGTATCTATCTAATACAAATGTTATAATGGCCAAAGGAAGTCCTTTGGAAATCAACAAATCCCCCAGCCAGCACCAAAACCCAGTGGGAAAGCTTGGCATGGGGTTTGGCAGAGAATGAAGTGAGAAGAAGTAAGAAATATCTTACCTGTGTGCCTGGTCTATAGGAGTCTAGGCCCATTTCCATAGCAAAGGGCCTCAAGGTCTGGTTGCCTGTCACGGACCATAAGATTCTCCATTTCCATAACACCTCACCTCCACACGAGGTGATCGACTTGCACGAAAAATGCATAAGCGCCGAACAATCAGCCCAAAAAGCTGATCAGATAGAGTCACAGGAAACTCCAGGGGCTGGGTCAATGGTACACTGATAGAAGGGAAGTCATCCGTGTAATAAGGAAAGAAGAAAGAAGACAGAAAGAGAGAAAGAGAAAAGGAGGAGGAGTGGGTAGCAGGGGACCAGGTCAGCTGGGGCTGGGTCAGCCAGGTGTGCCCTGACACAGACCTGCTGCCCAGCTGCATTCATGTCCAAGAAGTTTGCCAACACACAATGTAGGTACTTCACCTACAAACTCAAGGCACTCATGAGATGGCAAGATGATCTCATGGGAGGCTGTGAATTCACAGCATCACAGATCACCAAGCTTTGGAATATTTCAAAGCGAAACACCACAACTCAGGTAGACACCTGAGATGGCAAGCCTTCTCTTTGTTAAAGAAATGGGTTCTGGGTAATTCATTTCTTTCCATCCTTATAGATGACTTGGAATTGTCAACCTTGTGTATGTAGGGTGGCCTAGTCGTGTAATGAGTATCATCCGATAGCCTTAGAGCTTTTGACAGAAAGCTGGGACCTTGCAGTGAATGGGAGTCTGCTGCAATGGATACTTGGCAGTTGTTATGTGAGCGTACCGTGCACAGATGTATAGGATCACAAGTAAAAGGGATATCCCAAGCTGGACCAGTCAAGGGCAAGAGGCTAATGGGTACTTGGCGCTCGAGGGAGCATACTGGTAGCGAGTGATATACAGTGCCCCAAAAAACCATTGCAATGTTTTTCACTTTTCACTTTATGAGCTTATTGCACCCTGGGAAGGGATCTTAAAATTGCATGAAAATATAAAAATAATGCGCTAGTAGCTTATTAATCACTCCACCAATTCTCTAATAATTATGTCCATTTTTGGTAAAGTTATTTATGTTACAAAGGACCCATGTCATTGCAACAGTTTTTTGGTGTGCATTTTGGAGAAAGGAAAATCACATTAACTATAGCCACCTTTTTCCCTCCATACTGCCTCAATCCTCCTAGGCATACTCCCGATTAAATTCTGGCAGACACTTGGTTCTATCCTCTCCCACTCCTCCTGAAACTGATCCCACAGCTCATGAACACTACTTGGAGGTTCTTCATACTCCCCAGGCTTCCTCTTTACATGGTTCCATAAATTTCTGATTGGATTAAGGTCTGGGGACTGGCAGGGCCACTCCATGACCCTGATGCCATGGTTATTGAACCAGTTCTGGGCCCTTTTGCTGGTGTGTTTTGGGTTGTTGTCCTGATGTGGGCTGGGTTTTTGTCATAATATGAGAGGGTTTGCTGGAAGTCCTCTTCCAGGATGTGGCAGTAGAGCTCAGCATCCATCTTCCCATCAATATTGCATGCCATTACAACTCCATCCAATGCAATACATCCCCAAACCATGACAAAACCACCACAAAACCTTTTTGTTCCTTGCACCAGCCTGTCTGTAAGAAGTTCATCCACCCATTTCCACACCCATTTTCTCCCATCTGAGCCCAGGCGATTCACCTTAGTCTCATCAGACCACACCACTCTCTTCCAATCCTCCAGAGTCCACTCTTTGTGGCTGATTGTGAAGTCCATTCTCTCCTTATGACATCTGCTGAGGAGCATGGGCTGCTTCTTCTTCACCACTGCTTTCCAACCAGCCTCCTTTAGTGGCAGATGAACAGCCTTAGTTGGGGGGCTGGTGCTGGTGACTTTTTCAAGAATTCAGGTGACTTGTGCAGCATTGTTGGCTTTACCAGAGTTGATAAGATGCATTGCATGACAGATATTGGTGTCTGAGACCTCAGATGGGCAACCACCTCTGGGCTGAGGAGTGTCAGGACAATGTTTAGACCAAATATGGGTAACAGTGGAATGGTGGACAGCAGTAATTGATGAGATATGGCAAGCACTGTGGCCCAAATCAATGAGAAAAAGCACTTGTTCAATTTTCAAAGCAGCCACTTGATGCATTTTAGAAACGGGGATTACAGCTTGAAATCCATGTGAATTTATGCTCCAGCAATGTTTATTTGTTTAGTAGTGTGTATAGTAAACAATATCACATGACCTATCACATGATATTTCCAGTTTTAGTCCATTCTGGCAGCACACCAAAAAACCGTTGCAATGACATGGGTCCCTCATGAATTAGATAAATTTACCAAAAATGGACATATTGCTTAGGTAATTGGTGGAGTTATGGACAGAATACTAACACATGTTTAACATATTTATTTGAAATTTTAGAACCCTTTCCCTTGTTTAATAAACTCTTGAAGTCAAAAGTGCAAAACATTGCAACAGTTTTTTGGACCACTGTAACAGCTCCTTGAGGGAGCTTCCTGAGGTTGGGTTGATGGGTACTTGGCACCCAGACAGGCGTACCGGCAACGAGTGGGATTCCAGCTCCTTGAGGGAGCTTCTTGAGGTTGGGTTGACGGATACTTGGCACCCAAATGGGCATACCAGCAATGAGGTATAAGACCATTCATTTGGTGAACGGTCTGTGTTCGTGTCAATGGGTACTTGGCGCTCATATGAGCGTACCAGTGATGGAGGGGTTAGTCGTTCATAGGTCAAACGGCATGTGGTGGGATCAGTGGCTACTTGGTGCTCATGAGAGCATACTGGTGACGAAGGGAACAGGCTTGTATCGAATACTAATCCATCCATAGAGTTAACCAGATTCTCACTGTGTGGTGAGACAGACGAGAGCCTGGTACCTGGGCAAGCGATGTGAGTCGTAACAGAAGATGTTTGTGCATACCTGAGTTGAGTCACACGTGAACTTGACAATCCATGGCTAGAGTCATCAACCTTGGTAGGGATGACCCATATAGATGGTGACCAAGACATATACAACCTTACACAGATGTTACAATGTTGGCACAAGGAGGTTTACAGTTGTTGCACAGAAGGTGGGAGTGTGTTATTTGTTAAGTTCCATCTTTCTCGGCTGTAGCCGTACATGAACGTGATGCTAACTATTGAATATGAATGATCACGAGAAGTCTTGCAAAATGGAATAAATAATCCGGCCAGCACCAAAACCCAATAAGGGAAAGCTTAGCATGGAGTGAGTGTATAAGAAGGGGGGAACAGGGAGAATGTAAGAAAGAGATGGGAGGATGTGGACAAGGAGGACCCACTGTGGTTGACGTTCAGTCGACACGGATGCGAGAGACTCCATTCCTATAACATTCTTCACAAGCTTTAATTGCGAAATAAAATACATGGAAGGCCACAAGAACAAAGTGGCAGATACACTTTCATGGTACTATGACTCGTCAACTGATGAGGATCTGCATTTTGACAACTAGGTGTCAGCAGATATCCATTTGGATAAAAATGCAGAAGACATCATCCCTGACAGAGTCGAGGAATATGAAGAACTGCTGCTAAGCAGTACTCTGAGTAAAACTCAGAGGAAAAGAGACTCGCAGCAATATGCACGAGAAATACCCTAGAGGAAGCTCTAGGGGGGAGTGCCCAAAACCCAGAGAGAACCTTTGAAAACAATTCAAAGGAAAAGACCTCATCAAGGCAATAAAATCTGGATACACGCAAAGCCAGATCCACCGGGAAATCCTAGAAAGATGGGCTGATACCAACCCAACTTGGAGAAGGAGGGATGACCCAAATAGTAGTCCCAAAAGGGAAGTATGAAAGGAAGTCCATTCGAGGAATAATCCTCAAAAACATCCACAAAACACTTGGACACCTAGGATCCAAGAAAACAGTGGAAACCCTCCGTCGATACTTCTGGTGGAAGTCGATGAGGAAGGACACCCACAAGTTCTGCAGGTCTTGTGGAACTTGTCAGACAACAAAGAAAAGCACCAGGAGAAATCCCAGACTGCTTCACCCACTCCCAACCCCGGAAACACTGTGGTCATCAGTGGTCATCAATAGCCATGGACTTCACAGGTCCATTCCCAACAAGCTTGGGATATGATTACCTCTGGGTAATCATCTGTGGGTTGACATCCAATGTCCACCTGATTTCAATAAAAACAACAATGAACGCATTAGAACTAGCATTCATATTCCTTTGTGAAGTTGTAAGACTTTACCACACTCGATCATATCAGATTGAGACTTGAAATTCACGTCAAATTTTGGTGCGAACTACACTGAATACTCGGTGTGCAGTTGAAATTCACAACTGCATTCCATCCACAAGGTGATGGCCAAGCAGAAAGAATGATACAAAAAGGAGTACAAATACTACATGTGATGGTCAGACCAGATCAATGTGACTGGGCAGTGAAGCTGTTGATGGCAGAATCCGCAATCAACACGAGCTCAAACACATCAACAGGATTTGCCCCATTCAAATTAATCTATGGCCACATGCCAAAGATGTGCCTAACAGCACCACCCTCAGACTACCTGGGAGTGAACTATACGATGCACGTGGCACCAATGAGTGCTGCAAACCAACAACCATCCGCGATGCCAATAGGCACCGCATACCCCCAGCCTCCTCAAAGGGGCTTCCAACTATACACAGTGCAAAGCACCATTCCAGGGGCAGAATTTTCTGCTGCAGCCCCAGGCATAACTCCCCAGGGAACTTCCCTGGCCAAATCACCCCCTGAATCAGCCAATTTGGCCCAGGTCCAACAACACCCCAGCCAAATGTAGGCTGGGAATCAGCCATCGCATCAGCAGTAGCTGCTCAGACAGGTCAACTCCGTCAGGAGCTGAAAGAGATGAAGTCCCTCGTAGGAGGGAGACAAGGGAGTGACAGCAGCTCCTCATCCAGGCCATCCAAATGGGCATGGTCTGATAACTCGAGGGCATCAGATGATGCCTGCGATAATTGCGCCCATTGGAGGCACAAGTACAACAGAGCACGAAGAGATGCCAAGGGCATCTTTGCCTCTCTGAAAGATACAGAGAGAGAAGTCAATCTCCAAAAGAGGGAGATCGACACACTGGCAGACCTCACTGCCAAACCCACCCGGGGCATTGACTATCCTGCCACCCCATGGGCAGGCGACCCTGTCTGGGTTGCATAAGGGCCCACCCTCAGAAGGGCAAACCCATGTCGAGGGGAAGAGGGAGAGTGGTGGGCAACCAATGGCAGACCCCAAAATGGGGACCACTGCCAGAGGCGGTGGGCCACTGAGTACCTCAGCACCCTATGGGCAAGCTACCCTGCAGGGAAGTGTCCACATGCTATATGAGTCTGCCGAACTCAACGAGTTCAGCAAAGTCGAAGCTCCTATCGATGTAACAATCAACCCCAACTTCCCCATGAGGAGAATAGCAGGGTCAGAAGTGGTGCACAACGCTGCATACACTTGGTGGACAAGTGTGAGTGGGAAAGAATACATACATTGGTACAAACAGGCTGAAGCCGCCTTTAAAGGTGGCAAACTCGTGGAGGAGTACAATTCCCCAGAGAACAAGGGAAAAATCTCCTGGGAAAGTCTAGGCAAAGCTGCCTATATAGAGGTCCCAGTTCAAACCACTCAGGACTCTTGAGGAATGTGCTGCAAGAACTGCAGAGTGGGAAGCGAAAGCTTCCAAGTACCGGGAAAGAGATGCAAGTCTCCGTGCTGGACAAATGGGCCAGTGACCACCCTTCCCCACAGGAAGAACAGTAAACTTACCATACTCTACACCTGAGCCAAGTAGCTCAGGAACACAACAACCTGCTCACACCCAGGAAGTGCCCACTTTGTCGAGCCCACAGCTCAACAATGTAGCTCAGGCTACATCATCGCATCCGATGCAGCAATTGGATGTCCAGATGAACAACCTGGAGGAAAACCCTCCTCCAGGGCAATAATTCTACCCTTGAGGAAAGGGAAAGTGACATGGTAATATGCCATTAAGGTGCCCATGAAAACACCTTCCCCCAACTCGAGGCCTCACACACAATATTGTATGTGAGGAACCACAATACTCCGCCCAACCCACACCAACCACTGCTCATGTGTAAACACCATTTACACACGAATCCTCATGGAACAAGTGAGGAGGAATACCAAAGACACATAATCTTTGGGTCTGTCATATCCATCCACGGCCATCAACTTCCACTACCTCCGATCTCTCCGGACTACCTCTGCTCCTTCTTCACCAACCTCGGAGCTCCCATATTCCGCAATCACCTTGGTATCCCTCGATGGTCGCCACCCCCTCTTTTCAATTTATTACCTATGCCTCCCTAAGTACAGAGCCCCGAAGGCTTCCAGACAGCTCTGACATCTGCTAGCGCACTCCCACCTCCGCTGGGCAATACACTTGCTTGCCCTGCAAGTGTCAGGGCACACCCCACCTGACCCCACACTGTGCCGCCCTACTCCGCTCCCCCACTATCACTCCCTGTTTCTTCCTCCCCCTTTCCTTCTTTCTTTCTATTTCCATTCCATGGTCGACTTCCCCTTCTCTATGTATTACTACACACCTAACCCCGCTCCCCCAATCGCCACGCCTGCCATGCACATTCCCACTCACAGAGTGGCATACCTCTGGGATCTCCCACAGAGATACCCAGGGGAGTGCGGCTGTGTGTGGAGATGACATGGCTCCTCCCACATGGCCCCAACCGCATGTATATAATAGCGCCTGGGGTGGGAATAGAAGAAGCAGCCTTCTTCTCAACTTCCCACTTCAGACTAAGTGGTCAGGGACGCTCACCCCGCAATGGGACTGCCACTACGCATAGCCGACGTCTGTCCCATCGAGTCCCTCGCACTGGGACCTTGCCGCTTTCGGAGCTGTCCCTGACAGCAAGCCCTCCTTCAGGCCTATCCTGTCATGGCCGTGCATTCCGGCCCATTCCCTGCCTGTCCCGATGCTGCCCGAGCCCGTTACCGCTACGCGAGTGTGAGCACGAGCCCCAACCTCAGCCCTATTCTCCATGAGGACTCCCTGCTCACTCCCCCGCTTGCCCCTAGGCTCCCCTGCACCTGGCCGACTCCCCCACAGCCACACCGACCTTCCCACCCTGAGTCCGCCTCCAGCACCATGCCCAGCGTGACTCCCCTACCCCGCCCACTTGGCCCCTACAGGGCCACTATCATCCCCGCGCCCGACTCCGGCCCAACTCCGAGTCCAGTGCCGCTACGATACCATCGCCGCTATCGCGGCCCTACGCTCTTTCCTTTATTTATCTGTTATTGTTTGTTTTGACCCTCGGTCATTGCCGGCCGCTATGCAGCCAACCCCGCTCCTTATCCTTGTTTGCTTCCGGACCCCTCGGCCTTCGGCCTGGGTCCGTTTCCATTCATTTCTTCCTCCTATATATATCCTGTATACTACATTATAGTACTTTAGCTCTAATATCGATGTGACCACGACCCCTAAGTCCTGACCCCAGCAAGGCAACCCCAGTGAGTCTGAAATGAGGGCCAAGAGACAGCTAGGGGGCACAGCACTCCCTTGGAGTTGCTGAGGCTGAATACCCTACCCTTGGGCCTTGTTCATGGCATCACGGCCATCGCGGCCTATAGCGGCCTGCAATGGTGACCCTCAGTGCCGACCCCGGACCAGTGTCTAACATATCCCTCCTTTCTGTCACGACCCAACATATCCGTCACTTCCATCAATGTGTCCTAGTGCCACTTGGCCTGTCCCTCCCAATATCATCATCATCCATCCACCCATCTGTCCACCTGTGACCCTCATCCACACTTCCTCCCCCGCATGTGTACCTCCCAACCTAGGTTGCCTGCTTCATTGTTGTCCACTCGCCAGCTGGATGGCTTACTAGATGGCCGGATGGCCTTTTCTCTTTTGTCCGCTTGCAGACTATTGTTCCTCCTTTTGGTCCTTGCTTGCCTTTTGTTGACCAAGTTTGCTGATATTAACTATTGATTTCTTTCTTCATTCATTAATATCGTGCTTGATCTGGTCCTATTTAGTTACTTGTGTTTATAATGCATGTAGGTTACACCAGATGTACCTCAGTTCGTATATCAACTTGGATTCCCCCTCTAGACTCCTCTCTTCATTGTAAGGCTCCTGTCTGAAATTGGGACACCAACGTAAGAACGAAGTGCAGCGCTCCACCCAAGTTGCTGAAGCTAAAGTCCCGCCCCTCCGACCTTATGAGTCTGGATGACTTCGCATGCCTCATGGGTCACCTGGATACGTGTCTGACACGTTCCTGACACTTTCCATTTCTGGGTTATCGCCTACCATTCCGCTAACCCTGTAACCCGACTTGTCGGTAATATTCAATTGGCTAATGTTTAATCCCATTAGCTCCGCTCCGCTCGGCCCTGTCGTTTATGGGCCTGCCCCCACTGTAACTATATATACTTGACTTGTAAATAGGTTACACCTCAGTAATAAAATCGACTAGAGTTTACCCCCTTTTAGTTCTGGTTGCCAGTTAGTAAGTTAGGGCATGGATGTGTTACTTGGCACAGCGCTCCTGGCATAAGTTGCTGAGGCCAAAGCCCTCTGCCATGGAGACCTTCCTTCATCTTGATCTGGTCTCTGACAGGGTTGAAATTTATTTTCGAAAAACTTCTTCTTCTCTTCATCATTTCTCCCCTTTGCAATACCCATGTATCACTGTTCACTTCAAAGTGACAGCCCCACACCCATTTATTCCCTCAAAGTGGCGATAACAAAACACTCATTGACAATTTCAAATTCAATGTAAACTTTCTTCTTATTTATTTCTTTTCTTCCTCATTGTTATGGAAATGGGAAATTTCCCAATTTAGACTCTTATGGGCCCTGCACACACCCAAATCCCATGATATGTAAATAAATAGAGTTTAACCAATCAACAATTACCAAAAAACCCGCTGTGCTAACATCTGTTAAACCTCATGTTACAACATCTGTGAAACCACCTGTAAAACCTAATGAACCACCTCACCTCCACTTTCCACTTCCTGCACCAAGAACGGACAAAAATGGGCGCCTCTGGCCCCATTTTTGTAACACTCATAAACTATGTATGCATTGCAAATACAATGCAAGGTCCAGGCAATAGCCCCAAACCTCGAGCCATATGTAATCACAATGTACATATAGTCACGTGGGTAAGCAGGAACTTCTGTTAACTGCTTACACACACCGTAAAATACATACCATCGTATCACTTACAGCCTTGTGTGCTGAGCTATCCCACTGAGACCTCACACACTGCCCCGCTGCCATCCAGGCCACTAGTGCCAAGCGCTACGCTGTAGGAGGGCACAGCAAGTACTATACAAATAAGGCCAGAACCACGTTTTTCGAGGCTCCAATGAGCACCCTCAAGCATCCAACACAGTCCCAACACCCACAACACATTTTAACATTTTTTCCGATTTTTTCCATGCTTTTTTTCTCAAGACTCATGTTGCCACTTCCCCCAATTTCATGGTTATCCACCATTTCCCCCACATCTCCACCAATTTTCCTTAGGATGACAGCTATGCTGTGGAGAAGTGAGATTGATGGTTGATATTGACTTTATGAGCTCATTTATTCATTTTATTGTCACCTTTTTTTGCCTTATTGTTCTTTAGCTGAGCTGCTAACATTCCTCCTGTTCCCATCGCCACCATCTACCACTTTTTTTGTTCTGATTTATCTTTTCTTCTATATATACACCCAGTTTACATTGTACTTACAGTTGTTGGACCCCTCTTCTGTGCTACAAAGAATGTGGTGTTGAGCGATCCCTCCATACGTTAAAGAAGCTTCCTGACGACTGTCCAAGAAGGACCAGGAGTGAGTACAGATTTTATTGATTGATTGTCTAGCACCGAGACCACAGCACAGTATCAGCACTGTCACCACCTCCCTTCCTTTCCCCCTCTTCCAACCCAACTCGGACACTACCCACTCTCTCACCTGGGCAGCCTTTTTGCCTGGTTACAATGCCACTACCCCCGCCTCTCTCAACCTGTGCCTGACAGGAGGTTGGGATTGTATGGATATGACAGTTCCCCCTGACTCCTCCCCCACCAATCTCCACTAAGGTACAACCCCCTGTTCTGCCCCATACCCTGACCTTGGACACCAATCATACCTCCACTCTGAGATCCCATTCCCTGACCTCAGACTTTGACTCAACCTCAGCTTAAGTCCATTGCATTGGTGATACCATTTCATGTAAATGCCATTGCCAATATTCTTGACTCCACCTCTGTAAGCTCTGCTACCCCCGAGTTTCGCAGACCATTAGTCATCCACCCAATTTCCTCCCTGCCCCTCTGGCCTTTGCCCTCCTTACCTCCTTTCAGACATGTTATGAGAATGGAGTCTCCTGCAACCATGTCAACCTATGGGGGCCATCACTCATCTGTCATCTCTTTTCTTTCATTTTCTTTATCTTCATCCATTCTCCCATGACCTTTTAATTTCAATAGAGTAGAGTCATGCACTTGTACAGCTGGTGCCAAAAGAAAGAAATGTATCTTTTGACAACCACAAACTCCTGTCTGTGCTACAACTGTAAGACTACTGTGCCACCTTGTATCAGCCTCTGTACATGTCTCAGTATCCCTTGTTATGGGTCATCCCTGCCTGTGGTCACGACCCCAGACCATCTCCTTATGGTGCACACTTGGTGACTCAGGTCATGCATGTCAACTCTTGTCCTCTGCTCCCATCACACAGCCAGTTTCAGATCCTCCTGTTGCCACACCCTCCAGGGAGGGTGTCACCATCCCAGGGATGGCTGTGTACACAAATCCACATCACCTGAGTGCTCATCATCATGTCATTCATCCTACAAACAACTGGTTCCCATGTCAACCACTCATCTGCTTGTTGGTTACCCCCACATCAACTCACACCTGGATGGCTCCCTCAAGGAGTTGTTGTCAACCATGTTGCTGGTATGCCTGTCAGGGGACAACTCCCAGGTCCCCATGACCCTCCCCTATGGTCCACAGCCTCAAGTGTAGCCAGCCCTATCCAGGGAACAACCTAATACTGTGGGTCAGAGATGAGAAGGAAGTTAACTTCTCATCTTGCCACAGTGGCCACAATAGATCAAAAACTTCTGGAGATATCCAGAAGTCACATGAGACCCGAGACCTGAGGTCCGGGGCATCTGGCTGCATGGAGCATCTGGGACAGGGCACGCATGGGAAGTGCAACAGCCAGGTGTGGGCACGGGTTGCAGGTGTGAGTGTGGGTGTGGATGTGGGTGTGGGCTAGGTCAGGGTGTATGCCCTGACAATGCCCTCATGGGCACCAAGTCACTGTCAACCCCTATACAGATGGCTCCCTCAAGGAGCCATCATTGAACTCGTTGCTGGTATGCCCACCTGGGCACCAAGTCACCATCAACCCCCCAGATGTTATCTCAGGTGATACAACTGCAGTCTCAGAGATTGTACTGCCCAGCTCCCATGAGGTTGACAAGTGTCAAATACGCCAGTTCAGGTGCAGATGGGGCTCAACTAGGGGGTTCCGGGAGAGGAGGTAGTGGACTGGAGCTTCCCAAGTCTGCTGGCTAGTACAAGAGTCTGAGAAGGATGCGGCCTCAGTGACTTGGAGGGAGCGCTGTGCCTCCATTACATCTTATGTGTCCTTAATTTCAGAGGGCTGAGGTATCTTGTAAGAGGGGAACATGAATCACTCATAGGGGAGCTTGGGGGTAGGTTTAGTTGAGATTAGAACTAAGTTTACAGTGGGTTCTAAACTACAGAAATGGAGAAGAGGACTTTAGTCAAAGTCTGAAAGATGCCAAAAGGTTCTGAAAGGTTCCAAAAGACAACGAAGGGTATCCTGAACAGGGAACTGAGGTGTCAGGTCAAGGAGGGCAGAGTAGGAGGCCAAGGAATGAATGGGAACGAGAAATGGGTAAGAGGAAGTTAGCCGACTGAATTGAAAGAAGGTGTCAGTCATGAGAGAAGTGGAAGATGACTAATCAGAATAGTGAAGGGTAGAGTCACTGAGGATGTGGATAGCTCTGAAGTGTTAGAACTGGGCGAGGGTGGACGATTCCGGAGGGGAACTGGAGACTCAGCAAGGAGGGACCTTGGCCTCAGCAACTCAAGCGGAGCGCTGTGCCATTGCTGTTTGTCCATTTGGTCCTTAATTTCATAGGCAGCAAGCAGGAAGTCTCTAGGGGGCATTTCAGGTCGATTTTAGACTAAAGGCCTAAAACGAGTATGTACAAGCACTGATATATATAATGGAGAGGGCAAAAGCACAAGGGGGTCTGAATCGGAATGAAGGCATCCGAACAGGAACAAAGGGATGACAGATGCGGAGCGTTACCAAAGGTCATAGGGCAGAACCTGTGGTACATCCAAAAGGAGGTAAGGAGGGTGAAACCCAGAGGGGCAGGAGGGTGAGGTGAAGTGGGGATGATGACTAACTGGCTAGAATGGGAAGAAGCAGCAGTCCAAATAAGGATGAGGGGAAAATGCGAAAGATACATTACAAGTGGCGAAAGTGCTGAAGGTGATCCGTGGAGCTCAGGGGTTACGGAGCTTATGGAGGTTATGGGGGTGGGGTTGAAAGTCTGAGGAATATTGGCAATGGTGTTTACATAGTATGAGGTCACCAATGCAATGGACTAAAGCCGAGGTGGAGTCAAAGTCCGAGGTAGGAACTATGACGGAGTCTTGGAGCGAAGGTACGAGTGGCGTCCAAGTACGAGGTACGGGACAGTGGCAGAAGGTCAGTGGAAGAGGGCCAGAGGGAAGAGAGAGGAGAGAGGAAAAGGGTGGAGGAGTGGAGGAGAGGAAAGGTGTCAGGTCTGAAGGTGAGTATTGGAGCGGACAGGAGAAGGGTAGGAGAGTGATGGAAGGGTGGAGGTGTTGTGAGGAGGAAGAGGTGGAGTGGGAGGAGTAGGAGGAGGGTGGTGAGAGGAGTGGTGTTCAGTCTGAGGTGAGTATCGGAGTGGATGGAGATAGGGCAGGAGAAGGATGGAGGAATGGAGGTAGCATGAGGGGTGAGAGGAGGTGTGGTGTCAGGTGTGGTGTCAGGACCGAAGGTGAATATCGGAACGGACAGCGGTAGGGTAGGACTCCGGAGGTGGTGAAGATGGAGGTCTGGGAGTCAGGTCAGGATTGGGTATGCACAGATATGACATGAAGCTGGAGTTACTCATCTGAGGAATATTGGGTGACTCCAATAAATGAAATGAGTAGGAGAATGATTTAAAGGTATAAATGTCAGGAACCCATCAGGGGGTCGGAGCAGTCTGGGGATTCCAAAGATTCCAACTCATGTCTGAGCACCCAGGGTGGGGATGGCTGAGGGTAACTGAGCTGAGGTCATAAGGAGTGGTGTAGAGAGGTGGGGAAGTGTGGGGTTGGGATTTCAGGATGTGACAACAAGCCCTTGTACCTGTCTATAAGAATGGGTCAGAGTAGGTTTCCTGAAATCCCACTCTGTAACATTGGTGCCCCAACCCCAGTGCAACTACATTGCACCCTGGGGCAACATATGGGTCTCACCCAAAGCTGCTTGAAAGCAATGCAATCTCACACCCATAGTGGAGGCAATCAGAGAATTTGAAGGTGGAGTGTTCAATGATCCAGGTGCTACCATGACCAAGATCCAGGATTGGCACCGTATCATGCCAGCCCAGCTTGAGAGAGAACTTGTCCCAGATGACCACATGAAACAGATGTTATGGTGTCGACTTGGACCCTTAGAACACCTTGAGCTGACCAATATGTTCTCAAAGATCACCACCTTCACCCAGCTGGCAGCTGCCACCAGCTACACTATGGGTGAATTCATCATAGACCCCCAAGGTGACTTCTTGCTCATTGTGAGGTCTCAGTGGGGTTGCTCAGCACATGAGGCCATAAGTGATATGATGGTATGTATTCTACAGTGTGTGTAAGCGGTTAACAGAGTTCCCGCTTACCCACGTGACTTTATGTACATCGTAATTACATATGGCTCGGGGTTCAGGGTTATTTCCCTGACATTCTCCCCCCTTGCATTGCATATGCGATGCATACATGGTTAAAGAGGAAGAAAAAAAAAGGAAAAAAAAGAGGAAATTACATTGAATTTGAAATTATCAATGAGTGTTTTGTTATCACCACTTTAAAGTGGGTGATTTGTGCATATCAGCGAGAGAAATTGAAGGAGTGAATGAGTGTGAGTGTTACAGATATAGAGCCTCCAATGACCATATCCATCGCATTGTCAAAGACCTCCCCTTTCCATCACTGACTCTCTCTCTCTTGCTCTCTTTCCCGATACCCTACTATCCTCTCCCATTCTATCCCATTCCCCCCCCCTTGTGCAAAGCTTTCCCCATCGGGGTTTTGGTGCTGGCCGAGGTTGTTTGCATTTCATGGGATTTCCCATAACCATTCCATTTGTAGATAGTCACGCATCATGTACAGAAACCACTGGAGGCGGTTCCTGCTAACTACTACTATGACTTACTACAACCACCTTGTGTGCTGTCCCTTGTAACAACCCCCCTTCTGTGACTCAGCTGAACCTGTGTGTGTGTACAACTCTCAACATGTCCTATATGCCTGGTTACATCGAGTCTTCTGACAGTTCTCACCATGAGAGCTCGAAGTTGCAAGTCAAAGACTCATGACTTGTGTATCATCCCCTGGAACCAGTATCCTACAGGACATCATCGCTTAGCTCTCCCTCCAATGCCTGATGGACGATGACATACTATGATCTTAGGGATCACAACTGCTCCAAGGTTGATATTCCTGTGATGCCAGCACACTCGTTACATGAGTGCCAAGTAGCTGCCCATCAACTGTCTAGTTTCTCCCTTGCCAGTCACCACATCTCACTGCCATCAGTATGTTCCCTTTGGGAATGCCAAGTCACCGAAGGCCCCATTAGTCACTCCTTACTGGACACTCATGTTAACAACCCACTACCAGTATGTTTGCACTGCGAATGCCAAGTAACCGATAGCAACGATATAGGATCTTCACACATCATATGAGTCGCGACCATGCACATGGTATGCTCCACTGAGGAGTGCCAAGTACCTGTGGCTGACCCATCTATCCTTGTGTCTCCAACTACTTGCAATCAAACCCTTAATAGCTCACTCCATCACGAGCCATTGTCAGAGACCAGGTTCGAGACGAAGGAAAGTCTCCATGGTGGAGGGCTTTGGCCTCAGCGACTTATGCCAAGAGCGCTGTGCCTAGTGACATGTCCATGCCCTAACTTACTAACTGGCAATCAGAACTGAAGGGGGGGTAACTCTAGTCGATTTTATTACTGAAGTGTAACCTATGTACAAGTTGGATATATATATGGTTACAGTGCAGACGGGTCTGCAAATGGCAGAGCTGAACGGAGCGGAGCTAACGGGGTTAAACATTAGCCGACTGAATATTACCAATGAGTTGGGTCGTGGGGTTAGTGGAAAGGCAGGCAATAACCCAGAAACGGAAAGGAGGGATAGGCCCGAAGGTGGACTCTGCAGGGCAGAGCAGAGGCGGGAGTGCGCTAGCGGACATCAGAGCTGTCCGGAAGTCTTCGGGGCTCCGTACTTAGGGAGGCATAGGTAATAAATTGAAAGGAGGGGGTGGTGACCATCTAGGGGTACCGAGAGGATTGCGGAATATGGGAGCTCCGAGGTTAGTGAGGAAGGAGTGGAGGTAGACCGGAGGGATCAGAGGGACCGGAAGTCAATGGCCAGGGATGGATATGACAGTATCCCCTTCTTAGGCCTGAACCCTTGAAGGCCCAGAATTAGTAAGGTGAGGGGAGCTGTACTTACAGAAAAGAAAAAATGGGAAAATGAAAACGGAAGTGAGGAGTGGAGGGAAAAGGAGAAATGGGAGAGGAGTCAGGGTCCCTAAGGAGCTTCGGGTCCAGGCTTCACTGGGTACCAAGAGTGGAACACTTCGACGAGGTCGGAGGCATGATCAAGTTCGCTGGCAAGGAGCCATTGTGTCTCCTCGTCGGTCCCTTCATAGCCTAGCCACTTGACCAGGCAGAGCAACTTGTTGCGTCTACGTCGGTCGATCTTGGAGTTGAGTATCTCCTCGATCTCGAACTCGATCTCGCCTTCGATTTCTATGGGAGGTGGAGGTGGCTGGTGGCGGTTTGGAATGATGTTCAGGATGGAGGGTTCGATCTGCGAGACAGAAGTAGGAACCTTGGTCTACGTAAAGGCCAAGTACTTCCGCTCCACCCGACCTTCCAAAAAGCTCTCCGAGAAAAACCTCGGCCCATTCGAGATCATCGCCCATGTTGGAACTCACTCCCTCACTCTCCGCCTGCCGGAAAACATGCGAGCCATTCACCCGGTATTCCAATTGGCACCCCCCATGGGAACTTTCTGGGCGAGCTGCTCGCCCAGAATGTTCCCATGGTCTGCATGCATGCGGGATTGTGGAACAGTGAAGGGAAAAATAGGAGAAAATGGGGGAAGGGTACCTGAGGGTGTGTGGGGTCAGGGGCTGTGCCCTGACAGCTAGCAAGTGATGATGTCCACTTGCTTTTTTCTCATGGCAGCAAGTGAAGATGTTCACTTGCTTTTTTTCTCATGGCTAGCAAGTGAAGATGTCCACTTGCACTATTGTCATAGTAGGATTGAATGGAAAAGGCCGGTGCATAGTAGGATGTCAGTGCCATCTGTCATATCCATCCCCAGCCAACGACTTCCGGTACCTCCAATCCCTCTGGTCTACCTCCGCTCCTTCTCCACTAACCTTGGAGCTTCTGTATTCCGCAATCCCCTCGGTACCCCTCGATGGTCACCACCCCCTCCTTTCAATTTATTACCTACGCCTCCCTAAGTACAGAGCCCCAAAGACTTCTGGACAGCTCCAACGTCCGCTAGTGCACTCCCACCTCCGTTCTCTTGCCTGCCCTGCAGAGCCCGCCTTCAGGCCTATCCCTCCTTTCCGTTTCTGGGTTATCACCTGCCTTTCCGTTAACCCCGCAACCCAACTCGTCGGTAATATTCAGTCAGCT
This sequence comes from Cantharellus anzutake, assembly GCF_015039405.1. NCBI lineage: Eukaryota > Fungi > Basidiomycota > Agaricomycetes > Cantharellales > Hydnaceae > Cantharellus > Cantharellus anzutake. The sequence goes on along the minus strand of NW_024067021.1, from coordinate 10,837 downwards.
AATGTTTAACCCTGTTAGCTCCGCTCCGTTTGGCTCCACCATTTGCGGACCCGTCTTCGCTGTAACCATATATATATCCAACTTGTACATAGGTTACACTTCAGTAATAAAATCGACTAGAGTTTACCCCCTTTCAGTTCTAGTTGCCAGTTAGTAAGTTAGGGCATGGACGTGTTACTTGGCACAGCGCTCCTGGCATAAGTCGCTGAGGCCAAAGCCCTCTGCCACGGAGACTTTCCCTTGTCTCAACCTGGTCTCTGACACCATCTTAGTGTCTCTACTACAGTCATAGTAGGATTGAATGGAAAAGGCAGGTACATAGGAGGATTTAAGCAAGTGAGGATATCCACTTGCTTTTTTTCTCATGGCTAGCAAGTGAAGGTGTTCACTTGCTTTTTTTTTCATGGCTAGCAAGTGGAGATGTCCACTTGCTTTTTTTCTCATGGCAGCAAGTGAAGATGTTCACTTGCTTTTTTTCTCATGGCTAGCAAGTGAAGGTGTCCACTTGCCTTTATTCTCACAGCACAGACACTGTATTCCCTGCTCTTGCTGCATGCAGTACATGGCACTACACATAACCACTATGTTAGGGTATGGCCCTTGACCCCACATGCACATGGACCCATGGGAACTTTCTGGGCAAGCAGCTCGCCCAGAACCTTCCCACAGGAGATGCCTGTTATGGGAAGTCTGCAAAGAGCCAAGAACTGTACAGTTCCCAGGCTTTCCTGATGCCTAGGATGAGTATTTTGAGGAGCCCCCAAATGGTCCTTGTTGGAAACTACCCAAGCGTTGTAACATGTTGAGAGCCTCTCAATGGCACCTGCCATTCCAACACTCTCACATTGTAGAATAGCAATAACTGCTACACTATCATGCACTCTGAGGAAGTGAAATATGAATGTACAGTTGCTACAGCCATGGTTGACAGTGAAAGGAAAGCGCATCCATGCATTTGTGAACTGTCAGGGGATGCGCATGCTCACGCAGGATGCTCCGATAACCTAGTTGTGATTAAAGCCAGGGGAAAGGGATGTCCCCATCTTAGGGTCAGCTATATACATGTAGAGTCCGGCAATAAGGAAACCAAACGGATTGCCGATAGAATCACGTGATCATAGAATGTTCCAGAACAATGCCGGAGATGATCCGGGTCACCGGGGCTTAGGTAAGCAGAGTAGACGGGAATTACCGGCATACTTCCCACGTGCATATGCACAGCCGGCATAGGGTCCAGGGTCGTTGCTGATCCCTGACATGAACGTGCAGACCTGTGGGAAAGTTCTGGGCAAGCGACTCGCCCAGAAACCATCACAGCCACAACTGTGGGAACTTTCTGGGTGAGCAGCTCGCCCAGAATCTTCCCATGGGGGGTGCCAGTTACGGAAAGTTCACAAAGAGCTGTCACAACTCTGCCAACCTGCCCTAGTGCCACTGACTATTATCATCGGACCATCCACCCTTCCACCCATTGCAAGGGCACCTGGGGTTTTGGACTCACTGAGGCCCCAGTCCCAACTAACTCAACCTAAAACTGACACTGGGTCAAGCTAGCAGTACTTCCTGCGAAGCTGTGTCCCCAAGTCTACAAGCACTAAACCCAAGCTAAACTTTCCTTTTGAGATATTAGCTTCAAGGATGTTGACTCTCACATCTCGATCGCCCCAATGCAAACCAGGAATGTAGCGAGTAGCTTGACAGTCATCCATGTAGATTTCCACCATGCCACCAATGATACCTGAAATGTATGGCATCCATCTCACCATGAATAAATCACTAAACATCACTGTGAGCTTGAGGACTCTAACTGGAATGATGTGAGTTACTTGCTGAAAGTGCCACTCGTTTGCTGTCGTCATCTCCGAATAAACCCATGTTCCATCCAAACAATACACCCATGAGGGTGCATAGGCAATACCCCCATCAAAGTCTGGATTCTGGAATAGGAAGTGCACGCATTCCATGGGATCATGCCAGTAGAGTGTTTGTGGCTCATTGGGCGCTTCTTTGAGGATTATTGTATCGGACCTCCATGAAGGTGGGCCTGGCATCATCTTCACCCAATCGTACATTGAAGCTGCATCCTTCCAGCTTGGTGGATGCAGATGGTCTGTCACCTAATCCCACAGCTGGTAGCGATCATTTATCTGGAATGTTAGGCTCACGCACCCATTTAAGCTTTCGGAAGCGATTAATCCCTCCTTGTGAAACACCCTCCATGCTCAACCAATAACAAAGTTCCCAATCCTCCTTGCTTTCATAGGGCCAACCACTCTCCTCCTGCTTAGATAGTCGGTCCCAAAGAGTCTCTATGGCACCTCCAGGAGGTTTTTTGTTGTTATTTAATGGAGGTACAAGATAGCGACCACTTCCATCATGGCGACCGGACTGGAAATGTGTCCATCTCTGTCTACCCACAAGCATTCATGACACGCTTTGGGCATGTGCAAGCAAACACCGTCCTCCCTGAATTCCACAGGGCTGCACAGGGAATCAACAGTGAATTGCTTTCTCAAACAAGGCAAAGACAAAGCCATGACCCCATTGGAGAAGACAGTGATGATGACAATAACGATAGTGACTATGCACCCTCAAACCAAGAATCTGATGATGACCAACTGCTTGGTGGTGACGAACTTGACACCCAGGAGGTTGAGGACCTCCTTCATCAGCATGCTGTGGAGCCCCTAAAGGGTGTGTTTTTCCAGGGATACAATGAGTTGCAACATCGGATTGCACGGAGGTCAGGAGCAGCTGAAACCATGCATGGAGCCATAACTGCTGCTCTTGCTGGACAATATGCCCAACTGACAGAATGCACAAAGGCTGAAGAGATGTCCTCCTATGTGGAGCGGGGGATGCCATTCGACCGAATGAAGCACAAACTCACATCCAATGATCCTGACTTGCGACCACCAACTGATCTCTGACTGGAGAATTATTGGACCATCAACTTTTCTGGAATTGCACAGGAGAAACAGACTGGAAGGTCAGAATGATATATTGGAAGTTTTGTACTTTGTATTGATGGTTGATCTCCAGAGCTATTTTCGAGAAGATTCTCACCCCCCTTGTGGACACATGGGTTGATCCGGAATTGGTAGACAAACTCAGGTGCAATTTGGTCATCTTCAAACCTGAGGTATGTGTTGGTCATGATCATCTTTGACATGTCTAATATGGTGGGAATGGGGATGATTTAGGTCCTTCAGTGGACATATCTTTGGACCACATACCCTCTCTTCTGGGCCATAGATCACATCTACCAATCCGAAGTCCGATGCAAGAAAGAGGGATGTCCAGCAAACTTGCTGCTGCAAGAGCTGCTTTCAGCACTGGAACGAGCTGGTAGCTTTGGGTTCTGTGGTGCAGGAAGGGTGCTGTCCACATATGCGATGAACCCTCTTTTGCTTTCTGTCGGAATCAAGGAAACTGGATTCCCATGTCTGAGTGACATGGTGGGGATCCACTTTGAACGAATGGAAAAGATTGATGTCGATGCATCCAGATGGCCGAAAGATGCTGCTGGAGTCCCACGCTTCGCATCAAAGCATGTTGTTCTGTACAACTACTCTCAGGCCACATATGATGTGAGTGTTTATTTGTTTAATCCTTGGGATAGTCATTCTTCTGTGTGTGCATGGGAGTACGACCTTTCTCTTAAGTCTCTGGAGGAAATTAATGTCGTAGTTCTGTGCTCGCATGGGAGTGCGACCTTTCTCTTAAGTCTCTGTAGGGAAATTATTGTTGTAGTTCTGTGCTCGCATGGAAGTACAACTGCTTTTCTAAAAATTCACCACAGAGAAGTTGTTGTCATTCCATGCGTGAATGGAACTACAATAATAACCCACTTTTTCAATCATGCATGAATTTCCATTGCCGAGTACTGACCCACACAGCATATGAAAGCCACCTGCTTCATTGAGCATATCCACCTTGGTCTTCACATCTCCCCACCTCCCTCCCAAGGGAGGAGAAAATCCTTCAGTCACTAGCCAGTTATGTGGTTGAAACACTTGAGACAGATGCCCTCTATGAAATTGAGAAGGGAATCAAGAAATCCCTGAATGCAAGCTATGCAACTGCAGACCGAGATGACTGACGTCACCTCAATATCCAAGCTGATGCACTCAAGGAACTCTTGTCCAGGGCACACCCCTTTGACAATTCTAAAGTGGCCACAGAGTGCCAGATTCTCACACTTGCCACCTCCTCTCAAGCCATACACTCAATTTTGAAGAACCTGCCCTGCATTGATGTCTATGAATGGGTCCGTGGCTTGTATGCAATGGTCACACTGCCTGACCTTGTTCAAAAATCATCATCAACAAGGAAGGGCCTTGGAGCACCCTTCTTTCGACAAGGGTCTGCTGCGGAAGTCTGCACTCAAGTCTTCCAGGCATTGCAAGACCTTTGCCCACACACATCATCCTCACAAGGGCAACAGGAGTTCTGCATTGAGGCTGTTGTCTTTCAGATGGATTCAAGATGGATGTATCGATATCCACATTCCACCATGTTTCCCACAAGGAGGTCGAGTCAATGGGCACAGTATGATTCAAGGGCGGACTTGATATACCCCAGCAGAAATGCAAGACGACCTGATCTGGGAACCATGTCTGATCCAGATCGCCTTGCAGCCTCCATTGCCAGCACCCAGATTACAGAGGGAAATTCACAGGCATCATGGCACTGGATTGATGCAAGGCTTGGTGACCTTACATGGGTCATCAAACGTTCTCGACTTCCACTTGACTGGATCCAGCAAGACATCTTGAAGGACCCAATGTCTCAGGAGCTCACAAATTGGGTCACTGAGAGCTATGATATGTCGGATGCAAGATTCCACATCAGCCTCATTGCTGCGTTCATCCTCACTGCATGGGCTCCCTTCCATCGGGTCAAACACAATGAAGAGAAGATTCCAGCAGAACCGGCAAAGGGTGCAAACATGGTTGAATATGCCAACAGCCTTGTATGGGATCGTGAATATGGGAAGACTCAATCAGGGTGGAAAGCAAAGCCACCACTCTTCCACCTCTGGTTGATATACATTTGCGGTATTTTGGTGGAGGACAGTCCTTGGTGGCGGAGACATGAACAGAAGGCCTGAACTCAGTCCATCAAACTGGCCTCCCGTATTGCTGAGCAAGGAAAAAATGCAGAGATGATGACCATGTTCAACACCAAGCTCCGTGAGTGCTTCCTGAAGCTATCTGTAAGAACACTTACCGGAAATGGAGTTTTCGGGGAGCGCAGAGATGGCCAACAGGGCTGGAAAGGATTGTGTGTTGCAACCCTGAGCTGTGGAATGGAGTACGACGTTTACACTCGATGTTAAAGCTGGGTGGGATCGATAGATTTTGGGTGCTTACCGGGATGTGTGGACATAGAGCCGCGATCAGGGTTGAAGTCGATCATACTGGCGTTAAGGACATTAATCGACGCGCACATCACCTACAACGGTGCTAACGGGTGTGATGTAGCAGGTGCCTCGGTTTGGCCGGACCGCCGTTTGGGGAGGGACATCATAACCTACAATTGTATTGTTCCAACGGGGATGAGTGTGGTCAATATGTAGTGCTTGAACCTTGGCGAGTCGGAAGACATTTTTTGATTTTGAATTGTCAACCCCGTGCGATTTAGGTAGCCCTTTGATGGAAGGCAGAGCAAGTAAATCCTTGAAACTCGTAAGCTGAGGGAGGGGATGATAGCATATGTTGAAGAAGCCCTCGTCATTATCGCTCACAGGTTGTTCCACCGATATCTCGTTCTTCTGAGTTAGTGCCTCACTGATCAACGAAGTTACTTGCGCTTCTGGTGTATATCTTGAGATTTTTTCCCAAACGGAACAATAGTATCTTCAAGCCGCAATCTCTTGCAAAGTTCATCTGATTGAACTAAAGGAGACATCGTTCCGTGTGCAATTTGACGGACCATGCGGGACTCAACAATGATTGTTAAAAAGAGTGCCTTTCTGGCTCGGGCGATTGTTCCCATAATATTCCATCGATATTATCACTCCCGGGGTCATCTGCGCTCTGGTCAGCAATTAGAGAAGGTACAGGTTGATCTGAGGTGACGAAGTCAGCAGCGGCGGGAACATACGCAACTAATGAAACAGGATGAGATACCCACCAAACAAAATAAGAGTTACTCCACCCATCCACAGCTGCCGTGTTCTCTCTTGTGAGATTGGTCTCAGGGTCTTCTAACTTGATACGAGGAACGAACTTCCCACTCGGTTCGGAAAATGCAGAAACGGCGTGCGATTGGCGCGCAGGTGATTCCAAGTTTCGGGGTCTTTCTGATAAACCCAGCGCCCGGACTGAGGCTGACGGTGGAGATGAATGAGGTACTCGACATCGCTTTCGAAGAGGATCACTGTCCCGCAGAAACAGAGGAGGGGTGATTGGGCGAGGCGCCATGGTGGGAGGTGAGTCTGGGTGGAAAAGGGAATCTCGGACGGCAAGCGGAATCGAGCCTCCAGGTATCCCAGTTCGGGTGATGTTTGGCAATGGGCTCTGAAACGGCTCCGTGTACCGAGTTTCTTCTGGGTCGTGATCAACTTCCCGACTCCTGACCATGAAGTGTTCGAGTTGAACGATGAATCCTTGGATCCAGAAGAAATGGTAACTAACAACTCTTCATCAAAGTGTCATCGTCCAGTATGGCAGCCACTCCGAGAGGCTTCAAGGAGCAAGCCTTCCTCATGTTCCGCACCATCTGCCTCGATACCAAAGGAGGAGATAGGGGCCTTCTATATCAGTTTCACATTCTGGATAAGATGCCATTGATAACACCGCACCTGGATCACACTTTATTATTATACGCATGGACTCCAGTTTTGAACTCTGAAAAGGAGCCCTGCACTTTAGATGGTCGCGCAGATACCGTTGATCATCAGAATCCATAGTCCATTGCTCGACAGCAGGTGGCTGGATCTCCACCACGTTGCAAACACGAAATAGTCTAGTCATGGGTATCTCCGGAAGCCTGAAGACGCAAGTGGAAGGCATTGAGAGAGAAGCTAGAGGAAGTGGGAACTCATTAGACGCGTTGCCACGCCTCGGAGCACTCCCACCTCAGTGACATGGCCAATTAGAATGTGTTCATTCATGTACTTCTCCAGGACACCGTACAGATATTGCCGAATTTCGGTTTCATGATTGCTCTGCATTGTCGTTGTTGCGCTCAAGAGCTCAGATCAACCTCGGCTCGTTCCGCCGTTGAGTTTGAGGCGACCCATGCTCTAAATTTTGGAAGTTGACTCCCAACGCCTTCCAGTTATCATACATGATATTCGATGGTTAGTGAATGGTGATCTTATAGTTCCAGGCAACTTATTTTTTCGGTGGTCCAGACCAAGCCTTGGAAGAATGGCGCCCGAACGCCCAAAGAATCTTCGATGCTTTTATCCTGGGTAGCTATAGCAATATAGGAGTCTCACCGTGGAATCGGGAGGTCAGTAAATCATTTGTCTCTGCCTTTATTGAACCCTACACCCACCAAGGCAAGTTAAGTATTTCATAAGCCGATATTCACAAAGTTGATGTCACGCTAGATTGGGAACCAATCCTCGGACAGCCAGAATTAAAAACAATTTTGGAGCATGTTCCTGGACATATCTTTGTGATTGAGATGTGTCGGATGATCAAAGCATGGATTGCTGAGAACACTGGTGAGCTGTAGGCACTAGTGCCTGTTGCTGCTCTGGAGATTGCCTGTACTGACCTGAACACTGTTGCAATAGATCAAAGGGAGATGAGTGATAAATCACCAGCAAAGTCGGTGCAGGTAACCGACTCATTGGGGATGCCCTCATGTGTGGGTTTGACTGCATACCTAGAACCATTCAAAATTGCGGTCATCATTTGCCTATCGCAGACCACTAGTTTTGATGAGGATGCATTTCGTGATACTTTGATGTTAGATTTTGGTTGCTGCAACACAGAAGCTCACTTTCTTGCTAGTTTGGCAGCTGCTGGGCGCAGCACCTGATGAGTCCATCACTCTTGTAAAATACCTGCATTTTTATACCAACTAGTTGAACTGCCTTTGGCTGGTTGTGAAGCTGATAAGTGTCAGGGTCCATCCCTTGTCCAAGGGGACATAGTGAGGAGGTGTCACAACTGACAAATCCCAGGGCTCTGTCAGCGGTGAATCAATGCCGATAGGCGAATCTGCCGACCTGAAACCCAATCTAACCAGCCCTCAATCCGATGTCTGGCCCCACTGCCCTATTGCGTGAGACTTGGCCAACAATCAGACCCTGGACCCTGCTGGCATTCCGACCTTACCTCCAGTTCCCGAGCCCTTGGTGCTCCTGGCATCCAGTCCCTCTAGTTCCCCTTGCCTCATCTCCATCTGAACCACACCCATCCTCTGGTATGTGGTCACAGCCATGCACCGCATCCGGACCTTCCCCACATCCGGACCTCTGCCCACCTCTGCACCCCTGCACCTCTGCCGCTCCTTGTTAAAGAAATGGGTTAAGGGCAATCCATTTCTTTCCATCCTTATAAACGACTTAGAATCATCCACCTCATGTATGTAGGGCAGCCTAGTTGTGTAATTAGAATTGTCTGATGGCTGTGGAGCTTTTGATAGAAAGCTGAGACCTCACGGTGAATGGGAGTCTGATTCAACAGATACTTGGCACTCGTTACGTGAGCGTACCGTGCATGGATGTATAGGATCACAGGTTGAGAGAATGTCCAGAGTGGGACTAGTCGAGGACTTAGGGCTAGCGGGTACTTGGCACTCGAGGGAGCGTACCGGTAGCGAGTGAAATAACGACTCCTTGAGGGAGCTTCCTGAGAATTGGTTGACGGGTACTTGGCACCCAATTGGGTGTACCGGCAATGAGTGATGTTCTAGCTCCTTGAGGGAGCTGCTAGAGGCTGGGTTGATGGATACTTGGCGCCCAGATGGGCGTACTGGCAACGAGGTATGAGACTGTTCATCTGGTGAACGGTCTGTATATGTGTCAATGGGTACTTGGCGCTCGTATGAGCGTACCGGTGATGGAGGGGTTAGTCGATCGTAGGTCGAATGACATGTGGTGGGTTCGATGGCTACTTGGCACTTGCGAGAGCGTACCAGCGATGAGGGGAACGGGCTTGTATCAAATACCAATCCATCTGTAGAATTAACCAGATGCTCACCATAAGGTGAGACAGACGTGAGCCCAGTACCTGGGTGAATGACGTGAGTTGTAACAAAAGGTGTTCGCACATACCTGAGTTGAGTCGTGCACGAACTCGATGATCTGTGGCTAGAGTCGTCAATCTCGGCAGGGATGACCCATATAGACAGTGACCGAGACATACACAATCTTACACAGACGATACAGTGTTGGCACAAGGAGGTTTACAGTTGTTGCACAGAAGAGGATGGTGTGTTATTTGTTAGGTTTTGTCTTTTTGGCTGTTGCCGTACATGAACGTGATGCTAACTATTGAATAAGAAATGATTGCGAGAAATCTCATGAAATAGAATAAATATTCTGGCCAGCACCAAAACCCAATAAGGGAAAGCTTAGTGCGGAGTGAACGTGTAAGAAAGGGGGGAAGCGGGGAGAAGGTAACAAAGAGAAGGGAGGATATGGAGAAGGAGGGCCCGCTGTGGTGGACGTTCAGTTGACATGGTCGCGAGAGACTCCATTCCTATAACACTCCTGGTTGCCCTCCACACCCAGTGGTCAGGTCAACACTCCATACCTTTGCTGGCCATCATGCTGTCTTTGTTTGTGACAGCACTGACAGACCACCCTCTGTCTGCGGACTGATCAGCACCATGCTGATTCCTGTGCCCCATTTCGCAGACTTGTGCCAGTGCTGCATGCCGGCCCTGCTTTCCCTTTGGCCTTTTGCCACTCGGCATCATATCATTCATTCCTTGCCGAGTGCCTATTATGTTCACCCATTTCATTGCCAATATTGGCATTTGATCCGTGTGTTATTGCACCTTCCAATTCATTCATTTAATCTGTCAATATTGGTACTTGATCCACTTTGACTTTATTCATTCCTTGCCTCCCATTTCCTGGGTTCTTGTCCTTGGTTTAGTTTGACAAGTCCCTGCTCATTTCCGCACCGGACCGACCGTCTCGGGATCCCCCACGGGGACACCCGGATGCCTGCAGCTGCCTCCGAGGATGATGTGGCACTCGTCATGTGACTCAAGCCGCATGTACATAAATGTACCTGAAGTGGGAACTGAAGAAGTAACCTTCTTCTCACATTCTCCACTTCAGACTAAGTGGCCAGGGACCACTGTCCCGGATCGGGCCCGCCAGTACGCACGCCCGCTCCACACCCCGCGATGGCTTCAGTGCCGGACATTACCCCCGGGCCCTCTCGACCCCGGACGCGTCCCTGACAGTGGGGCGTCTGGCGGGTCCAGAGGATTAGCGGGATCAGGACGTGGAGTAGGGTTACGAGAAGCTTCAGGGTCATAGTCATCAGCTTGGCTGTCCGGATCGACATCTCTCTCAACAGCAGCCGCCTCGTCATGGTCTTGGAATATGGAACGACGGAATCGACGGGAGGGTGCAGGAGTGGAGGAGGAAGTAGGGTCGTCACGGTCAGCCGTAAAGCTTTGGAATGGCAGACGTTCAGAAGGGTCTAGGTCATGTCTGCGCAAAAGTTCTTCAAGCATCCCGAGACCTGGAAGCCTAGAAGAACCAGGTTCGGTGCGCGTCTGTGAACGGGTTTGATAAGCTCTAGACATAGTTCAGTGAAACAATGATAGAGCAAGGAAAAAACGTAAGAGCGATTTGAGTTCGTATATACTGTCAGGAACGTGCCAGACGCATATCCGGGTGACCCGCGAG